>NC_132790.1:16430208-16734166 GCF_048418805.1 Vulpes vulpes
TCTGTCTCTTGTCTCTGTCTCTCTCACACACACATAACACACCCACATGCTTTGGTGTTGGCTAAGCTAATTTAGTTTAATTCCTAAATTTAAATGCACGTGTATGTGCTATCCGCTTATTCTGATCTTAAATCGTTGTTCTTTGCTTCTAATTCGTACCCTTTTTTGTTCCTGTTACAGAAATTATAACTTCAGTACACATAGAAAGTTGACCTAAATTGCAGAATTAATTTTCTAGTTCTAGAACATTAGAGAACACAGTCTGTGATAAATAAATCATATGATTACAGGGTAGCACTGCATATGACTTACAATATACCTCTTTTTCATGTTTGTATAAGAAAGGTCCTATTTTAGGGCAGGCCATACTTTTTCACTTATATGATTTATAGAGTTATATGATTACATGGTAGCACTGCTGATGATTTATGACATACATCTTTCTCGTGTTTGTATGAGAAGGGTCCTATTTTAGGGCAAGCCAAAGGTTTCACTTACAGCTTCATACTTCAGCTAATCACAACTGTATATAGGTTGCAAAAATGGCAACTTTGGCCCTGTACTCATGGATTTCTACTTTTTAGAGTAAGATATTTTAAAACTAAATATTGCAATAAAAATTACCCATTTTCTAGGAAGAAATAAAATTGCTTAGAATACATTATCTCAGAATAAAAGTAAGGTATTAGCTATACTTTTGGTCTAAAAAACTTTGGATGGCTCTAGGGCCCTAAACCCTTCCTGTTCTCTTGGGATTTATTATTTTTATTTATTGATTTGTTTATTTTTTAGAGAGGGAGAAGGGGGCTAGGGGCAGAAGAAGAATCTTAAGCAGGCTCCACACCCCCAGCATGGAGGCCTACACAACCCTGAGATCATGATCTGAGCCTAAGTCAAGAGTCTTGGCACTTAACCAACTGAGTCATCCTGGTGTCCTGGGATTTGTTATTTTAATTTTTGATTCTTAAAATTAATAACTTTGTTTTTGCTCTCTTCTTCTATATCATTTGAAACATTTTCTTTAGATATTTTCTTCAGATCATGTTTGATGTAGGTTTTCAGTATTGTTGAGTATTCTTGAAATTTTTAATGTTTAATTTCTTTTAAATTAGTTTAGGGTGATTAAGCTTTACAGTACAAATACATTGAATTAAACTTTTACTTTAGTATTTCAAATTGGGCTAATACCTTTGGACGTCTTCCAAGAGAAACATGGAAGCAAAACTCAAAAACTCCCTAGAAATTTGTAACTGAACCTTTATCATAATTGACAGTTTTCTTGGTTTTAGGTCATTTCATGCTTCATTTAAAATATCTCCTGCAACAAACCACAAAAATATGCACTGGATCCCCTATAAAGTATAAAATTATCCTGAAATAAAAGCAACTGTTGAACCTTTCCCATATCTACAGTGCTAATACTTTTTGAAGTTAATGGATATATCTGCCTTGCCCATCACCAAAGTTACCTGTGTTGCAAACATTAAATAATAATTAATTTTTTGCATTTATCTTGTATACTGGGCAGTATTCTTAAGTGCTTAACATTCATTTTAGTTCAAGTCTTTATGGAGCATTTTCTTTATGTATAGAATTATGCTAAGCAATATGGATACTTTCCACTGACACATAACTTGGGGTAGCAAACTTGCTTATAATTAATACAGAATAAATTAAATACAGAATTATTTAATTGAAATTAAATACAGAATATGGCATATAGTATAGTAAATGATATAGAGAGGCTAAAGTAATTAGGGAAGACTTCGTCTAGAGGAGGATAGTAACCACGTACAGAAGTAGTACTTCTTGAAAACCATGGACAAGTTTATAGGAAAATGTGACGTTTGATCTGGAGATTTCTTCCTTGGAGATTTCTTCCTTTAGGATCTATTGTTTGTGCCATTTGTTTGCCACCAAGTGTGTGCTACTTTTTAATTGTGTTTATCTTTTAACACTTACCTATCCACTCCCAAATTAGATTATATTCCTGAAAAGTAAAGATAGTGCTATACTACATTATACTCAGTTGTAGCATAATATCTTGCATATAGTAGGTACTCAGTGATGTTTTATAGTTATATCATCTCTGGAAGGTATGTTGATGAGTTTCCAGTAATTATTTCTCAGATACCACTTTCTTGTATTTTCCTGCAGGAGAACTGCAATACCATAAAAGTTAAGTTTCTTTATTGAAGCTCCTTTTTCATAGCTTCCAGAGCTGGAAATTCAAGAAGTGGGAGAAAAAAGGAGGTGAATGATTTAGCATAACTACCTAACACTTGGGATTTAGGAAGGAGGAAATTATTTTTGGATTATTTAATTATATCAGGTTCTGATAGTTTATTTTTCATGGTAAATTTGTGTCTATTAGTTGAACATGGTCTCTTCTACTTGAGTCAGTGTTTTTTTTTTTTTTTTAAAGATTTTATTTATTTATTCATAGAGACACAGAGAGAGAATGAGAGGCAGAGACACAGGCAGAGGGAGAAGCAGGCTCCATGCAGAGAGCCCGATGTGGGACTCGATCCAGGGTCTCCAGGATCACGCCCCGGGCTGCAGGCGGCACTAAACCACTGCGCCACCAGGGCTGCCCCTTGAGTCAGTGTTTGAATAAGACATGTCAGTTCTTTCACCAAGTTTATATACATGTAATTGTGGCAAAATACATATAACATAAAATTTAGCATTTTATCCATTTGTTAGTGTACAGTTCAGTGGCCTTTAAATATATTTGCATTGCTGTGCGCAGCCATTTTCTAGATATCTCATGTTAATTTGGGATCTAGAATGAGTAGTAGGTCTGGTGAGACAAAAAGATACTATATGAAGTGGCTTTTACAGTTTTTGGGAATGTTATAGATTGTGAGAAGATGAGAATGTGGGGACTGGGAAAAGGAAAATGTCCGAGTTTGATGTTTTAGCAATGGAATAATTATATATTATAATGATTCTTAACATCAGGAAAATGAATGTGTATGTATCATTCACCAAGTTTCCTTTTTTCCTCTTTTTTGAGATTCATATTTATTGTTGCATGTATCAATAAATTTTGTCTTTTTATTGCTGGGTTGTAGTATTTCATTGTATGTATGTACCACAGTTTTACCCGTTCACCTGTTAATGGACCTTTGGTTGTTTCCATTTGTTGGCTGTTATGAATAAAACTGCTAAGAACATTCATGTAAACTCTATATGTTTATACATAATTTCTTTTCTCTTGGGTACATTCCTAAAAGTTAAATGAGTGGATCATATGTTAGATGTATGTTTAACTTTTTAAGAAAACTAATAGACTATTTTCCAAACACATTTTACCAATTTACATTCTTACAAGCAGTGGATAAGACTTCTTGTTCTTCTTTATCCTAGACAACACTTGGTAGCTTCAGTCATTTTAGTTTTAGCATTCTATAAGTGTTTATTGGTATCTAATTGTGGTTGTCATCTGAAATATGTTCTTTGGTAAAATATCTATTAAAATATTTACCCATTTTTAAAATTATTTCCTTATTAATTGAATTATAAGAGAAGTCCTTCATATATTCTCTACACATGTATATGTTTTGCAACTATATTTTGTGTATATATTTTTTAAAGATTTTATTTATTTGAGAGAGATTGAGAGAGTACCAGCAAGGCTAGGGGGAGAAGGAGAGGGACAAACTTCCCACTGAGCAGAGAGCCTGATGTGGGCCTCCATCCCAGGACCCTGGTATCATGACCTCAGCCAAAGACAGACGTTTAACCTGCTTAGCCACCCAAGTGCCACTGTTTTGGGTATATGTTTTTTCCATTCTGTAGTTAATGTTTTCATTTTCAAAACATCTTTTGCAGTGCAGAAATTTTTTGTTTTGGTGAAGTCTATAAATTTTTCCTTTAGTGTTTATTGCATCATATCTAAGCTTTGCCTAACCTAATGTAACAAAGATTTTATTTTATTTTATTTTCTAGTAGTTTTATAGTATCCTTTCCATTTAGTTCTATGACCCATTTTTAAAAAAAGATTTAAAAAATTATTTATTTGAGAGAGTGAGAGAGCACAAGCAGGGAGAGACGGGCAGAAGGAGAGGGAGAAGCAGACTTCCTGTTGAGCAGAGATCCCGATGCAAGGCTAGATTTCAGGCCCCTGAGATCATGACCTGTGCCAAAGGCAGATACCCAACCAACTGAGCCACCTGGGCGCCCTCTATGATCCATTTTTTTAAAAAAAGATTTTATTTATTTATTCATGAGAGGCACAGAAAGAGAGGCAGAAACATAGACAGGGGGAGAGGCACAGCTCCCCACAGGGAGCCTGATGTGGGATTTGACCCCAGGGCCCTGGGATAATGGACCTGAGCCAAAGGCAGACACTCAACCACTGAGCCACCAGGTGCCCCCCTCTGTGACCTATTTTAAATTATTTTTTGTGTACTGTGCAACTTGTGGCTCAATAGTTACTTTTGTGGATAGGGATGTCCAGTAGTTCCTAGTGCCATTTTTGGAGAAATTATTCTCTCTCTTTTTTTTTTTTTTTGGAGAAATTATTCTTTTCTATTGAATTGCCTTTGTAAAAATCAAGTGTGTTAATATATGTATGCACCTATTTCTGGACACTATTCTGTTCCATTGGATATTTATTTGTCTTTGCTAATAACATCCTCTTCATTACTGTAGCTTTATATTAGGTCATGAAATCTAATACTATGAGGTTTTCAGTTTTCTTCTTATCAAAATTATTTTGGCTATACTAGGTCCTTTGCATTTCCATATCAACTTTAGAAACAGCTTGTAGATTTGTACGGAAACCCACTGTGATATTGACTTGTGTTCAGTGTATAACTCTGTGTGGAGAGAATGAACATATTAACTAAATTAAATTTTCCAATCCATTAGCATGGTATCTTTTTATTTTTATTCTATTCTATTCTATTCTATTCTATTCTATTCTATTCTATTCTATTCTATTTTAATTTCCAGTGTAGTTAATATACATTGTTATATTAATTTCAGGTGTACAATATAGTATGATTCAGCAATTTCAATTTATTACTCAGTGTTCATCAAGATAATGTACTTTGTGGGGTGCCTAGGTGGCTCAGTTGGTTAAGCATCTGCCTTCAGCTCAGGTCATGATCCTGGAGTCCTAGGATCGGAACCCCACATTGAGCTTCCTGCTCAGTCAGGAGTCTTCTTCTCCCTCTTCCTCTACCCCACCTCTCACTCATGCTCTCTCTCACTGCTCTCTCTCTCTCGCTCAAATAAATAATAAATTAAAAGTCTTTATAAAAATGTACTTTTTATCTCCTTAAACTTTTTTACCCACCCCCACTATCTATCCTCTCTCAGGTAACCATCTGTTTTCTGTAGTTGAGTTTATTGTGTTTTTGGGTTTTTTTCCCCCTTTTTCATTTTTTTTGTTTCTTAAATTCCACAGATGAGTAAAATCATATGATATTTGTCTTTCCCTTACTGGCTTACTTTACTTAGCATTATAGTCTCTAGAACCATCCATGTTGTTGCAAATGGCAAGATTTCATTCCTTCTTATTGCTGAATAATATGCTGTGGTGTATATATACCATGTCTTCTTTATCCATTCATCTATTGACAGACACTTGGGCTGCTTTCATAATTTGGCTATTATAAATAATGCTGCAGTAAACATAGGAGTGCATATATATCTTTAAATTAGTATTTGTTGAGAGATTTTTATTTCTTTCATTTTTTAATTTTTTTGTATGTAGATCCTATACATATTTTGTTGAATTTATTTCTAAATAATTCATGTTTTCTGATGCACTTGTAATGATACTTTATTTTTATTTTTTTAAAGGTTTTTTTTTTTTTAATTTATTTATTCATAGAGACACAGCTAGAGAGAGAGGCAGAGACACAGCTAGAGAGAGAGGCAGAGACACAGGCAGAGGGAGAAGCAGGCACCATGCAGGGAGCCTGATGTGGGACTCGATCCTGGGTCTCCAGGATCACGCCCTTGGCTGCAGGCAGCGCTAAACCGCTGCGCCACCGGGGCTGCCCGTAAATGATACTTTAAAAATATTGTCCTGTGTTTTTTTTTTAAGATTTATTTATTTATTTATTTATTTATTTATTTATTTATTTATTTATTTATGATAGAGAGAGAGAGAGAGGCAGAGACACAGGAGGAGGGAGAAGCAGGCTCCATGCTGGGAGCCCGAAGTGGGACTTGATCCTGGGACTCCAGGATCGCACCCTGGGCCAAAGGCAGGCACTAAACCGCTGAGCCACACATGGATCCCCTGTCCTTGTATTTTGTTCCTTGCTAATCTCACTTACTAGTTCTAGTAGCTTTTGTAGATTCTTTCAAATTTTTTATGTTGATAGTTATGTCACTTAAAAATTGAAGAGACTTTTGTTTTTTCTCTTCTAATCTGTATGCCTCTTTCCTTTTTTTGTCTCGTTGCGGTTATTGTACACCCACCACAGTGTTAAGTAGTGGTGGCAATGACAGCTATCCTTACCTGTTACATATATGCAGGCAAAAACATGCATTGTTGCACTATTATATGTGATACTAGCTTTGAGTTTCAGGTTGATAACCTTTTTCAGGTTGGGAAATTTTCTTCTATTCCTAGCTTGCTGAGAGTTTTAAATCATAAGTGGATGTCATATTTTTGTCAAGAGTTTGTTCTCTGTTAGATTGATCATATGGAAATTTTCTTCAGTTTCTTGATATGGTGCATTATACTGATCAATTTGCAAATAATTGAATTAGCCTTGAGTTCCCGGAGTCAACTTCACATAGTCAGATGTATTCTCTTTACACATGACGAGTTATGACTTGCTAATATTTTGTTGGGGATTTTTTATTTGTATGCACATGGGATATTGGCCTGTAGTTTCTGTGTTCTCTGGTTTTGGTCTCAGTGTAATGCTTGCCTCAAAAAATAGATTTGGGGGCAGCCCGGGTGGCTCAGCAGTTTAGTGCCACCTTCAGCCCAGGATGTGATCCTGGAGACCTGGGATCGAATCCAACATCGGGCTCCCTGCATGGAGCCTGCTTCTCCCTCCGCCTGTCTCTCTGTCTCTCTCTCTGTGTGTGTGTGTGTGTGTGTCTCATGAATAAATAAATAAAATCTAAAAAAAAAAAAAAAAGATTTGGAAATATTTATTTTTGTATTTTCAATAGGTTTTTATGGAAAATTAATGTTATATCTTACTGAAATGTTTAATTGAATTTGCTCATGAACCTGTAAGGCATAGGATTTTTTCTGTTGGAAGGTTTTAAACTAGAATTTCAAAGACATAGGACTATTCAGTACATCTATTTCTTTTGTATCTTTTTAAGAATTCACCCATTTCATATGAGTTACTGAATTTATGTGCATGAATCATAATACTAATGTTTGTTGGATCTGTGGTCATTTAAAAAAATTTGTGTCTCCTCTTATTCTTTAGTCAGTCTGACTAAAGTTTTATAAATATTTTTGAACTTTTCAGAGAACTAGCTTTTGATTTCATTGATTTTCTCTATTTTCTGTTTCCTTTTTAAAAAAAATCTCTCTGATCTTTATTATTTATTTTCTTTTCCTTTTGGTCCATACACTTGGATATTTGAGGAGAATTCTTTGCAAATTTCTGGAGTTTTCTCTCTGAGCATTTCTCTCTTCTTTGGTGCTCTGCTGTGCAAGCTTTAGCTTCATGGTCTTTCTGGATATCTGCCATGTCTTCTCAACTTAGGGAGTCTACTGGATTCTGTGCCTCTCTGTGCTGTAATCTGGAAGCTCAATGTGGGAAGCTGAGGTAATCATAGCAGTCCTCTCATCTGTCGTAGATCATTGCACTTTATTAACTGATGTCTAGTGTTTTGAAAACTGTTATGCATATATATTTTATCCAGTTTTTTAAAAAAAAATCATTTCCACAGGAGAATAGTTCCCTGTTATTCCATCTTGGCCCATCATTTACTTTTCAATTTTTATCTTATCAAAATGGCAAACTCTTGAAGGAAAGACAGCTTTTGTACCCTTCATAGTATGTAGTACAGGGCCTTGTACTGAACTAGTGCTTATTGTGAATTTGGCTAATTACTTGAGTTTACTTGAGCTGGGTGAAGAGGGAGATAAAAAGCAGAAGAGTAAAGCCACTATGTGACTGCATTTCCCCTGCTTGTCAAATGAACCCCCTGGAGCCCTGATAACATTCTATATTCCACTCCCATCTGACAATTCTAGCCCTTATAGCTGGGTTACTGGAACTACCGTGAAAACCCACCAGACATCATTGGGCCAACTGGTCCACTTAGTCTTAGTTTCCATACTGGTAGGATGTTGAGAGGGGAAGAAATCTATGGGAATATCATAGATTAAGAAATAATGTCAAGGAGTCTTTTCTGGATGCTGACTCCAAATGTCCAGTTTCATTATTATTATGAAGATTAGTTTTTCTTTTGTTCTCAAGAATTATCAGCAGTTACTGTTTCTTCAGAAGTTTTTTCAGTCCCTTTTTCTTAAATTCATTACATGAATATTCAGGCCTTTCAATCTACCTTATATATCTTTTAGCTATGGTTTCTTTCTTTCTTTTTTTTTTTTTAAGATTTTATTTATTTATCTATGAGAGACACAGAGACAGAGGCAGAGGGAGAAGCAGGCTCCATGCAGGGAGCCCGACGTGGGACTCCATCCTGGGACCCCAGGATCACGCCCTGGGCTAAAGGCAGCGCTAAACCGCTGAGCCACCCAGGCTGCCCTTAGCTGTGGTTTCAATTAAATTTTTTTCCCCTGTCTATGCTGAGCTCTTGGTGAATGCATCAAGACTATCTTCTATTCCAAGAATTCCACCTTCAGTCTATCTAGAGAAAAGTCTATTTCGTCTATTAATTTTTTTTAAATTTTTTATTTATTTACTTATGATAGAGAGAGAGAGAGAGAGGCAGAGACATAGGCAGAGGGAGAAGCAGGCTCCATGCACCGGGAGTCCGACATGGGATTCGATCCTGATCGCGCCCTGGGCCAAAGGCAGGCGCTAAACTGCTGCGCCACCCAGGGATCCCTCGTCTATTAATTTTTTATATCAAAGACTGTATTTTTTATCTTTAAATTTTCTTATAGAGTTCTTTTCATACCTACATTTCCCCCTTTCCTTTGTTTTCATTATTTCTTATTCATTTTCACTTGAAGTTTTGCCCTCATATATCTCTGTGAACATTGTTTGAACTTATTTTTAAGGTCTTAAAATTTTATTTCCATAAAATTATTTTTATATTGAATAAATTCATATTCTGATTATTGATTTTTCTGGCTGTAATTTTTAACATTAGATTTCTTCCTATGACTCTGAATAATTGGTATACTGTCTCATTTTGAGTGTGGTTTTTTTTTTTCTTTTGGTGGTGTTTTTTTCTGTCCTTCCTTCCTGTCTGTGCATACCTATCTGTTTCTAGGTATTCAGTTAACTTTCACCTTAACCTTTCTTTTTCCCAATCTAGAATGAAGTCTTATTCCAGAATTTCAGTGATTCTGTCATGTTACATTGGAGATATCGTAGAAACATTTGGTACTTTGCTTGAGTTTCTGATAAAAGGTTAATAGGTTATGCCAACAC
This sequence comes from Vulpes vulpes, assembly GCF_048418805.1. Taxonomy (NCBI): domain Eukaryota; kingdom Metazoa; phylum Chordata; class Mammalia; order Carnivora; family Canidae; genus Vulpes; species Vulpes vulpes. Next base: position 16,439,778 of record NC_132790.1, read on the forward strand.
CTTCTCCCTTATGCAGGCATTTTTCTAAAAGCTCTAGGTAAAGATTGATGTGTGTGTGTGTGTGTGTGTGTGTGTGTTTGTGTTTTCTAGCCTTTTTTCTTGAACTAGCTCATTTTTTGGAGGCAAAGACTAGTATGGTACTGATCCCTTACTCCTTTTTAATGTCTGTAATCAACAGGCCTTTGCTTTTAGCCAACTTTACTTTTTTATTAATGACTTCTGTTTTGTTACTGGCTGCTAGTTTGTATTGTGTCTTTGAACCTGACTATGTCATTTGTGTTATCTTTTCATGTATTTTCTATGTCCTGGCCATGTTTTTGGTATGCAGTTAGTGATCAGAAGTTTACAATTATGTTATGTTTATGATTTGAAGTCTCATTTCCAGGTTAGTCGATTTCAGAATAAATATACCTGGATTCATTCCTCCTGATTCTCAATGGATAAGAAAAAGCAGAGGAAACTTATAAATCAAATGTTACTCTTTTATTGGTCCTCTGAAATAGATAATACATAAGTGGCTTCTTTATTGAGTCTTGCTCACTTGTGATTACTTAGTTTCATTCTAAATTCTTTGAGTTATTTCTCCAGAATTTCTGCTACCAAGTCTTCTGAACACTGTCATACAAAGAGACATTGTTAGCCTAGAAGTGTGAGGTCCTAGAGCCTATCTGCATTAATCTGGGGACATTATTTAATCTTTCTGTATTTGTTAAGTCCTTTATAAAACATGTGTAATATCTGCTTTCACTATCTCATGGGACATTTGTGAACATTGTAGAAGGTAATAGAGTTCAATTCAACAAAGTTTTACTTACCACCTGTTTGGAGAGGGACGTATTCCTAGGTTCTAAGGAAATTGAATGAAACAGTTCTATGGTTATTTATAGTACAGTGGGACATTCAGCGTGTGTGTGTGTTTTTTTTTTAAAGATTTATTTATTTTAAGGAGAGGAGGGAGAGAATCTCAAGCAGACTCCCCACTGAATGGGGAGTCAACTCAGGACTTGATCTCATGACCTTGAGACCATGATGTGAGCAGAAATCAAGAGTTGGACCCTTAACTGAGCCACCTAGGTATCTCTATACAGCCTGTTTTATAATCAGTTAATAGAGAATAATCTGTAATGAATGCTTAAATACAGATATTAAGCATCAAATTAAGAAGACCTAAAAAAGAACCAATTTAGGCTTCAGGAATGAGCAAAAACTTCACTTAGGAGCTGATCTTCGATTTAAAGCCCCAGGGCTTTAAAAAAGCCAAGGTGCTATGTAAACATATGGTGTGCTATTATTTTATATGCCAAATATTTTCCCATGAGCTAATCTTTTTTTTTTTTTAAGATTTTATTTATTTATTCCTGAGAGAGACACACACACACAGAGGCAGAGACATAGGCAGAGGGAGAAACAGGTTCCCCACAAGGAGCCCGATATGGGACTCAATCCTAGACATGGGATCACACCCCGAGCCCAAGGCAGACACTCAACCAGTGAGGCACCCAGTTGTCCCCCCATGAGCTAATCTGATTGCAGACAATTTAGCCATTTCTCCTCCTCCTCCTCCTCCTCCTTCTCCTTTTCCTTCTGCTTCTTCTTTTTAAAGATTTTATTTGAGGGAGAGAAAGGAGCATATGAGCAGAGGTGGGGTGAAGGACAGAGGGAGAGGGAGATGCAGACTCCTCTCTGAGCAGGGAGCCTAATGTGGGCCCCTTATCTCAGGACCCTGAGATCATGACCTGAACTGAAGGTAGTCACTTAACTGACTGAGCCACCGAGGCTGGCGCCCCTACCCATTTCTTCTTCACCTTTTTTGTTTGTTGTATAGGTCTGCCCTTGCTATTAAATCTTCATTCTTATTGGTTGTGATGTTTGGGACTAGGCATATTCCTGTGGTGTTGTAGTCTTTCTTTCTTCTGTGAATACTGATTTAGATGTTGCTTTTTCAAGAGAAAAATATTTTCCTTATATGTTTTATTTTTTTGATAATGTAGTAATTGAAAAGATTTTCCCTCCAGGCTGCTTTTCAGAGATTGTTACCTCTGCAGTTCCGAAGAAACACTATTTGGTATTATCCAGATACATTTAGACAGAGCTTTTGCAGTAGAACATTTTGTTCTATTTGCTGTAATTTTTTTAAGGGACAAAGATAAACAGCTTAAACAGATAACCATCTCTGGTTGCTGCTCCTAACAATAATATTTAGCAGCCAGTGAATACTCTGCAAGTGCCTTTCTCAGAAAGGCTACATTAAGTAAACAAGCAGTAAATATTATTGGTGACTGATAGATGATAGAATTTAGGCTAGCCAACTGCCCATATCAGGCTAAAACATTGTTTTTCTGTTTTGGTAAATAATACTCATCTTGTTTATACAGGTCTTATCAAAAATAGTGTTAGCATTTCATACCAAACGTATTTTTATAAAGCTCATGAGAACTAAAACTAACAAATTTTGAATTGCTTGAATCCTATTTCATCAGTTTCTTTAGATGTATGTTTTGGTTTATTTCCAAATCACAAGTTATACTGTATCCTGTGTTTTGAAGTATGATAGCTTTTGTGCAGTGTTCCAGTCACCATTTACAGTAAAATTTGGTTTGTTTTTGTCATAGAAATCTCAGCCATGGATTGAATTGATACTTAGGAACATACTTTTATTTGATCCTTGGCTGCTAAAGGATTTTATTACAGGTGTTTTGTGAGGCTTATATACCTAGTATTTGGTGGCTTTTGTATCAGATACTCTATAATTTGAAATGTCATTCCTTTGTGTACTTTATAGTACCAGTCTAAGGGATTTAACTATTTCTAGCCCTCTTGACTGGGTCCACAAAGGAGATAGCTACTATATACATATTTAAGTTCAGATGTTTTCTTGGATTACTCTATGTTTGAGTAATAGCACATCATCAGAATCCAGAGACACTGGAAAGTGAACTCCCACGTGGATTTTATTTTTCTTATCATAGTTTCAGTGCTTGACACAAAGTAGTTGATCAGTAGACTAATTGAATTAATTGTCATCAGCCTCAGAGTTACCATCACTGCTCCTATTGCTTATAGAAATTACTGGCATATAGGATCTAGATCCTGTCCCCCAACATTAGTCTTCTCTCTTTTATCCTACCCTTTAGGTCTCAGGTGAAAGGTTTAGTCATCAATCACCTCCTTTCCCTTTTATAATAATAGCAATAGTAGCAGTAGTGAAAATAATACTGATTGCTAATATATCTGAGTATCAGTCCGTATAATAGGGCTTATTAATCATTTGCTATGTTGCAGATACTATGCTAAATAATTCACAATGCATTATATTATTTAATCTTATCAGGAAAATGTGAGGTATTTTATGATTAAGAAAAACTGAAGCTCAGGGTAATTTACCAAAATCATACCCTAAATTAAGGCCAGACTCAGGATTCAGTTTCCTTTCTAGCTGGTGCCAAAAGCAATGAGATTATCAAGTTCAGCCTTCTTTATGAATCTGTTTTTCAATATATCTGATAAAGTATCATCCAGCTTCTGGTTTAACATGTTTAGTTAGGGGCTCTTATTCTCTAGGAGATAATTTCATTGTTTGACAGCTATAATTATTAAAAGGTTTTTCATAATATTAAAGAAGCATTAATACATGTTTTTGTAACTTTTAAACTTATTATGTCATTAAACTTTTCCAGAGATATCTAAGGTAGAATGAGTCTGTTCTTACATTAGTTATATTTAGCAAATTATACTTAAAGCATATGCACAGGGGCACCTGACTGGCTCAGTTGGTAGAGCATGAAACTCTTGAACTCAGGGTCATAAGTTGGAGCCCCACATTGGGTGTAGAGATTACCTAAATAAATAAAAACTTAAAGAATATATGTATACATATATGTAAGCAGGAAATCTCTTTCAGATGGGTTTATAATCATGTATGTGTGACATAAAAAAAGACTAGAGAACTTATGAATATATTTAAAATTTTCTGTAACCTTTATCTCGTTTATTCCTACATCCATATCTAATAAATAGTGATAAGTAATGGAATTCAGAGCAAATGGATTTTAATTAGCCTAAATGAAATCATAAAAGGGATTGTAATGTGAGGAGTATCTAACTCTTGCAAACTTTAAGAGGTAGTAGAATTTGCATAATGAATCTGTCATAATAAGTCACTTGTGAAAGTTGGATAAAATTTAAAGAACATTTTCCTTCTAATTTGTTTCTGTTTTATTGTCCTTGGTTAATCTCACTAAGTTTATTTTGTTTTTAGTTTCTTATAGATACACCTTTTCTAAGAAGAGTATTAATTTAGACATCATTTCAACATCTACACTTTTTATATTTACTCTGTGTCATATGCAGTGCTAATAAGCATTGGGCAAGGTGCAGTTGTATCAGGTAGGGTTTTTGTCCTCAGTTTTTTTTATCAAAATAGAGAACAGTGAACTCCCTTATGCTTGTCATTCAGCTAGAAAACCATTAACAGTGGTCATTCTTTATTCACCTGTAAGCCCTATCCACTTACCAGCCTCACATTTTTCCAGATGTAGTATTTTGAAAAAAACACAAATATTAATTGGACCATATAAAATTGTATGTACCCATCCATTTTTGACCTATAAAACAATTGCATGTTTTCAACTTAGTATCATTTCATTCATAAATATTTCAGTATGCATTTCTAAAAGAGAAGACCCCTTTTTTTATTAACATAACCTCAATGTCATTATCATACCTAAGAAATTTAACAGTAATTCCTTAATATCACCAAATATCCAATAATCTTCATGTGTCTTCACTTGTTTATGTGTGTGAACAGGCAATATTTATGTTCATGGTGAAAAAAAATTTTTTTTTCATGGTGAAAAATTAAAAAAGAATACAAAGTGGGATCCCTGGGTGGCTCAGTGGTTTCGCGCCTGCCTTTGGCCCAGGGCGTGATCCTGGAGTCCCGGGATCGAGTCCCGCGTCGGGCTCCCGGCATGGAGCCTGCTTCTCCCTCCTCCTGTGTCTCTGCCTCTCTCTCTGTGTCTATCATGAATAAATAAATCTTAAAAAAAAAAAAAAAGAATACAAAGTGAAATGTCTTTTCTGTTTTGACCTTCTAGAGGTAGTTTCTTGTTTTATTTCAGAGATAGTTTTATTAATATCCAGCTACACATGTTTATCCATCTGGAGCAAATGCTGTCAATATCTTGCCCATTGTTCCTAAGCACCTTGCATTTCTGTATACATTGTCTCAATGCCTGATTGCCAGCACCTATGATTTTTAGTTTGAGGGCTTTCTTTAGCACATGGATGAGCCAGAAGTACTGGAATATTCAATCCTGCCATCTCAGGAGCAGCCTTCAACTAATGACTTACAGTAATTGAGAGAAAAGCCTCTAGCTCCCTTGCTCTTTGAGTGAGATAACTCCAATGCATGTCCTATACTGTCTCTCAGAATTCCACAGCATGATTGAGCACCACTTGCCTACAGCTGTAGTCTGCTTATTAATGTACACCATGACTGCCTTCTCTTCTCTATTGCTCTACCACAATTTCCTGGATTATCTCCCAAATAAACTACTTGCACTGAAATTCTTACTTCAGGATCTGCTTTTAGGGAATCCATTATATAAATGGTGGTACCCTTAACACCCGCTTTTTTTTCTAAGTAATCAGAGACCCACCTGAGAAAGAATCCTGTTTTTTTTTTTTTTAAATTTTTATTTATTTATGATAGGCACACAGTGAGAGAGAGAGAGAGGCAGAGACACAGGCAGAGGGAGAAGCAGGCTCCATGCACCGGGAGCCCGATGTGGGATTCGATCCCGAGTCTCCAGGATCGCGCCCTGGGCCAAAGGCAGGCGCCAAACTGCTGCGCCACCCAGGGATCCCAAGAATCCTGTTTATTTGGCTCTAAACACTCCAATTTGGTCAAGTTTGTTTATTTATTTATTTTTACTTCTCAGAGGAAGCTGCTAGAATAAATAGAATTTTGTCTATTATTCTTTGAAAAATTTTTATCTATTAAATTACTGTATTTTTTAAATTCACCTTTTTATTTGTTTAGTGTAGAGCCCTACGTATTTTAACACATGTTTAGATCTGAGTAACCACTATCAGGATACAGGACAGTTCCATCATTCCAACAAACTTCCTCATGTTGTCCCTTTATTGTCACATTCTTACGTCTTGTAACCCTTGACAACCACTGATATGTTTTCCATTATTGTGGCTTTATCTTTTCAAGAATGCCTTATAAGTGGAATCATACAGTATATAACTTTTAGGTCCTGGGTTCTTTCAATTAGCATAAAATATTTGAGATTCATCCAAGTTGTTGACATTATCAGTAGTTTGTTCCTTTTTTGTTTATTTATTTATTTATTTATTTTAGATGATACAAGCTGTGTTTATTATGATCTGGGGCTTATAAAAAGAGACTTGAAAACACTTGGAATCAGAACACACACACACACAATTTAAACAGTAAGCAGTGGTACGCATGGCATGTCTTTTTTTTTGTTTTTCCTGGCAAAGCAAACTTTATTAATGGCCCTGAGGTTGGAACTCCAGGTCCCGCTGAACACTTGAGAGTTATGGCGAGGGCCTCTTGTGTTGGCCTCAGCAGCTCCATCCCATTCAGACTCAGGTGGAGGGAGGCTGGGTGGGGGAGACCTGGGGTCACAGCTAGCCAGCTCTCCCCCCATCGCTGCAGCCAGGCCACTCCTGGCTCCTCATTTCTTGAATCCTGGTTTTTTAGGTTTGAGTGTGGGTTTGGCCTTTTTCACAGGATTCTGCTCTTTAAGCCTGGGTCTCACTGCCTCCTCTTCTTTTTCCATCCCCCCCCCTTTTTTTTATAAGGGGGGAATGCATGTGGATGCACCACTAGGATATAGTTTTGGGGAAGACACTCAACAGGAAAGCTTTCCAGTTGAGCATGAGAATCCACGGCTGGAAGCACACCCCGAGTATTGATTCCTGTCAGGGAAACCTAGTTGCTGTATTCAACCTAAGCAAATCCATTCCCAAGGAACACTGGCATGCCTCAGCAGAATGGGCCATCCTTCCTCTGAAACAGAAAGTGATGTGCAAGAAATGTGGGAAAAAAGTGATAAGGTGAAGGGAGAAAGTAAAACACAGGGTCATTAAGAATCACTGAAACCCATGTGGCCATGTGAAAGAGAGAATATAAAAGGAAGGAAGAAGGAATCAGCATTTTCAAGGAGTCAGGTATGCACACACTGCTGGTTCCCATCAGCAATCAAGCACACCATGGCAGTTTACAAACTACTGTTGATTTGAGGGGATGACCAGGAGGTTCAACTATAAAAGGTCAAATTAGAAGATAATTTACAATGTTTTTTATTCCAGAAACAAAGGGAGCTTGCTGCCCTCCTGTGGGTTACAGAGGAGGAAGCTGACACCTCAGGGGACTACCTGTGGAACCTCCTGGCTTTCCCTATTCTTCAAGGGAGTGATGTGCCCAGGAGGTAGAGCTGCTGAGAATGTAATTTCTGTATCCAGAGCAGCAGTGCCATAATGCAAATGCAGATACTGCAAACCCCACTCACTAAAGAGTGATGTTCTTGAAGTGTTAGTCAAATCTTGACCACTGTTGGTTTGTTCTGTCCAAATTTTCTTTTTTTTAAGTAAGCTCTACACCCTGGATGGAGATTGAACTCAGAACCCCAAGATCAAGAGTTGCATGTCTATCCACTGAGCCAGCCAGGTGCCCCTGTTCTGTATAACTTTTTCTTTTTTTTCAAGATTTTATTTTATTTAAGTAATCTCTACACCCAACGTGGGGCTTGAACCTACAACTCCGAAATCAAAAGTCACATGCTCTACTGACTGAGCCAGCTAGGTGTCCCTGTCCAACTCTCTATAAGAATGTTCTAACTTCTGTCAGAGCTTTGGTTTGGAGGTTCACAAGAAATTCAGTTGGCACCTTAGTTAATTAAATTTAATTTAAATAAAAATTTTTTAAAAAAGGGAATTCGGTTGGGGTGATGTTCATATCAGCACTGAAACCTGTGTTTATTCAGAGCGAAAAATCCTAAAAGAACAAAGTCCTATCAATACCTGCCAGAATAACTCCCGCACACTTGCCCACAATCCAGAGAACTCTCATTTACCGCCATCGCCTAATTTGCAAAAGATGCCAAGCACAAATCAAGTTAACAATGCCTTAATCCCAAGAGGTTACACTGGGAGGCTACAGCATTTCCATCACCCAGAAGTTCAAGCTTCTAGCCTTCTCCAAATCCTTAAGCTTCCAGGAAAGAAGAGAAGGAAGAAATTCCCACCAGACCCACATCCAGGGCAAGGGAAGTTGGTTTCCTATTACTGTTCCCTGGGAACAATCATCTTTGCAAAGGAATAATGTTGCAGCCCAGCAGTCCTTTTCCTGCCCAACGGGTTGAGACAAGTCTAAGCTGATGTTTCTCCCCTCTGGGGATCACTGTCGCATTCAGGGGTTTCCCTTCACTGTGCTGATGTTATGCAGAGACTGGAAGTTTTGGGTGTTCACAGAGCCAAACTCCACAATCTCATCATCCACTTGCAGACCCACATTACTGGCAGGGGAGCCAGGACTGATGCTGTTCACTTTGGCGAAGGCCTGAGGGGGGCTGAGGCCCTCACTGGCCCAAGTTGTGGCTCACGGGCTCTTCATGGGCCTCAGCCATGTCCTGGGCCAGCTTCTCCTTGTCTCGAGCATGCAGCTGGTATAGGGCCTCCACCTGCTTCATGACTGCCTTGTGATCATTCTGCAAGCAGATGATGATGTGCCTGGCGGTGTGGACTTGGTACAGGTCCACGTCTGACCGGGGTAGCCCTCACAGTCCACCAGCAGCTCGTTCATCCCTACGCCCTTTTGACTCTCCAGTATGTCATAATTGGCTTTGATCTGCGCCTCGATCTCCTCCTTGCACTATATGAGCTCCTGGATGTCTTGAGAGTCACCGCACCTGCCTGCGGGGAGCCTTCGCTCTGCCTGGCTTCCCCCTCCGACATCCGGGACCTCAGCGCGGGATGCTGGACCAGTTCGTTCCTTTTTTTTTTACTTAGTATTCCATTATATGGATATACTACAGTTTTTTTTTTTAATCCATTCACTTACTGAAGGGCATTTGAGTTGTTTCCATTTTGGAGCTGTTATGAATAATGTGCTGTGAACATTCATGTACAAGTTTTTGTGTGGACACAGGTTTCCATTTCTTTTCAGTATATACCTAGTACTGAAACAACTGGATTATGTGGTAGCTTTATGTTTAGCCTGGTACTGAACTGCCAAACTGTTTTTCAAAAGAGGCCAAATGATTTTACATTCCCACTAGCAAGTGTATGAGGGTTCCAATTTCTCCACATCTATGTCAACACTTTTATCAGTCTTTTTGATTATACCCATCCTTATGTGTGTGAAGTGCTATCTCCTCTATTTTTTTTTTTTTTTAATTTATGATAGTCACAGAGAGAGAGAGAGAGAGAGAGGCAGAGACACAGGCGGAGGGAGAAGCAGGCTCCATGCACCGGGAGCCTGATGTGGGATTTGATCCCGGGTCTCCAGGATCGTGCCCTGGGCCAAAGGCAGGCGCCAAACCGCTGCACCACCCAGGGATCCCCTATCTCCTCTATTTTATTTGCATTTTCCTAATGACTAATGATGTTGAGCATCTTCTCATGTGTTCTGGCCATTCTTCTTTGGAGAAATATCTACTAAAATCTTTGCCCATTTTCAAATGGAGTTGTTTATTACTGTTGAGTTTTCAGAAGTCTTAATATATTCTTGAAACTTGACTTTCTGTTTTCTTAACAGTATTCTTCTTAGACACACAAAGCTTTAAAGTTTGGTGTAGTTTGATTTATTGTTTTTCTTTTTTTTTTATATGGATCTTTTGGTGTTAAGAACTTTTCACCTACCCTTGGGTCCCTGGGTGGCGCAGTGGTTTAGAGCCTGCTTTTGGCCCAGGGCGCGATCATGGAGCCCCGGGATCGAATCCCACGTCGGGCTCCCGGTGCATGGAGCCTGCTTCTCCCTCTGCCTGTGTCTCTGCCTCTCTCTCTCTCTCTCTCTCTCTCTCTCTGTGACTATCATAAATAAATAAAAATTAAAAAAAAAAAAGGATTTTCTCTTAGTTTTCTTCTAAAAGGTTTATGGTTTTGTTTTATATTTAGATCTATGATCCATTTGGAGTTAATCTTTGTAGAGATAAGAGGTTTAGTTTGAGGTTAGTTTTTCTTTTTCCATGCACATAGATGACTTCTTGTTCCAACATTACTTGTTGAAAAAGCTACTTATTTGAATTGTTTTTGCACTTTTGTCAAATATGGATGGCCATATTTATACGAGTCTATTTCTGGACTGTCTATTCTGTTCCATTGCTCTCACTAGTATTTTTATTTATATTTCTTTTTTTTAATTTTTTTTATTTATATTTCTTAGCTGGTATGATACTGTCTTTATTACTGTAGCTTTATAGTAAGTCATAAAATTTAGTAGTGTGATATCTCTAACTTAATTTTCTTTTGCAAAAATTCTTTTAGCTATTCTGGTACTTTTGTCCTACCATATATTGTTTAAGAGTGAACTTACTCAAAAACATTTTAAAAAGCTTTGCTTGGATTTTGATTGATATTGCATTAGATCTAAAGATCATTTTGGTGAAAACTAACACCTCTAATATGTTGAGTCTAAAGACACTGTGTGTCTCTCCATATATTTAGATGTTCTTTGATTTCTTTCATCTGTGCCATAATATGTTAGATTTAAACCTAAGTATTTCCATTTTATTGGAGCTACCATAAATGGTACTTAAATTTCTTTTTGTTTCATATTGTTTTTTGCTAGTATATTTGAAATGTAAGTGATTTTTGTGTGTTCACCTTGTAACCTGTAATTTTATTCATATTAGTTCTAAAAGTACTTTTTGTAGATTCCCTGAGATTGTTTTAAAAAGGATTTTTTTATTTATTCATTTGAGAGAGAGAGAGCGCACAAGCAGGGTGAGAGGCAGAGGGGGAGGGAGAAGTAGACTCCTTCCCCACTGAGTTGGGAGTCCTCTGTAGGGCTCAATCCCAGGACCTGGAGAGCATGATCTGAGCCAAAGGCAACACTCAACCATCTGAACCACCCAGGCTCCCCTCCCTAGGATTTTTTTATATAGACATTCTTGTCATTTGCAAATCGAGACAATTTTATTCCTTCTCTCTATATATCTTTTCTTGCCAGAATGGTAAATATAGATATCCTTGTGTTGTTCCTGTTCATAAGTGGAAAGTATCTCATTTTTCACCATTATTATGATAGCTATAGGTTTATTACACATATCCATCAGGTTGAAGAAGTACCCTCCTATTATTAGGTTGCTGAAAATTTTTATCCTGTTGGGTGTTGAAATTTTGGTAAATGCTTTTTCTGTTCTATTGATGGTATATTGTGAGTTTTCTTATATGATAGATAATATTGATTTATTTTTTTATATTGAACCAGCCTTAAGTTGCCAGGATAAACTCCACCTATTTGGGTTTATTATTCTAATATACTGGATGATTCCATTTGTTAATTTTTTGTTGAGACTTTTTTGTATGTACTTTTTTTTTTTTTTTTTTTTTTTGTTAATTTATTCATGAGAGACCCAGAGAGAGAGAGACAAAGACATAGGCAGGGGGAGAAGAAGGCTCCCTGCAGGGAGCCCAATGCAGGACCAATCCCAGGATCCTGAGATCGCTCCCTGAGCCCTGAGTGGAAAGCAGAGGCTCAACCGTTGAGCCATCCAGGCATCCCGCATGTACTTTATTTTAAAGCCAGTTTTTAGTATACTGAGCTTAATATATAGTATGTAATTTTATTTTATAAAAGATTTCACCTTGGACAATCTTTCCCTGTTCAGACCTGCTGATAAGTAAATCCTTTTTCCTTGGATGGGTAGTGTCTGCCTTTTCCTTTTGTTTTGTTAAACTTCTCCCTTAAAAATAATGCGCCTGGCACCTTGCTTTTCTTTTTGTTGTTTCAAGGAGGCTGTGTTAGGGGATAGTAGGCCCTTGAAATGTTTTCTTTAAGAAGAAAATTAGTAATTCTCAAGTTTATCTTCCTTGGGCTGTTACGAAGAACTTGAAAAGACCAGAATGCAAATGAATATTTCACACATGGTGTAATTTCTCTAGGTTTAAATTTCATGTAATATCAGCCACATTATGTATAAATCTTTTGAAGGAGTCAGTTGAAATCAAGATTCCACTGGGTATTTGTTTTTTGAGATCATGATAATGGAATTATAAGTGGAAAAGCCCCAAATGAGAGCATTCCTTCCATTTGTTATCCAGGAAATTAGTAAAATTCCAATGTTTATAAACAATGTTTATAAACCAGAAAGGAAGAAGAATTGATACATAACTCACCTTATTTCCTGCACTGTAGTTTTGAATTTATTCTAAAAAAAACCCAAGGAATTCTTATTTGTAGGTTTTCTTTTTCTTTCTTTTTAAAAATATTTTATTTATTTATTTGAGAGAAAGCATGAACAGAAGGGAGGGGTGGAGGGAAAGGGAGAAGCAGACTTCTCACTGAGCATGGAGTCCAAATTGGGCTTGATCCCAGGACCTGGAGATAGGGCCTGAGCCAAAGGCAGACACTTAAATGACTGAACCACCCAGGCACCCCATTATTTTTCTTTTTCAATGAAAAATATATCTATTATTGTTTCCCTGGGCCTTTATACCTGAGTATTTCTGACTCTTAAAGGGCAATGAGTTTCTATAAGTAAGCAGATTTGTTTGGCCTGAAGAGTTTGAAATATCAACTTTCAATACTGACTAGAATCTTATTTCCTTTAAATACAAAGTTTTGATATGATTCATCTTTTCTTAGAAGCTTTTGATGAAATTTCAACTTTAACAACTATAGTCTCAATAAGTTCTACCTTAGAGTTTAAGGATAAATACCTATGTTAAAAAGCAAAAGTAAATATTTGTATGTGGTGAAATGTTAACAGTGAATCTAGATAGGGATGGGTGGGTTTGATTGCACTATTTGAATTAAACCTGAATATTTGTATATACACATACCTGTATATATAAGTGGTGCAACAATATTAGGAAGGAAGCATTTAGAACTATAATAGTGGTCTGCTCCCCTCCCCCTTTCTGTGGAATTGTGTTCACAATATCAGTTACCTGTGGTCCATTGTGCCTGGAAGCAGGTAATCTACCTTCTGACAGATCATTAGGTCAGTAGTAGCTTAGGGCTATGTCACAGTTTTTTTGTCTTTCATCTCACTTCACTTTATCACATAGGCATTTTATCATTTCACATCATTGCAAGAAGAGTAACTACTGTATAATAAGATGTTTTGAGAGAAACCACATCCACACAACTTTTATTACAGTATACTGTTATAATTGTTTAATTTTATTATTAGTTGTTAATCTCTTACTGTGTCTAATTTATAAATTACACTTTATCATAGGCATGTACTGTAGCAAAAAACTAGTGTATCTAGGGTTTGGTACTATCTGTGGTTTCAGTCATCAACTAAGAGTCCTGCAACATGTTCCCTGAGGATAAGGGGGGACTTCTGTATTAATAATGAATAGTATGGCTGGAGGTGAAGGGTAGACTGTCCATATCACTGGTCAGCAAGAATTTGAACTTCTTCTCTACAAACATTTGTATTGCTTGGATTTTTTTTAAAAAGTATTTTATTTATTTAGCAGAGAGAGAGAAAGAGCAAGACCAGCAAGCATAGAGGGGAGGGGAAAGGCAGAGGGACAAGTAGATTCCCTGCTAAGCGCAGATCAGGAAGCCTGGCACAAGGCTCTATCCCAGGACCCTGGGATGACATCTGAACCATAATCAGACGTTTAACCAAATGAGCCACCCAGGTGTCCCTGTATTGTTTGGATTTTTAACGACAAAAACAAATTCATTAAGTATTTATTTTAAAAATTTTAAAATAAGAATTTTTGTCCACTGGCATCTCAAAGGAACAATGCTGTGAATTCCTTAGAACCTAGAGGTAGATAAGAATCAAGTAGAAAATATTTTGAAGGGAGAACCTGGTGGTAGGTAGGTAGGTAATAATAGTAGTAACAATTATTTATTGAATGTTTACTCTTTGCTGGGTACAGTTTTAAACATTTTAGGTGCATAAAATAGTTTTTACAAAAGTCACATAAGTAAATGAATGTATTTCCATTTTACAGACTTGAAAATGGTTTTTGGGAACCTACACAGCTAAATAAATGGCAGTGCTGATATTTGAATACAGGTCTGTTTTATTCTAGACTCTTGAGCCATAATAATAAAAAATGGAGAGGAAGTAAGAAAATAGTATTTCTAGAGACATAGCTCTGGAATTGGTTGCAATGGATCAGTAGTATGTAGGACCACTGGTCAGATGGCTGGACCTTGGATTCAAATGAGAAAGGACTCTTTTCTCCATTGAATGGAAGGGTCCAAATAAGATGAGCTATCTAGAAGTTACATGACCATAGTGTTCATTCCCTAAGATAGGTATCTCAGGATTAGAGAAGGTGAATTGTAAGCAGATAACTCAATTGACTATGATTTAGCCTTTAAATCACTTAAGGAAGCATTTAATCCTATATGAATTTATGCAAAGTAAAACTTACCTCTGTGGGTGTTGTGCTGAGGTGGCAATTGGAGATGACTTGCAAGCAGCAGTAGATCAGGAAACCCAATATGCAGGGAGAACTTATGCTTAGGGACCTTCTCCATTAAGATTTTGCTTCATTTTATTACGTTTTGCATTTATTTATTTATTTATTTATTTATTTATTTATTTATTTATTTATATTAAATCTCTAGATCCACATTATTAAAAAAAAGATTATTTATGAGAGAGAGAGAGAGAGAGAGAGAGAGAGAGAGAGGCAGAGACACAGGCAGAGGGAGACACAGGCTCCATGCAGGGAACCTGACATGGGACTCAATCCCAGGTTTCCAGGGTCAGGCCCTGGGCTGAAGGTGGCACTAAACCACTGAGCCACTCGGACCGCCCTTTTTTTGGCTTTATCACAGTTCTTGACATCAGGTAGCATTAGTTATCTAATTCTGTCTTTTCCAAAGTTGTTCTGGCTATTTTAGGTCCTTTACATTTCCATTGGAAAAAATTTTTTAGGTGTCTTATTTAATTAATTAATTATTTTATAAACTTAAATTCAGTTAATTAACATACAGTATATTATTAGTTTCAGAGGTAGAGTTCAGTGATTCATCAATCTTATATAATACCCAGTGCTTATTACATCATGTGCCCTCCATAACCTCCATCACCCAGTAATCCATCCTCCCCCCACTCCCCTCTAACAACCCTCAATTTGTTGCTTAATATTAAGAGTCTCTTATGGTTTGTCTCCTTTCTGATTTCATCTTGTTTTATTTTTCCCTCCCTTCCCCCATGATTCTGTTTTGTTTCTTAAATTCTACATATGAGTGAGATCATATGGTAATTATCTTTCTCTGATTGACTTATTTCATTTAGCATAATACCCTCTCCACCCATGTTGTTGAAAATGGCAAGACTTCTTCTTCTTCTTCTTCTTCTTTTTTTTTTTTTTTTAAGATTTTATTTATTTATTCATGAGAATACACAGAGAGGAGAGAGAGAGAGAGGCAGGGAGAGGGAGAAGCAGGCTCCATGCAGGCAGCCTGACATGGGACTGGATCCCAGGTCTCCAGGATCACGCCCCGGGCTGTAGGCAGCGCTAAACTGCTGAGCCACCGGGACTGCCCCGCAAGACTTCTTTTTTTGATGGCTGAGTAGTATTCTTGAGTGTGTGCATGTCTCTGTGTCTATGTGTGTGTGTATGTATGTGTGTGTGTATGTATGTGTATGTGTGTGTCTGTGTATCACATCTTCTTTGTTTATTCCTCTGTTGATGGACATCTGGGCCCTTTCCATAGTTTGGCTATTGTAGACATTGCTGCTACTATTAACCTTGGGGTACAAGTTCCCCTTAAGATAACTACATTTGTATCTTTGGGGTAAATACTTAGTAGTGCAATTCCTGGGTCATAAGGTAGCTCTGTTTTCAACTTTTTGAGGAACCTCCATATTGTTTTCCAGAGTGTCTGCCCTAGCTTACATTCCCATCAAGAGTGTAAGAAGGCTCCCTTTCTCTGCATCCTTGCCAACATCTGTCATTTCCTGACTTGTTCATTTTAGCCATTCTGATTAGTGTGTATCTCATTGTGGTTTTGATTTGTATTTTGTTGATGCTGAATGATATTGAGTATTTTTTCATGTGTCTGTGCCATTTATATGTTTTCTTTGGAGAAATGTCTGTTCGTGTCTTCTGCCCATTTCTTGATTGGATTATTTGTCCTTGGGTTTTGAGTTTGGTAAGTTCTTTGTAGATTTTGGATACTAAGCCCTTTATCTGATAAGACATTTGCAGATAGCTTTCTCCCATTTTGTTGGTTGTCTTTAGTTTTGTCAACTGTTTCCTTTACTGTGCAAAAGCTTTTTATCTTGATGAAGTCTGAGTAGTTCATTTTTGCCTTTGTTTCCCCTGCCTTTGGAGATGTGTCTAACAAGAAGTTGTTGTGGCCAAGGTTACAGAGGTTGCTGTCTGTGTTTTCCTCTAGGATTTTGATGGATTCCTGTCTTACTTTTAGGTCTTTCATCCATTTGGAGTCTATTTTTGTGTATGGTGCAAGAAAATGGTCCAGTTTCATTCTGCATGTGGCTGTCCAATTTTCTCAACACCATTTGAAAAGATTGATTCATGAAGAGACTGACTTTTTTCCGTTGGATTTTCTTTCCTACTTTGTTGAAGATTAGTTGACATAGAGTTGGGGGTCCATTTCTGGGTTCTCCATTCTATTACATTGATCTCTGTGTCTATTTTAGTGCCATAAGATACCTGGGAATAAATCTAACCAAAGAGCAAAGGATCTGTATTCAGAAAACTGTAGAACACTGGAATGCCTTGGTGGCTCAGCAGTTGAGCATCTGCCTTCAGCTCAGGTGTGATCGTATGGGGCCCGGATTGAGTCCTGCATTGGGCTCCCTGCAAGGAGCCTGCTTCTCCCTCTGTCACGGTCTCTGCCTCTCTGTATCTTTCATGAATAAATAAATAAATAAAATCTTTTTTCAAAAAAAGAAAGAAAATTGTAGAACACTGATGAAAGAAATTGAGGAAGACAAAAAGAAATGGGAAAATGTTCCATGCTCATGGATTGGAAGAACAAATACTGTTAAAATGTTTCTGCTACCTAGAGCAGTCTGTACATTCAGTGCAGTCCTTATCAAAATACCATCACCATTTTTCACAGAGCTGGAACAGATAATCATAAAATTTGCATGGAATCAGGAAAGACCCTGGATAGCTAGAGGAATATGAAAAAGAAAACCAGAGCTGGTAGCATCACAATTCTGGGTGTCAAGCTATATTACAAAGCTGTAGTCATCAAGACAGTCTGGTATTGGCACAAAATCAGACATATAGATCAACGGAACAGAATAGAGATTCTAATTGAAATTTTAAATTCAGATCTACAATTTCTACCAAAAACAAAGCAAAACTAAAACTGGCATTTGGGTTGGAATTGCAATGAATCTATATATTTTTTCACAGAAAGTTAATTTGGAGAACTGACATAATGTGTGCCTTTCTGTTAATTTAGGTCTTCTTTATTTTTTTCAGCAATATTTTGTAGTTAAGTATATGTCTTTCATATTGTTTGACATATTATCCTTCCTTATTATTCTTGATGCTATTGTAAATGTTATTTTATTTCTGATTGTTCACTACTACTATGTAGAAATGCAGTTGATTTTTAAAGAGATTTTATTTATTTATGAGAGAGAGAGAGAGAGAGAGAGAGAGAGAGAAGGAACACACACATAAGCAGGGGAAGCAGCAGACAGAGGGAGAATTAGATTCCTCGCTGAGCAGAGAGCCCAATGCAGGGCTTGACCCCAGGACTCTGGGATCATGACCTGAGCCAAAGGCAATGTTTAACCAATTGAACCACGCAGGTGCCCCAAAATACAGTTGATTTTTGTATGTTGATCATATATTTTCTACAACCTTAGTAAGCTCACATATTAGTTCTAAACACTTTTTTTTAAGTTTCCATTAGATTTTTTTTACATTGACAGTCATATTAGTGGATAGGGTTAGTTTTATCCCTTACAGTTGATACATTTACCATTCCTTCCTCCCTCCCTCTACCTGATTGCTCAGGCTAGAAGCTGTAGTACAGTAGAATAGAAGTGGTGATAGTAGACCTATCTGTCTTGTTCTTGATCTTAGCAGTAAAGCATTCAATTTTTCAGCATGAAGTATAATATAGGTTTTGTGTAGATACTTTTATCATGTTAAGAAAATTCACTTTTACTTCAAGCATACTTCCTTTTTAAAAAAAAAAAAAGATTTATTTATTCATGAGAGACACACAGAGAGAGGCAGAAACATAGGCAGAGGGAAAAGCAGGCTCCCTATGGGGAGCCTAATGTGGAGCTTGATCCTAGGATCCCAGGATCACAACCTGAGCCAAAGGCAGAAGCTCAGCCAACCAGTGAGCTACCCAAGTGTCCCTTGTGTACTTACAGTTTTTAACAGAAATGATGCTGAATTTTGTCAAATGCTTTTTCTGCTTCTATTAAAATGATTATATCATTTTTCTTTTTTAGTTATATTTTCTTATGTAAAGGTTTTTATATGATGAGTTACATCATATTTGTTGTTGCTTTTCAAATGTAAACAAACCCTGTGTTCCTGGGATAAATTCCTCTTGGCCATTTTATATTATTAGCCTTTTACTATACTGTTGAATTCAGTTTGCTGAAAAACATTTTAAAATAATTTTTGCGGGCACCTGGGTGGCTCAGTCAGTTAAGCATCTGCCTTTGGCTTGGGTTATGACTTCAGGGCTCTTGTTTGGCAGGAGGTCTGCTTGTTCCTCTCCCTCTGCCCCTCACTCCTACGTGCGCTCTCTCTCTCAAAGATAAATAAACAATAAAATATATTAAAAAAATTTTTTTTTGGCAACTGTGTTCATGTGTTCTATATCTTTGCCAGGTTTTGGTATCAGGGATATACCAGCCTCATAGGATGAAGTTGGGAAGTACTTTGTCCCTTTCAATTTTTGGAAGATTTTGTGTAGAATTATTATTACTATTATTGATTCCTTAAATGTTTAGTAGAATTCACCAGTAAAGTCATCTGAGACTGTAGTTTTCTTCATGGAAAGGTTTTTAACTATAATTCCAATTTCTCTAATAAATATGAGTTATTTGGGTTTTTTGTTTTTTCATGAGTGAGCTCAGGTCATTTGCATTATTTAGAGAATTTGTCTATTTCATCTCATTGTCAAGTTTATTTGCACAAAGTTATTCATAATATTCCTTCATAATCCTTTTAATATTTATAATCTCTAATGATGTCATATCTTATTCCTGATACTGGCAATTTGTGTCTTCTCTTTTTTGTGATAAATCTGGCTGAAAGTTAATCAAGTTTTTTGATCATTATCTTTTTCTATTGTGTGTGTTCTGTTTTGTTGATTTTTGTTTTAATCTGATCCCTATTATTTCCTTTTTTAATTTACTTTGAATTTAGTTTTCTTTTTTATCTAATTCTTAAGTAGATGTGACGATCATTGAGACCTTTCTTATTTTCTACTTTAAGTGCCATATATAACTTTCTCCTGAAGTCCTGATTTAGTAGCAACCTACAAATTCTGAAAGGTGGTCTTTTCATTCTCATTTAGTTCCACATACCTTATAATTTCCTTTTGATTTCTTCTTCGACCCATGAGTTGTTTTGAAATGTGTTAGTTTCCAAATGTTGTAGATTTTCCAGAGATCTGTTTTTGATTTCTAATTTAATTCTCTTGTGATATGGGAATGTGCTTCTTATGATTTGAAGCCTCTTAAATTTATTGCAACTTATTTTATGGCCCAGGATATACTCTGTCTTGGCAAATGTTCCAAGTATGCTTGAAAAGAATGTGTATTGCTGCTATTGTATAGAGTGTTATATAAACATCAGTTAGGTCAAGTTGGTTGATAGTATTTTTCAAATCTACATCTTTACTTTTTTTTTTGTCTATTCTATCAATTATGGAGAAAGATTTTGAAATTTTTGAGTAGAGGAAATTTGTTTCATTTATTTATTTATTTATTCATTTATTGCAATTCTGTTAGATTTGCTTTATGTATTTTGAAGATCTTTACTTAGGACACAAATATTTAGGATTTTATGTCCCCTTGATGAATTGGCCCATATATCATAAAATGTCATTTTTGTTAATATTCTTTGTTCTGCGATCTACATGATATTAATGTAACTATGCCGGCCTTGTTTTGATTAATGTTAACATAAGATATAGTTTCCTAGTCCTTTTCCTTTTAACATCTTTGAAACTTTGTAATTAAAGGGTTTCTTGTAGGTAGCATGTAATTGAGTCTTATATTTATTTATTCATTCAGTCAGTCATTCAATCATGTATGTATGTATTTATTTATGAATGAGAGGTAGAGAAAGTAGGGAGGAGCAGAGTAGGAAAGAGAAGAAGAGGGAAAGACTTTCTAGCAGACTTTATGCTGAGTGCAGAGCCTAATGTAGGGCTTGATCCCACGACCCTGAGATCATGACCTGAGCTGAAACCAAGAGTTGGACTCTCAACTGACTGAACCACCAAGGTGCCCCAAGTCTTGCTTTTTTATCCAGGCACAATGCCTCTGCCATTTAATGTGATTATTAATATATTTAGGATTGAATATTATTTTGTTCTTTGTGTTACATTCATTTCATTGGTCTTTTCTTGTCCTTTATTTTCTGCTTTCTTTTAGATTATTTTTCTTGGGTATTTCATTTTATTTATTTTGTTGGATTATTATTTCTTTTATTTTTTCATTTTTGGGGCTTATACATCTTTATCTTAATGGCACATTTAGCTTAACATACTCTACTATATCACTTTTCCTGTGATATGTGAACCATATAATACCACTGTACTCTTCCATTCTCCCCCTCTGACTTGTACAGTTGTTGACATCCATTTTACTTTTTTTTTTTTAAGTTTTCATTTTAAGTAACTTCTACATCCAAGTGGGGCTCAAACTCACAGTCCCAAGATCAAGAGTCACATGCTCCACTGACTGAGCAGCTAGGTGCCCCCATTTTAATTTTCTATATACTTTAAACCCCATACTACAGTGTTATTTTGCTAATAAGAGATTTAAATAATACAAAAAAATCTTTTGTATTTACCTATGTAGTTACCACTGATAGTGGTCTTCATTGTTTTGTATAGATCCATAGTTTCACCTGGTATTATTTTTTGTCCATTATTTTTTCAAGTAATTTTTTCTGTTCGTCCTCTACACTGCCTTGATTCTGATTACTTATATGATAGGCTGTTTGAAGTTGTCCCAGAACTCACTGATGTTCATTTTATTTTGGAGGATTTTCTTTTCTTTTCTCTTTTTTTTTCTTTTCTTTTCTTTTTTCTTTTCTTTTCTTCTCTTTTTTTCTTCTTTTCTTTCTTTTTTCTTTTCTCTCTTCTCTTCTCTTCTCTTCTCTTCTCTTCTCTTCTCTTCTCTCTCTTCTCTTTTTCTTTTCTTTTTCTTTTTCTTTTTTTTTTCTTTTTTTCTTTTTCTTTTTCCTTTCTTTCCTCTATACCCAACACAGGGCTTAAACTCCCACCTTGAGACCAAGAGTTATATACTCTTCCGACTGAGCCAGTTGGGAGTTTCTCTGTATTTCACTTTAGATTATTTTTATTCCTGTCAAATCAAGTTTATTAATCTTTCCTCTGTAACATTTATTATGTTTTGAATCCTATCCAGTATATTTTTTTAACTCATACATTGTAATTTTCCTTTTTAGAAGTTTGAGTCTTTTATATTTTTCATGTTTCCATTTAACTTTTTCAACATGTGACTATTACAACTTTCTGTCTTTTCTGCTCATTCTAATATCTCTGTCAGTCCTAGGTCAGTTTTGTTTGATTATTCTCCTTGTTAAGGGTTTTGTTTCCCTCTTTGCATACTGTTAATGTTTAATAGGATGCCTGACATCATGAATTTTGTCTTATTGGGTGGTAGATATTTTAAATCCTCTTGAGCTCCTGAGATACAGTTAAGTTTCTTGTAAATAATTTGATCTTTTTAGGTATCGCTTTTATGATTTGTTATGTGAATTCTGAGCAGATCTAGCTCAGGACTAATTATTTCCACTACAGTGGCAAGACTTTTCTGTGTACTCTATCCAAGCTCTTGAGAATTATGAATTTTTCCAGTCTGGATAATGGGAATGGGCACTTCTCCCAGTCATGCTTAAGCAGCGGGCACTGTTTTTTTCTAAACTTTGCAGATGGCTGTCCTGCCATCCTTAGGTAATTTTTTTAGACACATGCACTGATCACTACCCTGCTGACTTCTTAAGAGGAGCTCTACAGACTTCCCCCATTCTTTCTCTGTGCAGCTCCCTTCTCTTTGGTGTTCTGTCTCCAGAGAGTCTCTGCTCTGTCTCATATAGGGAGTCCTCTCAGCTCTACCTTTGTATCCTTCTTCCAATACCATGGCCTATAAATTCTCTCAAGACAGAATGCAGGGCCAATAGTTGAGCTCACATTGTTTCCTCCTTTCAGGGATTTTTGTCCTTTATTACCTTATATTCAGTGTCTTGCAAACTATTATTTCATATATTTTGTCCAGCTTTTTAAGGTATTTCAGTCTGCAGGGTAGTCTCGGCCAAAAAATGAGAGTCCTCTTTCTTTATTAATTTTATATTCATTTATTTTATTGTATTCCATCATTTTCATAGTAGTTTTTTAGTTGACACTCTTCAGTTTTCCAGGTTATATGATCATGTATTGGGAAATAATAATTTTACCTTCCATTGTTTGTTTGTTTGTTTGTTTATTTATTTATTTAAGATTTTATTTATTTATTTATAAGAGACACACAGAGATAGAGGGTCAGAGACACAGGCTGAAGGAGAAGCAGGTCCCATGCAGAGAGCCTGACATGGGACTCGATCTGGTGTCTCCAGAATCAGGTCCTGGGCTGAAGGCAGCGCTAAACCGCAGAGCCACCAGGGCTGCCTGTTTTTATCTTTAATTTCTTTCTTTGTGATTGCTTCTGCTAATTAGTGTCTAATAAATGATATCAATGGTAATGGGACTCATTATATAATTTATTTAAGAATGGGTGTTGAATTATGTCCTATATTTTAAATTATGGAGTTAATTTTATTGCATTTCTGATTATTAATGTGATTAATTAATAGGTTTCTGTTACTATTTTGATCTTTGATCTGTTTTAAAATATATAAACCTGTTTTTTTCTCTTTCTCCTTATTGTTTTCCCTTTAGGATTTTTTTATTTTTTAAGATTTTATTTATTTATTCATGGGAGACACACAGAGAGAGGCAAAGGCCTATGAAGAGGAAGAGGCAGGCTCCTCACGGGGGAGCCTGGTGCGGGACTTGAACCCGGGCCCTGGGATCACACCCTGGACTGAAGGCAGGCACTCAACTGCTGAGCAACCCAGGCATCCCTCTTTAGGATCTTTTCTTTCTCTTTTATACATTGAAACTTTGTGATGATTTGCTAAAATTAATGAGTTTTAAAAAGCATTAATTAGGGCAGCCGAGGTGGCTCAGAGTTATAGCGCCGCCTTCGGCCCAGAGTGTGATCCTGGAGACCCCAGATTGAGTCCCATGTCGGGCTCCCTGCATGGAGTCTGCTTCTCCCTCTGCCTGTGTCTCCCTCTGCCTGTGTCTCTGCCTCTCTCTCTCTCCTCTCTGATTAATAAAATCTTTAAAAAAAAATAAAAAGCATTAATTAATTATGATAGGCATTGAAAAATGTAGTCTTGTCCTAAGGTTCTGGCCTTTTTTTTTTTTTTTTTTTTAAGATTTTATTTATCTATTCATGAAAGATACAGAGAAAGGAAGAGACATAGGCAGAGGGAGAAGCAGCCTCCCTGTGGCGACCCTGATGCAGGACTCCATCCCAGGACCCTGGGATCATGACCTGAGCCGAAGGCAGACCCTTAACCACTGAGCCACCCAAGAGCCCCAGGTTCTGGCTTTTTTGTAAAGAAGAGGGTTGTATTGTTTTTTGTTATGTTTTGTTTTGGGGGTATTTTTTATAAATTTTTCCTTTGGATGTATTCTTTTTAAATTTCCTGTTACCCAGGAATTAGAACTCCTGCAGTGATCCAATTTCCTTCTCTCTCATTTTCCATTTGTTTGTCCCTTTTGAACACCGACTAGTGTTATGGTTTCTTTATTTTAAAATTTTATTATATTTCTCTTGCTTTGTAAATGTTTTCTGATATATAAGCTCCTCTGCTTAATGTTTTGATCCCTTCTTTATTCTCCAATGTTTGAAATTTTCTGTGTCTCATTACATTCTTTATGGTCTCTTTATGCATTTAAATAGGGGCTCTTTTTTTGTTTTGGTGTTGCCTATTTGGTGACATGCATACATACTTGGTACCTCCCATTCATTATCTTTTCCAGCAATTTGTAGTGAAAACCAGTTTTCCAGCTTCCAAATTCTTTTTTTTTCAGCTTCCAAATTCTTGTTAACATTTTAAACCGTTTATCTCCTTTCACATTACTTCGCTGTTTGTATTTTTTATTACAACTTTATTTTATTTTATGTGTTTATTTAAAGGTTTTTTTTTTTTAAATATTTTATTTATTTATTCATGAGAGACATAGAGCAAGAGAGAGGTAGAGGGAGAAGCAGGCTCCATGCAGGGAGCCTGACGTGGGACTCGATCCCCGGTCTCCAGGGTCACGCCCTGGGCCCAATGCGGCTCTAAACCGCTGAGCCACCCGGGCTGCCCTATTTTAAAGGTTTTATTTATTTATTTATTTATTCATGAGAGACACAGAGAGAGAGGCAGAGACATAGGCAGAGGGAGATGCAGAACTCTATCCCAGGATCCCAGGATCATACCCTGAGCTGAAGGCAGATATTCAACCACTAGCAATGTCTGTCAGTTCTAACCTTACAACCTTGAAGTATCATTTGTTTCCAGGTTATGCTAAGGTCTGAAAGAAAACTGGAGGGAAACAAAGACCGATAACATCCTGAAAAGGAATCCCCATGTATGAAAACAATATTAATTGTCAATTTATATAGTATTTTCTTTTATAATATCACTCTATTGCTTTTTCTAGTTTTAAGCTGCAAAAGTGATCTAATATCACTTTTATAATATCGCTGGGTTTCCCCAGTGACTTAAAAAAAGGAGGGCAAAATGATGGCCAGTCCGTTATGGCAGTCAGTTCTAAACAGTTTAGATTTTGCACCTGTGATAGCATTTTTTTTCCTGTTTGCCAGTAAAGACACTGGGGAGAACAAAATCCTGATTTTATCCTGTTTGTTTAATGCTTATCATTTTGCTTACTATCTTTAGTGAGTACTATCTTTTACTAGTCTGTTTCCAGCTGTCTAAACATTTTCTCACATTCCTGTCAGAAATGTTACTGGAGCTCAGGTTCAAGAATTGTAGTGTCCATTCCCTCATTGTTTATTACTTCCTCAGTACACTCATTTAAGATTTGAATATTGTATTTTAATCCAAATCCTATGAGAAATACTTCTTATTAAACAGTGGGATCATCTCTTCATACTCCAAATTCTATTATTACTTAATCTTATGATAAAGTAAATTTGGAAAGTAGACATTTTAACTGGAGATTAAATTTCTTTTAATTTAAAGCGTTTGAAAATTGAAACCTTGAAAACCCTTTAAAATCCTTGAAATTTAAAATCCTTTGAGATTTTTGTAAACTTTTTTTTTGAGATTTTTGTAAACTCAATTGTGTGAGCTATTTTTTATTTTCTGAATATTTGCATACTCATTTGAATATTTCATTTTCATTCATTTGAAATCTCCTATGAAATGTATGTTTTTTTTTTATTTTTAGGGGAAGAGGTTCAGAGAGAGAGAAGGAGAGAGAGAATCTTAAGCAGGCCCATTCCCAGCGCAGAGCCCAAGACGGGGCTTGATCTCACAGCCCTGAGATCATGACCTGAGCTGAAATCAAGAGTCTGACACTTAACTAAGTCGCCCACATGCCCCTATTTAAATGCATAATATAAAATAAATTCCTCTATTGCTGTAATTTCATGTGTGAAATAAGAGATCTCATGTATAACCAGTGTCTAGTGGGCTATCTTGACAGCTTCCTTGTGTAAAATTTAGTAAAAAATCTGACCAGGCCTGCCATAACTCACCACTACTATCTTAATTGTGTTCATATTAAGTACTTATTGATCTGAAACGCGATCCTTGGAATTTCTCAGAAGTTTTATTGTTAATACTTTTTGTCTTTTCAGAATTTAATGGAATTCCCTTTATAATGTAAACAGTGAACCCATTTTAAGTAACTAAACTTTACTTAACTACCCAAACTTTAATATTCTCCTTCTGGATGTTTTGTATTTATTATTATCTGTTAAAGGAAGAAATTTTCTTTTCTTTTTTTTTTATTTTACGATAGTCACAGAGAGAGAGAGAGAGAGAGAGAGAGAGAGAGAGAGAGAGGCAGAGACACAGGCAGAGGGAGAAGCAGGCTCCATGCACCGGGAGCCCGACGTGGGATTCGATCCCGGGTCTCCAGGATCGCGCCCTGGGCCAAAGGCAGGTGCCAAACCGCTGCGCCACCCAGGGATCCCGGAAGAAATTTTCTTATAAGCTTTACTTTTTAAAAGAGACATTGGTTAATTTTTTAAATTACAGTTCCCAGTAAGTTGTAAAGTTTTAGCTGTGGATGAAGGTCTTGGAAATATTCAGATGTGGATGAAGGTCTTTTTCAGAGAACTTTCTATAATATTTCACTTTTGAGAGATTATTCAAATTAATCACAACAATACTATGGACGTTTTTGGTTATTCTATAATATTTTTATTATATTCAGTATATTTATATATGTATATATATATATAGTATTTGGAAAAAGTGGACACAGTAAAAGTTGCTTTTTCTAGTTTTAAGCTGCAAAATATTTGTTCATTTAAGTGATAGACCTACTTGCTTATGAAAGTTATTTGTGAAGTCTGTTCTATGACTGGTATCTTTGAATTGAGAAGTCATTATATTTGATAGAATTAGAAATAACATAAAGAGATTTAGCTTAATCCTCATTGAAAACCTATAGTTTCATTTAAGTTTTGCAAAAATATGTAGTTATTCTGTAGTGAGTAGGTTTTAATGCTATTTGCCAAGCCTAATGAACGGCTAATAATGAATTACAGAACTCCAAGAGAATGGTATTATTTGTTATTAATTCATAGAACATATTGTTTGGTCAGAAGAGTTGTTTGTTGAGCAAATGGAATCCATCCCTGATTCAGGCTCAGATGTCTCTTTCTTGATTGTGAACTCATTTTAGAAAATGATGTACCTGAGCACCTGGGTGGTTCAATCAGTTAACCATCTGCTTTCAGCTCAGATCCTGATCCCAAGGTTTTAGGATTGGAGCCCCACATCAGGCTCCCTTTTCAGTGGGGGAGTTTGCCCCTTCCTCTCCCTCCACTCCTCCCCTAGCTCTCCTGTTCACTCTCTCTCTCAAATAAATAAAATCTTTAAAAAAAAAAAGATGTACATAATTCTGGACAGAAGTTTGTTGAGAAAGAATAAGAAGGTTTTTTTTTTTTTAAAGATTTTATTTATTTATTCATGAGAATACACAGAGAGGCAGAGACACAGGCAGAGGGAGAAGCAGGCTCCATGCAGGGAGCCTGACATGGGACTAGATTCACGGTCTCCAGGATCACGCCCTGGGCTGAAGGTGGCACTAAACCACTGAGCCACCTGGGCTGCCCAAGTTAGGAAGGTTTTGAAAGACACCTCTTAGTTTTGATGTAACCTGATTAAAACTCCCTAGTTCTACCAAGAATTATCTCTTTCTGCTATTCAAGTAGTTTAAGCCAATGTTAGTTAAATGTTAATACTTATTTCACTAAAATAGCAGGTCTCACACTTTTGGGTCTCACACTTTATACTGTTACAAATTATTGAGTATCCCCAAAGAGTTTTGTTTATGTAGTTTATTCATTTATGCATTAGAAATTATACCTAGGAAATTTAAAATGATTCATTTAAAAGAAGAATAAGCCTTCACATATTAAATAGTATATTTTTTTTATGAAGAAAGAACTGTAGTTTCCAAAACAAAAAATAGGGAAAACAGTGGTATTATTTTATATTTTTGGAAATATCATTGATATTAGCTTACTAAAAGACAACTGGATTCTCATACCCACCTTTTTTTTTTAAGATTTTATTTATTTATTCATGATAGAGAGAGAGAGAGAGGCAGAGACACAGGCAGAGGGAGAAGTAGGCTTCATGCCAGGAGCCCGACATGGGACTCGATCCTGGGACTTCAGGATTGGGCCCTGGGCCAAAGGCCGGCGCCAAACCACTGAGCCACCCAGGGATCCCCTCATACCCACCTTTACATCAAGCTCTTGCAATATGTTGTTTTGATTAAAGTATAGTAAGAAAATCAGGTCTCAAAAATATATATTTGGCGAAAAGAGGAATATTTTAATAACTTTTTCAGATAAGTATGGAAATTCTTTTATTTATTTATTTATTTATTTATTTATTTATTTATTTATTTATTTATTTATTTATGATAGTCTCAGAGAGAGAGAGAGAGAGAGAGAGAGAGGGGCAGAGACACAGGCAGAGGGAGAAGCAGGCTCCATGCACCGGGTGCCCGACGTGGGATTCGATCCCGGGTCTCCAGGATCACGCCCTGGGCCAAAGGCAGGCGCCAAACCGCTGCTCCACCCAGGGATCCCTAGTATGGAAATTTTTATTTGAATATCACTGTATCAAAACTCAAGTGGTAATTTCTTAAAAATTAGTTGTAATATGAAATCTGTGAGCATATCAATGAACTTTTCGTACTGTTACTTTTTTTTTTTGTACTGTTACATTAAAGTCTGTTGGTATACTTAACATTTGAATGGGTTTTTAATCTATGCATGATTTTATAACATACATTGGTCATTTTGTAAATATGGAATCAATGAGTTATGCAGATCTTCAAATATTGATACATATTAATATATAATATTTTAAATATTATATTAGTTAATGTTACTGTCACATTCATCAGAAATACAAAAGCTAGGAGTCTCATGATTGTGCTTGAATGCTCATTTATCATTGGTAACACATAGTCTCTCAGATCCTTATCTTAAAATGATAGGCTCACTTTGTTTTGAGAAAATGTCTGCTTAATACATAAGTCTGTATATTTGTCTATCATTTATTCTTTCTAGTAAAAATGGTGTTCTTGAAAAAAAAAGGGCAGCTAGTTTAACTCATAACTTAAATAATTACACAAGCAGCTTTTCTCTGAACAACTGTAATGCTTCTAATATGCAGCAAGAGTGCTTTATATGTATTATTTGCAACAATATTTAAAAAGTTATATACTCAAGGGTCAAGTTATAATGAAATTAAACTATGTATTGCTTTTTTAAAGACATTTTATTTTTTATTTTTTATTTTTTTTAATTTTTATTTATTTATGATAGTCACACAGAGAGAGAAAGAGAGAGAGGCAGAGACATAGGCAGAGGGAGAAGCAGGCTCCATGCACCGGGAGCCCGATGTGGGATTCGATCCTGGGTCTCCAGGATCACGCCCTCGGCCAAAGGCAGGTGCCAAACCGCTGCACCACCCAGGGATTCCTTTAAAGACATTTTAAACTGAAACTGATTTTCGTTTTTAATTGCACACATGCAACTGTGTGAAGAATACAATGACTACAAGTATAATTTGGGGCTTGCTGCATTCATTTCTGTTAAGGTGCCAGCAGTTTTAACTGCCATGACTTTAGCACTGTCAATGTAAATGTCAACAAGGTGAAAGAAACCATTAATTCTTAGTATTATTATGAAAATAATTTTTACCACTGGGACTTCTGTGACTCTTATGCACCACTCTTTGAGGCTTGCTATTCTGAAATTAAAAATCCTTATCATGGCCACAAGCACTTGGATAGATAATTGTTGAGGAGAAACGTACACATAAAGAAAATGACAAGTCAACTTTTCTGTACCAGATTAGTAGAATAGCTAATAAGTTCAAGGGAAATATATAAGAAAAAGTTGTTGTTATTATAATAAATATGTATAAAATGGTTTTGGAACACAGGAAAGGAACTTCTTGATTGTTGAGTGTAGAAGGTGCTGGAGATACTAGGAAGTTACAGAGAAGTATTCAAAGAATAAGTGATACTCAAGTACTCAATAAATATTTGTTGAATAGCTATTTCAAAATAAAATGTAAAGAAACATGTTTTCACTTACTTGCTAATTAGTGTATTTTAAGCTTTTTATGCCATTTAAAAAAATTCTGGTGAAATCTACTTATGAAAAAGAGTCTGGTAGAATTTCTATTTTGGTAGAGAAGCTTTGAACATGATTACTGTCTCTCTCCAAATGTAAGAAATTATCCAGATCTCCCTTTCTGATGTCTCATTAGACTCAGTCAAGGAGACAGTGAGACAATGAAAGGAGGGGCAAGGGCAGGTTTTGGAAGAAACAGAAGGAGAAAGAAAATGTTATAGATATGATGACAGTAGCTAAAGTTGGATCGGATGGGGTAATGTTTACTTCACTGGATTATATGCCAGGGGCTATTCTCAGCACTTTGCATGTGTTAATTTATGTAGACTTCCCAAGCACACTAGCAGGTGGTTAATGGTCTATCTTTTATAGACAAGGAAACTGAGGTACTGAAGGATTAAATAAATTGCTCAAGGTTACACAGTTATTGAGCAGAATAACAGATAATCTGGTACAGAGAGCTGCTGTATTGGTGAACTCATTTCTATTTTTGTTCCATCTCTTGAACAATACTACTAATCAAGATATCTTATTTTCTTCAGATTTTTGAAAATGGACTTCACTTTTTACAGCATACACACACACACACATACAAACACAGACACTAGGAAGAGCAGTTTTAGATTCACAGCAAAAGTGAGCAGAAACTAAGAGTTCCTATATACTCCCAGTTCCCAAAACACATGTCCTCCCACACTATCAATATCCCAGCCACAGTGGTACATTTGTTAACAATTGATGAACCTCCCTTGGTTGACATATCATTATTACCCAAAGTCCATAATGTACATTAACATTCACTCTTGGTGTTATACATTCTGTAGGTTTTGACAAATGTAGAATGGCATGTATCGACCATTATAGCATTATATAGTATTATATGTATATAGTATTATAGAATTATACCATATTGTGCATATAGTATTTATTATATAGGTTCCATGCCCTGAAAATCCTCTGTATTTTGCCTGTTCATGTCTCTGCAATGCCCTCAGTTTCAGATAACCATTAATCTTTTTGCTGTTTCCATAGTTTCTCATTTCTCAGAATGTCATGTAGTTGGAACTACACCACGTGAAACCCTTTTGGATTGAAGTCTTTCATTTAGTAATATGCATATAAGGTTCTTCCATGCCTTTTCATAGCTTGATAGTTTGTTTCTTTTTAGCACTAAATAATATTCCATTATCTTAAATGTGCCACAGTTTATCCATTCACCTACTGAAGAACATCTTGGTTGCTTCCAAGTTTTGACAATTATGAATAAAGCTGCTATAAACATCCATGTACAAGTTTTGTGTGAACATATGTTTTTAACTCCTTTGGGTAAATACCAAGGAACAGAATTGCTGGATTGTATACTAAGAATATGCTTAGTTTTGTAAGAAACTATCATACTATCTTCCAGCATGGTTGTCTATTTTGCATTCCTACAGTAATGAATGAGAATTCCTGTTATTCACCATCTTTGTTAGCATTTGGCATTGCCAGTATTTTGGATTTTGGCCATTCTAATAGACAATGTGACAATATCTTGTTTTAATTTGCAATTCTGTAATGACATAAGATGTTGAACGTCTTATCATATGCTTATTTTTTTTCTGTGTATCTTCTTTAGTGAGGTATCTGTTAAGATCTTTTGCCTGTTTTCTTCAGTGTTATGTTGGCTCTTCTTGATCTTTTACCCCTCCATCTAAACTATAAAATTAGTTTATCATTATCCACAAAATAAGTTGCTGAGATGTTGATTGGGATTGCACTGAACTATATAGATCACATTTGGAAGAACTGATACTTGACAATATTTAATCTTTCTGTTCATGAATATAGAATATTTCTCTCTATATTACTTCTTCTTTGAGTACTTTCATTAAAGTTTTATAGTTTTCCTCGTGTAGATTTTATAGAAATTTTATTAAATTTAAACTAAGTATTTAAAGTTAAATACTTGGGGAAGGTTCTAATGTAAATAGTAAAATATATTTTTAATTTTAAACAACAGTTCTTGTTGGTATGTAGGAAAGCAGCTGAGTTTTAAATATGAACCTTGTATCCTCGAACCTTGCTATAATTCTTTATTACTTTCAAGAGTCTTTTTTGTTGATCCCTTCAGATTTTCTACATAGACAATCATGTCATTTGTGAACAGACAGTTATATTTTTTTCTTTGCAATCCATTTACCTTTTATTTCCTTTTGGGGGGGTTGTCTAATTGCAATTTTGAAGAGTTGTGGTGATAAGGGGACATCATTGCTTTGTTATTACCTTAGTGAGAAAACTTGTAGCTTCTTAATCATTAAGTATCTCATTAGGTGTAGGATTTTAGCAAATGTTCTCTATCAAGTTAAGGAACTTCCACTCTATTCTTAGTTTTCTGAGAGTTTTTATCATGAATGGGTGTTGGATTTTCTCAGATACTTTCTCTGCATGCATTGATATGGTCCTGTGATTTTTTAAATCTGTCTTCTTGATTTGTTTAATGTACTTTCAGGTGTTGAACCAGCCTTGTGTACCTGCAATAAATCCTACTTGGTTGTAGTTTATAATTCTTTTCATACATTGTTGGATTCAACTTGTAAATATTTTGTTGAGGGTTTATGCATCTCTCAGGAGGGAAATTGGTCTGTGGTTTTCTTATGATTTTTTACCTACTTTTGCTGTTAGAGTAATGCTGGCTTCATAGAATGAATCAGGAAGCATTTCCTTGTCTTCTGTCTTCTGGAAGAGATCTTAGAGAATCATATAATTTCTTCATTAAATGTTTAGTAAATTTACCAGAGAACTTTCTATTTTGGAAGTCTATTAATTATTGATTCAATTTATTTAGTAGATATAGACCTGTTCAGATGGTGTGTTTGTTCTTGTATCAGTTTTTAAAAATATTTCATTTATTCATGAGAGAGAGAGAGAGAAGCAGAGGGAGAAGCAGGCTCCATGCAGGGAGCCTGATGTGGGACTTGATCCCGGGTCTCCAGGATCAGGTCCTGGGCAGAAGGTGGTGATAAACCACTGAGCCACCCGGGCTGCCCCATTCTTGTATCAGTTTTATCAGATTGTGTCTTTCAAGAAATCGATCCATTTCATCTAGTCTGCCAGATTTGTAGGCATAGAGTTGTTTAGAGTATTCCTTTATTATCTTTTAATGTCCTTGGGATCTGTAGTGATGTCCCCTCTTTCATTTCTGATATTAGTAATTTGTATCTTTTTTTCCCCTTAGTTAACTGGTTAGAGGCTTGTTGATTTTACTGATCTTTTCAAAGAACTAGCTATGGTTTTTAAGAAA
This sequence comes from Vulpes vulpes, assembly GCF_048418805.1. Taxonomy (NCBI): domain Eukaryota; kingdom Metazoa; phylum Chordata; class Mammalia; order Carnivora; family Canidae; genus Vulpes; species Vulpes vulpes. The sequence goes on from NC_132790.1 coordinate 16,473,414, forward strand.
ATTTTCTCTGTTGATTTTTCATTATCTATTTCATTGATTTCTGCTCTAATTTTTATTATTTCTTTTTATCTGCTTACTTGGTATTTAATTTGCTTTTCTTTTTCTAGTTTCTTGGGATAGAAGCTTAGATTATTGATTTTAGATCTTCCTTCTTTTCTAATATATGCATTCAATATTATAAATTTTCCTTTAAGCACTGCTTTTGCTGAATCCCAAAAGTGTTAATAAGGTGTATTTTCATTTCTATTTAGTTCAAAATATTTTTCACATTTCTTTTGAGATTTTATCTTTGACCCATGTATTATTTAGCAGTGTATTGTTTAATCTCCAAGTATATGGGGACTTTTTCAGCTATCTTTCTGTTACTAATTCAGGTCTGTTGTAGTCTAAGGGCATATGTTGTATGATTTCTAGTCTTTAAAACACATTAAAGTGTGTGATATAGCCTATAATGTGGTCTATCTTGATGAACAAGATACCTTTTTCATTGTATTGAAGACTTAGATTAACGAAGGAATTGTAAAATAATTCTATTTTCTGTCAATGATAGATACTTAGCACTTTATCTTCAACTCATTTCATGATTTGTTCTAAAGGGGGAAGTTTTTCATTTATGGTGATTTGTTTCTATGTATGCCAATTTGTATCTCAGAATGAGTGGCACCTGTGGATAATCTTAGACTGTCTTTATAAAATGTATATGTACATTAAAAAAAGTATTCTACATTAGAAATCTGTACTTATATATATACAAAATATATATTTATGTAATGGGTTAGGTAATATATCACATTAGGTGGAAATTTTTTTTACAATGGAGGGATATTTAACATTTCACAAAAATTTATAAATAATAAATTTTCATTATACTTTTAAAATGTGATAATTTTTTTCTATCCCATTTAGTTTTGTCAGCCTGGAGGGTGGCAGCTGTCCAGAGAGAGAAAGCAGCCAACATTTTTTGTGGTGGTCCTGACAGATATTGACTCAGATCGACATTACTGCTCGTGCCTAACCTTCTATGAAGCAGAAATCAATCTTCAGGTATAGTAACTTTTCTAGCCAAAGTACAAAAGAACAACATCTTTTTTTAAAATGTTTTAAAATGTTTAAAATGAATTTAAAATGAATCTTTTTTTAAAATGCCATATTTGTTTTTGTTAGAACTGTGAGTTTAAGTTCTTTGGACTACTTTTAAAAAGGCTGAGGTACTATACTGTTGGAGAAGTCAGGAAGAAAGTAAACTTTGTTTTATTTTAATATTGATCATAATCTGAATATTTCTAAGAAATATTGATGAATTCGTTTATTAGGAAGATTTGTATACTCTCATGGAAAATTTAATTTTCTGTCAGTCCTTTTTCTGAGAAGTCTTTCACGGAATAGAGAGCATTTAATCAGAATGCTTATAAATCACCTATCACAGTGCTTGATAATATTTTTTAAGTACTCAACTAAATACCAACTCTGGTGGGAATATCAACATGGCAGGACTGAAATTCATAGAACCATAGAAATGAAAAATACTAGGTTGCAAAAAGTATTTGTTGGGGTTCTTAGTTTCAGACAACTGAATCTACTTTCTTTAATTTATGCATAAAAGGATTTATGATAATGTATTGGACAGTTTATGTAATTTCATGGGTGAGGGGTGAGCAGGGAACTAATTTTGGGTACTAGGAACTGCCTAACTTGGGTCTGTTTTAGGAGAAACCATACTTTTTCTGCCTTTGACCACTTGGCAGTTTGAGTTTGAGTACAGTTTGAGTACACTTGGAGTACTAGACAATATAACCTTTACATGTTGCCCCCAAAAATCTAACTTCTCATGTGCAACCTGTCTCACTATCTTACATTGGTGACTTCGGCTTTATATCTCATATGGGTTGTTTCCTTGGGGAAGTCAGATTGCATATAGGTCACACTCCCCTGGAAAGGAATCAGAAAAACTTTGTTGTTGTTGTTATACATTTGTTTGTTTTGCTTTGAAAACTCTATAGTACAAGAAGGAAACTATAAAAGACTTTGGAGGAGGTTGAGTAAGCCAATCTGCATCATCTGCAGTACTTTCTGCTACATGCAGATGAGAAGTATCACTGCCAGAGTGAAAGATTGGCTTGCTTTCCAAAATGGCCTCACAAAGAAGCATTTGTTGTTTGGGTTACTTTAATTAAACTCCAATATCTGAATTTTCTGGATGCAGAAATCTCAATTTGCAGTACAAGAGGAGATAAATCACGTTTCTTGACACAGATTTACATTATCCAGATTCACCAGACTGATGTATTAAAACCAGCATGCTAGTTTATTAATTTACAGTGATAAATTAAAAGGCTACATAGAACAAAATACTCATCATCTGTATTACCAATACATTCTTTGTTGTCAGATCTTTGTGGGAAGCCATATTAAAACCTGAAGGAAAAAAAAAACCTGAAGCATTTTATTTATGGAATTGAACTAAAAATATTTTATGTCAAATATTAAACGCCTAATAGACTAACGTAGCACATTGTTTCTTTTTGAAATTGGGGATTATATTCTTAATGGGGACAAAAACTTAGAAGTAGATGACAATAGCCATTTCTATCCTGGATAATGTTTGAGTGGAGTTGCCAAGAAAGAACTAATCAAATTCTCATTTTTTATCAATTCAAGCAAAAGTGTTCTACAGCCAAGATCCTCTCTATCTCTATTAGATGACCTTTTATTTCTATGTTGATTTTGAGAAATTAAGATAGTTCTGAGAGTGCAGTATTTTATTTCTCTATCCTTGACAGTACCTCTTCAGAACTCCCTAGAATTGCCTGATGAAACTAACTGATTATTCGGGTTCTCCTTCATTACCAACCCCTCTTGCCCCAAAATAACTGACATAAAAGTAATAACATTAAGATAATGTAGGGAGTTCCTACATTATTGATGGTGACCTAGGAAACTCTTGAACTAAATTCCTCCTACAGACACCAGATCTACAGCTACCATGGAGTGATTCCCTCTGAAAGAAATCTAGAAACTAGCTGAGCAACTCACATTGTGCAAACAAGAAAATACCTACACTGAAACGAGTAGGAAAGGCAAACTCATACCATAAGCTCTACCCTTTGCGCAGTGACGTTGGGAAGGAATTTACAACTTCTAGCTTTTCCCTGAGGTGTAAAGTGTTTTATTTATTTATTTATTTTAGGTGTACAGTGTTTAGACCCAACATCTAGGCCCAGCTTTTAACACTTGCACGTGAAGGATGGGCATCCAAAACACCTAACTTTGAAAACCAGTGGGGTTATGCCCATGAGACACACCAGACTATAGCAAACAATGAGAGTTCTTAACAGGTTCACCAGAATTCACTGTGGCTCTCCTCCCACAGCTCAGAATGGAGGAAACAGAAATGCCCATCTTCCAATCTTTTCTGAAAGAGTCCTATGTGCATGCTTTAAAAGCTCCTGCCTTAAGGTCAGGTGTCTAATTCAGCACATCTCTGGGGGTGTTACTGGAGACCAGGAAGGCTAGCAGGTGCCATCTCCGTGTTGTCTCTCTGGCTCACTTCACCAGTTTTCCCTTGGAAAGAACTTGTGCACATGTCTGGCACTTTATTATTTTTTTTTAATTTTTATTTATTTATGATAGTCACAGAGAGACAGAGAGAGAGGCAGAGACACAGGCAGAGGGAGAAACAGGCTCCAAGCAGCGGGAGCCTGATGTGGGATTCTATCCCGGGTCTCCAGGATCGCGCCCTGGGCCAAAGGCAAGCGCCAAACCGCTGCGCCACCCAGGGATCCCATGTCTGGCACTTTAGATTTGCAGTTGCTGCCCAAAGAATGTACCCTTTTTAATCCCTGGCTCTCGTGGCCAGGAAGGCTTAAGCTGTCATCTCCCACAGGACTTTAGAAAAGAAAGAAAGTTCTTAACTGGGCATCCTCACCCAGGAGCAGACAGAAACAGCCATCTTCAAGTCTTTTTTTTTTTTTTTTTTTTTAAGATGTGTATTTGTGTACATTAAAAGCTGCTTTCTGAGGATCTGGCTTTTAATCACTCTGAATCTAGTTGTTAAGATCCTTCTCTTTAGGACACTGACAAGTCTTGGCACACCCTTAAATACCGGAATCACTAAGAATAAGGCAGTCTGACAATCACAAACATTTGTAAGATAGCCAAGAACTATGGCAAGAATGAATGATAAGGTTCATCCTCCTCCAAGAGGCCTCTTCTTCAAGAGTCCTTTTTATGTTTTATTCAATGCATAAAGACTAACAAAGAGAATCAAGGAAAATGAAGAAACAGGAATATGTTACAAATGAAAGACTAAAATTAAACCTCAGAAAAAGGAGAAATGGAGTTAAGAGATTTACCTGATGAAAAGTTCAAAATAATGGTTATAAAGATGCTCATTTAGCATAGGAGAAGAATGAATGAACAAGGTCAGAATTTTAACAAAAAAAACTTAAGAAAGTACCAAATAAAAATCATAGAGATGAAGCATAGAATAACTGCACTGAAAAATACCAAAAGGGATTTAACAGCAGACTAGATGAAGGAGAAGAAAGGATTAGTGAACTTGAGGACAGGGCAGTGGAAATCACCCAATCAAAAGCGCAAAAAGAAGAAAGAATGAAATAGAGTGAAGATAGCTTTAAGGACTTATATGACAACATCAAGTAGACCAACGTTCATAATTTAGGTATTCCAGAAGGAGAAAAGAAAGAGAAAGGGTCAGAAAATTTATTTGAAAAAGTAATGACTGAAACCTTTCCTAACATGGGGAAGAAAACAAGACATTGAGATCCACGAAGTCCATGGAGTTCCAATAAAGATGAACCCAAAGAGAACACCACCAAGACACATTATAATTGAAGTGGCAAGAGTTAAGAACAAGCAGAGAATCTTAAAAGTAGAAGAGAAAAACAACTTGTTCATACATCTCCCATGCCTATGAGCACATTTCTCAGCAGAAACTTGGTGGGCCAGTAGGGAGTAGTAAGATAGATTCAATTAAGAGTACTCGACTTGGCAAAGTTGTCCTTCAGAATTGAAGGAGACATAAACAGTTTTCCAGATAAACAAAAGCTAAAGGAGTTAATCACCACTAGATTGACCTTATAAGGATAAAGAGAGTTCTTTAAGCTGAAATGAAAGGACACTACTTAGTAACAGGAAAACATACTAAAGTATAAGTCTTACTTGTAAAAAATATCTAATGTTGTGAAGATATTGAGTTAATCAGTTACAAAGCCTAGTATGAAGGGATTTAAAGACAAAAGTAGTGGGGTGCCTGGGTGGCTCTGTTGAGTATCTAACTCTTGATTTTGGCTCAGGTCATGAACACAGGGTTGTGAGACCAAGCCCCACATTGGGCTCCATGCTCAGCTCCTTCTCTTTGTCTCCCTCTATTTCTCCTCTTTCTCTGTCAAGTAAGTAAGCAAATCTTTAAAAAAAAGGGCAGTAAGTAAGCAAATCTTTAAAAAAAGGACAGAAGTAAGAAAAAAAAAGGACAGAAGTAGTAAAAATATAACTACAAAAACTTGTTAATGGGTATACAAGATTACAAGATAAAAAAGGTGTAAATTATGACAGCAGAAAAACATAAATTAGGTAAGGAAGGATTAAAAATGTAGAGCTTAGAATACTAAGTTGTTATTAACTTAAAATAGACTGTTATAAATATAAATTGTTTTATGCAAACTTCATGGTAACCATAAGGAAAAACCTATAGTAGATATAGAAAATATAAAGAGAATGGAATCCAAGCATGCCAGTAAAGAAAAATATCAAGTCACAAAAGAAGAGAGCAAGAGAGGAAGTAACAACAGAATTACAAAATATCCAGAAAACAAGGAACAAAATGGCATTAGTAAGTACAAACTGATCAATAATTACTTTAAAAATGTAGATAGATTAAATTCTCTAATCTGAAGACTAACAGTGGCTGAAAGGATTAAAAAGAATAAGATCCAACTAAATGGTACCTACCAGAGATTCACTTTAGCTTTCTGGATAGGCAGACTGAAAGTGAAGGGGTAGAAAAAATAGGCCCTGCAAATGGAAACTAACTAACTAACTAAGCTACTGTAGCTATACTTATATATACTGTAGCTATAAGTCAGACAAAATAGACTTTATTATTTTTTATTTTTTTAAAAATTTTTATTTATTTATCATAGTCACATGGAGAGAGAGAGAGAGAGGCAGAGACATAGGCAGAGGGAGAAGCAGGCTCCATGCACCGGAGCCCGACATGGGACTCGATCCTGGGTCTCCAGGATCGCGCCCTGGGCCAAAGGCAGGCGCCAAACCGCTGAGCCACCCAGGGATCCCCCTCTTGTCCCCTTTTAATAGGATATTCATTATTATGTGTTTTTTTCTGATGTCTCTCATCTTTAGATTCAGGTTATACATCAAGAGTTGGAATGCTACCAACATTTGAAATACTAAGTGTATTTCTTATAATGGTATCCATCTATTATGTTAATTGTGGTAACTTGATTGGGTGATTGCCAGATATTTCCATTCTATATTGCTGTATTTTGGCTTGGAACTAATAAGCAATCTGTGGGAAGACACTTTAAAACAATGCAAATATTTATTACTCATTAATCATGCCTCCCTAGATTTACCAGTTAGTGATGATTTTTGCCTGTGCCAATTTTTATTATGATGGTTGCAAAATGATTATTTCCCACCTCCCTACCTTTACAAGTCAGTAGTTGACATTTTACTATAAGCAAGAAAGAGCTTTCCTGTGTCTTGTCTATCTGAGCTATATACTTATTTATTTCACTTTCTTTTTTCTTTAGTACTATGTAATTAATGGTTTTCATGCATAAATAGTCCTAGGTTTGTGCCCTTTAGGTTGGTTCATGTATTCTTTTGTTAAGGCCCTACCATTTTTAAAAGCATTTTTGAAACTTTTTGTCATAATACGTGATCCAGGATCATCTTATTCCTTCCTTACCCTTGGCCTTGAAATCAACCATTTTTCCAAGCATCCTTGGCTTATTTGAGTGGAGAATAATATTAGAAACCAAGATGTAGGTTCTTGTGTATGTGGAATCAATGTTTAAAAACTTTTTTTTTCTTTTAAGCTCAGATATTTGCCCATTTTCCATTTTAAGTGGACCAAAATTATGATTTACTTAGTTCTTATAATCAACTTACAGAAGGTTAGATTCTGCTTCTAAAAGTTTTTCCAAGATTTTGAAAATGAAAATAAGCTGTAAGAGTTCTGGCTCCTATAGAATTGCACTGAGGTAGTTAGGTACTCACCAGAATTATATGATAGCTTTTTTGTGCTCATAACAGAAAGTTAATATTTTTTGGAATTGGCCCTCCAAAATGGCACAATGAGGTAGAATTTGAGAAAATAATATTAAAACTTAGATGATATTCCTCTAGGTCATCATCAGTGTTTTTCCCATTTTTGGTGTGAAGTTAACTATGTTCTTTTTTTAAAAATGTGTTTTTCTTTTATTTCTGGATCATATCATCAGTTCAAAAATAGATCTTCTTATTTCTCATTTGGTGTGAATTACTTCATACCAAATATACTATGACACATTATTTGGAAGCCTGAAGAGGAGGAACTTAGGGACACAAACCATCCAAAGTATGATTGTGCAACTATAAAAATGTTGGCTCTTACCTTTCCAGGATACAGTAACACTGTCAGTAATCACAAGCAAAATCTTTGCATTAAACTTCTGAAAGCATGTTCCCAAAATTATTCAACTAGACAAAATGATTGTAAATTTCTTTGTATGTAATGAGTAAAACATGATTGATGTAAGGTTGCTTTTTATGGCCTATCTAAAAAATGATAGACCTGTCTAAATTTGTATTTAGTTGTATCTTTTTAATGTCTTTTTAATGTGTTTTTAAGTGTGTTTTTGAACCAATAATAATGATGCAATTCACAGTAAAGACTTTGGTATGTCAGCAAATAAATGGTCAAAGGATGGGAGGGGGAAATGATTCAAAGTAAGATGAGGAATAAAGAAACAGGTACATAGAAGGAATAAGATATGTTTCTTCATCTCAAATGGCTTAAACTCTGGTGTGAGAGGGACGCCTGGGTGGCTCAGTGGTTGAGCATCTGCCTTTGGCTCAGGATGTGATCCTGGGATCTGGGATCAAGTCCCACACCCGGCTCCCTGCATTGGAGCCTGCTTCTCCCTCTGCCTGTGTCTCTGCCTCTCTCTCTCTCTCTCTCTCTCTCTCTCTCTGTCTCTCATGAGTAAATAAATAAAATCTTTAAAAAAAATCTAGTGTGAGAGGCAAAACCAAAATTTAAGTATAAAGATACTCATAAGTATATATGCTAAGTACCAGTTCAGTGATTAAGTTAATAACTAAAGACAGGGCAGTGAGATTAAGTCTTAACAGAGTTTAAAGGACTCAGTGGCCATTTAAAAAAACAAGAGCTAAAGAAAGCTTAGAGTAAAAGAAATAGAAATAGAAAGGAAATAGCTTTTTACCAGGACTGCAAAAAGCTTATGGATAGAAAAAAAGATTACTGTGTTCATGATACATTGAAGGCTGATCAGTGTTCCAGGCACTGTGCTAAAAGTTTTATAGCACTTTTATTTAATTCACAGGTAGTTTATTTTACTTTATTCTCTCAATAACAGCCCTTGGTAAGTTTTAACATTCCTATTTTATGGATGAGGCTAAAAGACTAACCCAGGGACATTCAGGCACTAAGTCAAAAAGCTTGAATTTGTCTGTCTCCAAAGACCAAATATCAATATCAAATACTAAAATATACATTACAAGGCTACAGAAATTATATCAGTGTGTTACTGGTTCAAGAAAAATTGTCAAAAGTAAGACTGTAATTGGTCTTACTTATCAATATTTGACAATGGAAACATTACACATCAATGGAATCTGTGCATCTTAACAAGTATATTTAAATAGTTATTGCACTTTGTGAGAAAAAATAAATTTAAATGCTCATAGTAAAATACAATTCCAAATGATTGAGCAATTTATCTGGAAAAAATGAAGTAATAAAAATGAATTTCTAAACTGATCTCTTGTTGGGGAAACTTGGAGCAGTGTAGGAAATCACAAAACATTTGGTAGAATTATCTGTAGAATAGCCTAGTCATTTTTTCTTTGTTTCTCTTTTTCCCTCCTTGATTATCAAACACTAAGTTGTGCTCATTATAGAAGATTTAGAATGTATTGGGAAAAAAGTAAAAGAATAGAAAAAAATGGATGTATTTTGTTTCAATAATAAGGGTTTTTTTAAAAACTAAAACTCTAATGTCTACATACTAATTGACCATATGGATATAATATATTTAAGCCATCTCCTAAAGGACGTTTAATTCCCTTCTTATCAATATTACGAATATTAGGATATTAAGTGATGAATATCTCTTTGGAATAATTTTGATTCCATCAAGGAAGGTTTTATCAGTAATTACCTCACTGAACTAGAAATCATAAATAGAGAAGAGTGAGAACTGGGCTTCCTGGTAATACAGTCAACATTATACTTTGTTTTTAAATACTTTGTTTTTTAAGTAATCACCACACCCAGTATGGAGCTCCAACTGACAACCCCAAGATCAAGAAGCACACACTCCACCTACTGAGCCAGCCAGGTACTCCACAATCAACATTATACATGATGGTATCCTAGAGACTAATCCTCAGACCTTAATCAACAAATGAGTCTAATGAAAACTAGCATAGGGTAACATAATTCAGACAGAGATAAAAATTGGGGGACATATATCCTGAGTTTATTCTAAAGTTTGATAATTTGCAGCATATGTAAATATCCATATAGGGCTCTCTTTATAGTAGAAATGGTGAAGATTATGCTTTTTGTCAAATGTCTTTTCTCCATTGTCTTCCCTTTCCTGTTTAATGGGCAGAATGCTGTATCTTAACAGTCCGCTGTAGGGAAAACATTTCATTGAATTAGTGATGACCAGGGATCCCTGGGTGGCTCAGTAGTTTAGCGCCTGCCTTCAGCCCAGGGCATGATCCTGGGGTCCCGGGATTGAATCCACATCGGGCTCCCAGCATGGAGCCTGCTTCTCCCTCTGCCTGTGTCTCTGCCTCTTGCTCTCTCTGTGTCTCTCATGAATAAATAAATAAAATCTAAAAAAAAAAACAAAAAAGAATTAGTGATGACCAGTTAGTATTATATTCTTAAAATGCTGAGACATTAAAACAACAGGAGAAAATTTGAGAACAGGCTCCCAAAGTCCTTCAATATCAAATGTCTTTTCTTAAATTTCAACAGTTTTATACTAAGAAGTGCTGCAGCAAGAACTGTATGTTGTTATTACTATTTCATTTAAATGCAAGAATTATTACATGCAGCTATACTTAATGGAAAAAAGTATAAACATCTTTCTAGATTTATAGTTCGGCTTTTCATATGTCGTCTCTTCTAAACAGTTTCTTTGAACTAATACCTATGTTTTATAAAGTCTGTATATGAGTTCAAGACAGTGGAAAGAGAACTAGACCAAGAGTTAGAAGATTTGACTTATTAATCCTCATTTTATGTTGAATGAACAGTATATCATAGCAAGTAATTTCATATCTCCGGGCATGAGACTCTTTGTATGTAAAATGAAGTAGAGACTTCTTGTACTATATTACTTTTATTATTCTATCATGTTAACTACATCTGATTTTATACTTAAAAAAAAAAGATTTATTCACCTTAGAGAGAGAGAGGGAGCACGTGAAAAAAAAAGATTTATTCACCTTAGAGAGAGAGAGGGAGCACGTGACTATGAGTAGAATGAGGGGCAGAGGAAAAGAATCTCAGGTAGACTTCCCACTGAGCAGGGACCCCAATGCAGGCTCAGTCTCATGACTCTGAGATAATGACCTGAGCTGAAATCAAAAGTCCAGTGCTTAACTGACTGAGCCACCCAGCACACCAACACTTTTTTTTTAAAAGTTTTATTTTTTAAGTAATCTCTGTGCCCAATGTGGGACTCAAACTTAACTACCCTGAGATAAAGAGTCAGAGATCAAGAGTCTTCTGACTGAGCCAGCCTGGCACCCCTAACTACATCTGATTTTAAAGATAGATTTTAATTTTGCTCATAGTAGATACAAGCTTTCTATCCAAACTGTGATCCACAGAATACTATTCTTACTCATCTGAATAAGGCCAACTTTTTAGACCAATAGGTCTAATATGACCAAATGTCCTATGTCTTTATGGAATGTTTCAGTATGCCATGTTACATGGTCACTCAAGTATCAACATCTATTCTTTAAGAAAATAAAGCCGAAATCTTGAATCTTAGTCCAAGCCCAGCATATAAACTTCTAAATTAGGGATTCCAAGGAAGTACATTTTGTTTACATTACACTTAAACTATGAATTTTTTTTGACTATGAACTTAAAAACTTAAGTTCTGTGATCCTGTAACTCACCAAATATAATTTTTTATCTAAAAACTAATTTAATATTTTAGTTTCTTCATCTAAAAATTAATATTTTATTATTTCTAATCTTTTTCACCAATTTCAACACATAGCAGAAAAGAACTTTCAAAAGAGTCCGTTGACTTTGGTCGTTCACAAAATAATATTATTGAATTTATGAGAATCTAATTTTGAGTTGGTTAACCTTGTTAGAAAGAAATAAGTTTACCTGCAGTTTCCCTATCTCATAAAAAAGTTTGTACTCATTTCTTTTTCTTTAGAGAAAGGAATTAGCTTAATAGTATTTCTCATAATGTTAACATTTGAAGTCAGCTTTAGATTTTCTTAATAATTTTATAAGATACACCAAAGAGGGCAGCCCGGGTGGCTCAGTGGTTTAGCGCCGCCTTCAGCCCAGACCTGATCCTGGAGACCCGGGATCGAATCCCACGTCGGTCTCCTTGCATGGAGCCTGCTTCTCCCTCTGCCTATGTCTCTACCTCTCTCTCTGTGTCTCTCATGAATAAATAAATAAAAAATCTTAAAAAAAAAAGATACACCAAAGAATTCTTGAGTACTAACAATTGATTTGAATTAATTATGTTTTGGAGATAAAGGATGAGAAACATAGTGCCAGTGACCATATTCTTCAGTTTATGATGATTAATTTATTAACCGTGATTTATTCACTGCATATTAACTGGAGGGTAAAAGGTGTTTAAAAAAAGATATGCAATAAGAATTACTGAAATAAAAGATGCCAAAAATTAAAGCTTCTACAAATTATCATTGTTATGCTTTTTATATTAAAAAGAATGTTACAAATTATCTACTAATAATGTGAACATAGGCAACAAAGTTTAGTTAAGTACGCCTACCATAAAAATTTAGTGTTTAGCTCATATTTTTAAAAGGTATATAAGGGTTAAAATTAGGAAAATGGAAATAGCAGGATAGATATATAGTAAAATTCAAACTGGTCAAGTACATAGCATACCACCTTTTTCTAAACTTGACCTCTTTAGATGCTTTGATTTGTTGGATTTCTTCTTTTCCTATTCCCTTTCCTTCTGACTGTTCTATTTTCCTTTAAGTTCCAGCTCACTGCTGTGGGCCTCCCTGAATTCCCTTCTCAGAGTTTCTCAAGCACTTTAAATATGAACTTCAAAATGTTGCAATATTGTTCTGCATTTATTGCTGTTATTTCACCTGTGTTGGTTTTAGCTCGTAAGCTAGATTATAAATTTCCTGACACAAAGAATTGCACTTTATCCTTCTGTGACACCTGCTATGTGGCCAGCCATTTAGTAAGTGTTTAATAAATAAACACATATTGATACATTATTATTTACCTTTTAAAACTTTAAACTTTTTGTTATAAAGATAGTACAAGAGTAAACATTTTAGCAAATTATTTTTCACTAGATATGTGTGTGCTTTTATGTCATAAATGTCAACCATAATCCCATGACCCAAAGACAAATGCTAAGAAAAATACAAATTTTTTGGAATATAATTTCCCAGGCCTTTTCTCCTCCATATTAAAAATGTATACATATTTAACATTTCTACTGTTTACTAGTTTTTAAACTTGTTGTATTTAGTATATTCCTGTGTCATATTTGTGATAAGTTTTAAATTGTTTTTATAGCCATTTTTAAAAAATTGAGACATAATTGACTTTATAGCGATTAAGTATAAACAGAGCTTTAGCTTCTTGCTTTCCTGTTCTAATAATGGAAAAACAGTGATTGAAAGAGGAATGGAACTTGTACTTATTGAGCTTTTAAAATATGCAAGACATATTGCTTCCTGATTATTCCCCATTCCTTTCTTCCATCTCCAGCCCCAAATTGTATCCTTTTTAGTTTTCTAACCTCAGTAAATACCATTACTGTCCATCCATGTTTTCAAACAAAAAACCTAGAGTTACCACTTATCTCCCCTTTTTTCATCCTTCACATTCTAGCCATCATCAAATCCTGTCAATTCTACTTCCAGATTGAATCCTTAATCACTACTTTTCTTCTGTCTCCCATTCTACTCTACTATATATCTTGCCTAAATCACCAGACTTCTAAAAATGACTTCCTATTTCTACTTTTGCAAACTATTCTACATTCAACATTAGAGTGATTTTTTTCTTTTCTTTTCTTTTCTTTTTTTTTTTAATTCATGATAGTCACACACAGAGAGAGAGAGAGAGAGGCAGAGACACAGGCAGAGGGAGAAGCAGGATCTATGCAGGGATCCCGATGTGGGACTTGATCCTGGAACTCCCGGATCATGCTCTGAGCCAAAGGCAGATTCTCAACCACTGAGCCACCCAGGTGTCCCAAGAGTAATTTTTTTCAAAGCAGAATTGAGATTACCCTCCTTGCTTAAAACTCTTCAACAAACAATTTAATAAAAAATGCACAGAGTGGGGCTCCTGGGTAGCTCAGTTCGGTTAAGTTGCTCTGACTCTTGGTTTCTGCTCAGGTCATGAACTCAGGGTCCTGGGATTGAGCCCTGCACTGGCTCTATGCTTAGCAGGGAGTCTGGTTCAGGATTCTCTCTCTCCCTCTGTACCCCAACCTCCCCCGCTTGTTCTCTGTCTCCAAATAAATAAATCTTCAAAAAGAAAAAAATGCCCAGAGGACCTAAATAGGCCTTTTCCCAAAGAAGACATATAGTTGGCTAACAGACACATGAAAAGATGCTCAACATTGCTCATCACCAGGGAAATGCAAATCAAGACCATAATGAGAAATATCACCTTATACTTCTCAGAAGGTTAAAATAAAAAAGACAAGAAATAGCACATGTTGGTGAGGATATAGACAAAAGGGAATCTTTGTGCACAGTTAGTAGGAATGTAAACTGGTACAGCCACTATGAAAAATAGTATGGAGATCTCTCAAAAAATTAAAAATAAAAATACCATATGCTTCAAAAATTCCATTACTGGGTATTTACCCAAAGAAATTGAAAACACTAATTTGAAAAGATATATCCATCTTTATTTTTGCTGCCAAGATTTGGAAGCAACCTATGTGTACATTTTTTAGGAAGAGGCATTTAAAAGTAAACCTCAAAAAAAAAAAATAAAAGTAAACCTCAGGGGATCCCTGGGTGGCTCAGCAGTAGTGCCTGCCTTCGGCCCAGGGCATGATCCTGGAGTCCCGGGATTGAGTCCCACATCGGGCTCCCTACATGGATACTGCTTCTCCCTCTGCCTGTGTCTCTGCCTTTCTCTCTCTGTGTCTCTCATGAATAAATAAATAAAATCTTAAAAAAAAATAAAAGTAAACCCCAGACACCATATTTTACCTATAGATATTTTAGTATGTGTCTCTAACTGATGAGGACGTTTTTACTTATCAATCTAGAATTATAATATTTAACAAAATTAATTATGATTTTGAATAGTGCCTTAATATCATCTGGTATCCAATTTAGTGTATCAAAAATGTCTGAGTTTATTTACATCAGAATCCAAATAAGTTATACACATTGTAATGTTGATATTTCTTAAATTTCTTCTGTTACAGCCCCACTTTCAGGAGTGGTGGAGAAACCGAGTCATTTGTCTTATGGAATGTCCTACATTCTAGATTTGGCTATTAATTCCTTATATTTTTATTTAATTTGTACCTCTGTTTGGTTTATTTTCCATAAAGTGATAATTAGATCTAGAGGCTTGATTAGATTCATATTCAGGTTTTAAAGTAAGACTACTTCAAAGATTGTGCAGTACTTCCTATTTTATCATATCAAGAGGAGCTTAGTTTTTGGTTGCTCTTTTTTTTTTTTAAAATATTTTATTTATTTATTCATGAGAGAGAGAGAGAGAGGCAGAGACACAGGCAGAGGGAGAAGCAGGCTCTATGCAGGAAGCCTGATGTGGGACTCCATCCCAGGTTTCCAGGATCACGCCCTGGGCTGAAGGTGGCGCTAAACCGCTGAGCCACCTGGGCTGCTCTGGTTGCTCTATTTTTAATAATGTTAAGATCGATTTGTGGGTTTGGGGTAACGCCATTCTTCACTTAATTGTTTTTGTATCTGTTGATGATCATTGCCTAAATACATTATTTCAGTAGGAATTGCAAAAAGGTATTTCCTCATTCTGTTCCTTATGTATTTATAAACTGAATGAAATTCATCTATAAAATAGAGCTTTTACAACTACACTTAGATAGAAAAGAATAATTATTCCTTTTTTTAAAAAATGTTCAGAATAGTAGATTAGAACCCAAACCATTGTCACTAGTGACAACTTAAAAAAAATTTTCATTATGAATGAATGGATTTTTGTGTTTGAGGAGTTTGAATCAACTAATTTTTATTCATTTTGATCCTGTTGTTCTTCGACACAGTAAGATGAATAGGCTCATTTTGTACACTTTTCTGACCCAGATATAGAATGTCATTTTTCCAAGGAGTTCTGGTTTTCTTTACTGGGAAATAGTATTTAATAGCATTTTTTTGTATAAATGAATTAATACCAATAGTATAGTATAGAGTATATGTTAGTTATTGTTATTTTCTTTTATATTTTCATCTTAATTTGTCCTGAGCAGTGATTCTCAAAGTGTGATCCCTGAACCAGCAGTATCAACATCATTGGGGAACTTGTTAGAAAAGTAAATTCCCACCTCAGACCTACTGAATCAGAAACATTAGGAATTGGACTCAGAAATCTGATATAAAAGCCTTGTATGGTTTGATGAACACTGAAGTTTGAAAACCATTGATCAAGAGTAGCAGTCCCTAACAAATTTAGTGAGAAAGGACCACAAGTATGCTAAATATTTTCCTGGAGTAGCTATGTGGAAACCTAGCTTCCAGCAGCCTTGTCTGTTTTCTAATCTTCAAATCTTATCTTACTTTATGAAATATGAGAATTGATGAAAGATATCAACTAGAATATTTATGAAATAAGTATTCTGTTTACCAAAGGATATAAAACCTATGAACATAAATGCACTTCAATTTCACACATTTTGTGTTTTGAGATAGATGATAACCCTTTCCCAGTGTTTGTCCCATAGGGCACTAGATCCTCTAAATGTTCTATAATAAAGAGATTTCATTGGTCCAGTAAGTTTGAGAAATATTTTATATCTCCTTTACTTGGCATTGCACAAATAATATTTGCATATCAAGTCTGAGAAACCCTGCAATAAAGAAGACTATTTAACTTGACTTTACCTTAATGTTTCCAAAATTCTTTGATTAGAAGACCTTTTTGCTAAGTAGTGTTTATTAGCTTTCAGCAGAAAACTCTTTGGGAAATGCTGCCTTAGTATATCTTAACAGAATAAGAACTTACAGACTATGTACCACTTAAACATAGGAAGCTTACTGGGTGAAAATATAGTAGCTCTACAAATGAATTTGTTCTACCTTCAGAATACTATAGAACCCAGAAGCTATTGAAGAGGGAAAATATCTGGATATTCTCTTTCCTAAAGGTAAATTCAATTCTTAACTGAAGACTGTTGGCCCTGATTTGTCTGAAGACTTGTTATCCTAATATGTGTATTTCTCATGTGGTCATTATTTTCCAGACCAATGCAAGGCAAAACCAGGTTTTATCATGTGGACATGTCAACATGATTAACAGATTATTTGGCAAGAAATGAAGTAGTGGGCAGCCCTGGTGGCACAGCGGTTTAGCGCTGCCTGCAGCCCGGGGTGTGATCCTAGAGACTGGGGATCAAGTCCCACATTGGGCTTCCTGCATGGAGCCTGTTTCTCCCTCTGCCTGTGTCTCTGCCTCTCCCTCTCTGAATAAATAAATAAAAAATCTAAAAAAAAAAAAAAAAAAAAGAAATGAAGTAGCTTTTCAGGGGGATTTATAGACCTTACAGAATTTTGCAACTACTTAGACTCCTTTATTTGCAATTTTGGAAAGTTTTAAAGTCCTTAAATTGCATAACTGAGGCAATTTTATATAGTGATACACTGTAATAAATTGCTTATATTTCAAAAAGGGAATGTAGTAGAACTGGTAATTTTTTACTTCTGTGATTACTTTTATCCTCTTTTTTTTTTTAAGATTTTATTTATTTTTTTATTTGAGAAAGGAAGAGAGAGCATGAGTGGAGGGGAGGGGCAGAGGAAGAGGGAGAAGCAGACTCCATCCCAGGATCCTGGGATCGTGACCTGAGCCGAAGGCAGAGGCTTAACCGACTGAGCCACTCAGGCCACCCTGGGTTTGGGTTCTAATCTACTATTCTGAACATTTTTTAAAAAAGGAATAATTATTCTTTTCTATCTAAGTGTAGTTGTAAAAGCTCTATTTTATAGATGAATTTCATTCAGTTTATAAATACATAAGGAACAGAATGAGGAAATACCTTTTTGCAATTCCTACTGAAATTCCTCCCCTTATCTTCCTTTTTAACTGGGATGTTTAAAGAAATACTGAAAGAAGAGTTTTAGTGTGAAATAGTGTTGTTGAAAAATGAGCTGACACAGAGATGATATTGGATTCAACAGTTTTTTTCAAGGTAAGAGATAGGAATCCAGCATCAAGTATGCAACAAAGATGAAGTTGACATATTCAACCTGTGTAACAGGATGGACTTCATGAATATTATGCCTATGGAGTCAGCCCATAAAAATCAGTAATCTAAGAATTCTTAGCATTTTTGTCTCAGGATATGTTTAAAGTGCAATAGAGTTTTTGGGGCAGATTGATATAGTGAGTACTAATTTATCCCATATCATGGAAGCACAGAGACTGTGACCTACATAGAAGGTAAACTACATGGAAGCCGAGAATCCCACTAGCACATGTAGTCCATAATAATAACAGGTAGGAAAAAAAAATCTATAAATGGGCAAGTTGTGGCACATGCTTGTGATAGGTGCAAGAGATAAGGTGACCTTGTAAGACAATTCAATAGAGTGTTTAAGATAAATTTATATCTTTATAAAAGATAGATTTGTATCTTTAATGGGACCTTCTAGAATTAGGAATAATCTTAGGTTAATAAAAAGGTTGCAGATATTGTTTGGTGAGATAAATATGTGAAATTTTTCTGATATAAAATATTAAATTTCAAAGCATTATTATAACACCTATTACATTCATAGTCCGTTTTGAATTTCCTGCTTATTTTTAAGCTTCTCATATCTTTTCAATATGTGAGAATGTATATTATAAAATACGAACCAAATACGACCAGTATCATCATGTAATTGTTACACAAAAGCTATTTTAGTAGGTAGAGAGAAGAGGCAGTATTCCCTTAAAGGATAAATTATTTATAGAAAAATTTTATTCAAAAATACCACATTACAAAAAAAAAAAATACCACATTACTGTGTCCTGGAACAAACCTTATTTTATTTTATTTTATTTTATATTTTAATTTTTTTTCAAGCACACGAGGGTTTATTAGCAAGCTCGAGCTTGGGTCCATGTATACCTGACACAGTGGAGCAGGGACTTGGACCCAAACCTTATTTTAAACAACAGTTTTTGGATTATAAAAAAATTTTATCATAAAACTACATTCTGCTTCGAATAGAGGAGTATGAATTTTCTTTAAGTTTGTGACATTTTATTCTTGTAGGAGAGCTATTGGAATTAAGAATAATGTCTTATGATTTATAGTACATTTATGAAGTAAAAGCCTCTGTAATAAGAAGTCATGTAAAGATGCACGGAATTGTTTTTACTTAATACTGATTTACATTATATTTGGCCCTTTTTGTTGTTGTTAATTACTGTTTCATTTAGTGAATGTTTAAAGAATAGCTTTAATAAATGACCAATGCATTGTATTTTGTGTTTTGGTCAAAGTAGGTTAATAGTCATTTATTTGAAATGGTTATCTACTTAGTCAAGTTGGCTTCTAATGGTACTCTAGGGCATTTTTCACAGTCTCATAAAATGGATAGCTTTATCTCTTTGAGGAATTTTAGTCATTCTTTTGTCATTTCAGATTTGTTAGTAATCTATGAAGAATATGATTCATTATGTGTGGAAATCTTTGGCAAATTCATATTCATCACATTTTTATTATTTCTAAGGATTTCAAAAACCAACATTTTAGCTTTTGCTTTGTAACAAATGAAAATCTTTCAAGAGCATAGGGACCTTATGACACATATAAAAGTAAACAGATAGTTCCCTTCGGATATGTGCATTCCATAGACATCTAATACTTGGTTATATTTCACTGTACTAGAAAATATGTGAGCGCCAAAGGAGATAGAAAATACAGTTTTTGGCATCTATTAGTGGGGGAAAAAAAGACATCCTTAGTAAAATACCCAGGAAACAATTCCAAGAAAGTTCATTCCTGCATGTATGTAGTAAACAAATATTCAGAAAGTATCAACTATGTGCCCAGCTCTTGTATTATTAACTGGGAAATTACCAATGAACAAGACAGAAATCCTGGTCTTTATGAGCGTATTCTAACGGAAGAGACAGACAAACAAAAAACAAGATAAGTGAAATGAGTAGTATGGTGGATGGAACTAGTGCCATGGAGAAAAATGAAGCAAGGAAAGAGGATAGAGAATGTTAGGAATTGTAGTTTTGATTAGGGTGCCAGTGAAGGCTTAACAGCAGAAGTCACTTGAATGAAGACCTAACAGAGATGAGGGAATTTATCATTAGAATATCTGTGAAAAGAATATTCTAGGGATAGGAATAACAAACAGTGCTTAAAGACCCTTAGCTGGGAGCTTGCCCCACACATTTGAGAGCAACAAGCAAGTAAAGTGGGGCTAAAGAGGAATGTAAGAGACTGCAGGAGGCTGTTAAAATAATCCAGACAAGCAATGATTGTGGCCCATAGTATTGTGGTAAGAGTGGTCATGGTAAGTAATCAGAATTTGCTGACAATTTGGATAGGGGATATGAAAGAGAGGCATCAGGGTGTTTGATTTGCCACATGGAAACATAGGATTTCCATTAATTGAGATTGAAAATACTGTAGGAGGAATGGAGTTCAAGGATAAAGACTGGAGCTATGTTTTGGACATGTTTAAGATAACTGTTAGTCATCTAGGTGGAGATGTCAAGCACGTAATTGGATATAGCATTTTGTGGCATTTTGGGGAGAGATTTGATGGGAGAAATGAGTTTGAGGACATATGATATGTTGGTGAACCGTGCTGAGAAGTAAGACTAGGAGAAAAATCAGTAAAGGAAAGGCTTCAGGAAACAAGATAGACTTTTGAGCTGGAACTTTTTTTAATGGAAAAGAAAGAGGAGAGGATTCTAGTTAGGGAAAATGTCCAGCATCTTGGAAGATTGTCTAGGAATAAATCTGAATGCTTTACTGTTTTGTCTTTTTTTTTTTTCCTCACCTTAAAAGTTTTATAGAGTATCATAAAATATTACGGAACAACAGATGCACAGGGAATATTTGTTGACATATAAATGGGAATAATAGTTTTCAGAGTTTATTTAATTAACCAGTATTTTTAGTAATTGAAATGTAAGGTGTCTTTTATTGTAGATGTTTTTACCGTGCTAAAAAATACATAAGATTTACCATTTTAACAATTGTTAAGTGTAGAGTTGAATGGAACTAAGTATATTCTGAAAGTTAGTTTTTGTGTATAAAGATATTTTCTCTCTCAAAAAATCAACATTGTTGCTTATGAGCAAAAGGAATTTCAAGCTGATTGGGCTTTATTTCTAAGATTGGGCATTGCACAAGCCTTAGAATCCTAAATGATTGTCATTTTTTTTTGAAATATTGGGACCACTAGAAAAACAAGAATGAAAATTACTGCCTTACTTCTAAAACAGATCTTTTCTTTTCTTAAAAACTGACTTTCCTTTAAGTGAGTGTCATTTTTACTTGTTCAGATCATATTTAAAATAATTTGAATGTATCTTCTTTACCTTTGATTACTAGTACTTTCTCAGAAATCAAATGCTCCCAGAAAGTTGTGGTATATATCTGCAGTATAACCAACTTTTCAAAAGTGAAATAAGCATGACTTCATTTATAATTTCTTTGCCTACTTACTTGCTTTTTAGATTCCTGTCAAAGTATGTATTTTAGTTTGAGTTTTGTAAATTATAAAGTATATTATATAATTATTTTTGTATTTTGTAAATTATATGAAAATGTGTGATATGTCTATTTTGTGTAAGTTATAAGCCTTGAAAATTCTGTCTGTTGCTTACAGTGCATCTTTTTCTAGGGAACAAAGAAGGAAGAGATTGAAGGTGAAGTGGAAGTGTCTGGTTTAATTCAGCCTGCAGAAGTGTTTGCTCCCAAAAGCCTGGTGTTGGTATCCAGATTAGATTATCCAGAAATTTTTAGGGTAAAGAACTCATAGTTGTCATTATTGATTTGTATTATTGTGTGAATCTATTTTGAGTGAACCATGGTAACAAGATTTTGTATTTAAAATGTCTTTTAATTGATTTAGGGATTCATCAATAAAATAAATTTAGTGTGAACTGAAAAAAAATGTGTTCATGTTGGATGAAATAAATCTGTAAGTTAATTTGTGAATATTTAAACTTAAAGGATGTAGTGTTTGCTTTAAAATAGATCCCATGGCTACTGACCCCCAAATTTATGAATCTATAAGAAATTATATGATTGCCTGTAGCAGATTTAAAATGCCTCAGTAACATAACAACTTTGTATTTTTTTTAAGATTTTATTTATTGATTTGACAGAGAGAGAACGAACATAAGCAGGGAGAACAGCAGAGGGAGAGGGAGAAGCAGGCTCCCTGCTTTTTCCCAGGACCGTGGGATCATGACCCAAGCTGAAGGCAGATGCTAAACTGACTGAGCCACCCAGGCACCCCAACATTGTGTGTTTTTATTAATTCTCTTTTGAGAAATCCAGGCTAAGTAAACAGAACGGATATTTGCAATTTCAGATAGTTCTAACTGTCAACATACCTTTAAAATAGCTTACTTCCTGGGATGCCTGGGTGGCTCAGTGGTTGAGCGGCTGCCTTCGGCCCAGGGCGTTATCCCAGAGTCCTGGGATCAAGTCCCACATTGGGCTCCCTGCATGGAGTCTGCTTCTCTCTCTGCCTATGTCTATGCCTCTGTCTTTGTCTCTCATGAATAAATAAATAAAATCTTAAAAAATATATTGTTTACATCTAGATATTTTCCTTTTTGAGACATGTAGAATTTTCAAATGCAAGGAAAAAATTTTATTTAGTTATAAATACATTTAAGCTTTGAAAGAAGAGGGCTTGTTTTTCTTATTTCAGTTGCTACCTTTAGTAATAGTAATGTTGATTATTGTCCAAAATCACAGATCTCTTTGGAAAGTATAAAATATATCTTAACATTTCCCAAGGACTTGGGAATTTAATACCTAATTTCTGGAAAACTTTTCCATATTGTTGAGACTATATATATTCTAGAAAAATTAACTTAATGTCAAGATTTCAATGATAATGGGTAACACCTAACAAATACTAGTTTTTTACAGTCACAAATTTTAATAAACTGAAACATTCATAAAGATTGCATTTTGTCTTCCATGTTGTCATTTACCTTTCTCTGAGTTTAAAACATTTATCATATCTCTATTTCGCTAACCTTTGTAATAATTAACAAAAATTTTTCTGTAGAGCAGGTGTTCCAAATTTATAAGACTCACAAAAATACAAACTTTCTAAATTTTTATCTTGTAATTTGGAGTTTTGCAAAGTAAATTGAGACAAAAACAGTTTTTAAACCCCTACAAATTTGCTGAAGTGGTTATCTGAGTGCAAGCACCTGTTTTACAAATTATGGATTTCTGCTTTTTATAAACTCCTCTCAAAAGCTCATTTAGAGCTTCTGGTCAAGGAAGAAAATTTAATAAACTTAATAATATTTGCTGCTTAAAATTTATTCCATGGCAGTTTTTTACTGGCTTCAAAGAGAAATTTCCCTAGGAGCAGATGTCACAGCAATTTGTTTTCAATGCATACTTTTTCCATGACAAAACTATATGCATCTTCTCTTTGCAGGCTTGTCTAGGTTTGATCTACACTGTGTATGTAGACAGTCTGAATGTCTCCTTGGAAAGTCTCATTGCAAACCTGTGTGCATGCCTTGTCCCAGCGGCTGGAGGGTCTCAGGTAAATAGAATGAAAAGGGAGATGAAGCAGGACTGTTCCTCCTCTCTCCTCCAGTTAATTTAATTTATGAAGAAAAGAAAAAAAATTCCTTAAATAATTTCATTTAAAGAGGATCTTAGTTAAGCATTGTCCCTATGGTCTGCCTTCTGGAGACCCAAGATTCCATTCTTTTCTTAGGTCATGAGGTTAATTTTTAACTCAGGGTTCACCTTTCACATAGCATAATTAGAAGTCATATTTTGTGTAACTTGAACTCTAGTTTACATTTTCTTGGAAATATCCTTTTTTAAGGTGAACATTTAATATGCATTCTTTCTACCTTTCTTACTGCTTTATGTATTAACATATCAAATATTTTTTCAGTGATAAAGATTAGGAGATAACATTAAGAAAACCCTCAAAACAATTCTTTATTACATTTATAGCTACTTCTGAGTAGATTTATTTGTTTATTCATTTCCCTGGGTAACAGCAATTATACATGATCCTAAAACCATTTTGTGTGTTATGTGTAGAATAGCTTGCATGTAAGCTTTGTAAGAAGGGGGCATATTTTTCTTATTTCAGTTTGCTACCTTTAGCAATAATGATGTTGACAACCATCCAGAATCACAGATCTTTCACAAAAAGTATAATCTATCCCTTAAAATTTCCCCAAGATTTTGTCATATATTTAACCTTAAGGGAAGACATTAAATTTTTTTACTTACAAAAAACTTTCTCAAAGTGATCATGGGTTTTTCATCTCATTTGTCTTAAGATTTTCATTTTCATCTCTGACGTGGAAAAATAAGAACCTCAGTTTCTATGTCTCAGTGTTTCTAGGGAACCATACTTTTTTAAAAAAAAGTCTCTTTTTCTTAATTCCTAAAACTGATTCATTGTTCACTTATTCTGCTTATTCTTGTGTAATACTATAGAAGAGGACAGCCCTCTAAAAACTCCATTGTTTATTCTCAGTCTGACAGAGATGAGACTTCCAGTGAAACTGCCACCCTTTTCCCTTACCCTTTGACTTTTAATTGTCTTTGTCTTACCTGGAATCTTCTGTTACTCTTTAGTTTTTATCTTTTTTTTTTTCTTCCTGTTCCCTCCTCTTTCAGTCTTCTCCCTCTACTCCATGGGCAGAATATAAAATGTGAGTTTTGTCACAAATGGACCTAAACTTTAAAGTGGAATTGTTTTGTGGACCTTTATCATGATGGGATTTATACTGACTTTATTTTGTTAATTTATTTTTTAGTTGAAAAAACTTTTTATTGTGGCTACTAGAAATTTTAAAATATTACATATGTGGTTCATATTATATAGTTTTTGTTTCTTCAGGTTTTATTGACATATAATTGGCATAAAAATGTTGACTAACATTTTTTAGATAATTATGATTGTCACTGATTTTTATATCATCATTATTAAATTTCAGCTAATTATTGAATTTTCTTATACGATGTTCATTTGGGCACAGTGTAAGTTGAATATTTTCGGTTACATTATTACTCTTGACATCTCCTAATTGGATCTTACAGGATTATCACTAACTCTAAATTTGAACTTTAAAAAAGGAATTTAATTTCAGAGGAATTTTTTTTTGTCTTAAGAAAATGTCTGAAAAGAAATAATTTATGTTTGTGTGTGTGTGTTTGCCCCATTCTGCAGAAGCTGTTTTCCTTGGGTGCAGGAGATAGACAACTGATCCAGACTCCTTTGCATGATAGTCTTCCTGTCACAGGCACTAGCGTGGCTCTCCTGTTTCAGCAGTTGGGTATGTCTTTTCTCCCATTGGCAGTGTCCTCTTGTGGATTTTTTTTTAAGCTCACATTGCCTAACATGAATCAGGAGAATTAAAAGCTAATGATTAAATACCTAATATATAAAATATATAATTTTGTGGGTTCTAATCTTAAATGGTATTTATTCTTTTTTCAAAATTTTTAACTCTAGGGCAGCCCCTGTGGCGCAGCGGTTTAGCGCCGCCTGCAACCTGGGGTGTGATCCTGGAGGCCCGGGATCGAGTCCCACGTCGGGCTCCCTGCATGGAGTCTGCTTCTCCCTCTGCCTGTGTCTCTGCCTCTCTCTCTCTGTGTGTCTCTATGAATAAATAAATAAAAATCTTTAAAAAAAATTTTGTTTTAACTCTGGCCTCTTTTACTCTGGAATCAATTAGACTATAGAAAATAGGCAGATTTTCTTAATGCTTTGAAGATGAATAGATGTCTATTTTACTTTTCCTTAGATGAATTACTTTTGTAGAAACTTCATCAGATGGAACAAAAAGTCTGTCCTTCTAATCCATCATCTGGATCAGGACTTTATCTCTGATTTTATAGCGATGGCAAGGCTGAAGAATTGCAGGGAGGACACCAGAAAGTGCACTCTGTCCATTGGACAGCTTGTACTTCATTTAAGGAATAGTATAACTTTAAAGTGAAGACGTTTCTAATCAGGGCTGTCAGAGAATCCCATTTACTTTCCCTTTTACTTGTGCTTTGTATGTGCTGGAATAGGAATGTCCTGTTCTCTTTGAGTCTCATGTTTGTCAATGTTCTTCATCTGTCTTTGTCTTTTTTTAAGTTTTGTTAAAACCTTCCTTTACCTAGGGCTCACATTCTTTTCCATGAAATTATTAGCTCCTTACACAAAACTTCTACCCTCTTGTTTCCCTTCTGTCTCATGTTGAATTTTGCTTCTTGCTTAGCTCTGTAATTTGTCACTCCTTTCTCAGTAATGGCCTCATCCTTATTTTTCTGTTATGACTTCAGTTGTCAAATTTAGAAAGCCTCAAAAGAAATTAATGTAAATATACAGAGTTTTAGCGTATCCTAATAAAGATTAATGGTGATACTATTCCCAAAGTAGTAGTTTTTCCCCCATTACGTCTGCTTCCCTTCAGGAGTTCAAACACTAAAATGTAACTTATTCCTTCTTCTCTCCCCTCTGAAATCTTCTACTACTCACTGCATCATTTCAGTTAAGTCCTAATTTAAAACTATTTTTTTCTTAAATGTGTGAAATAGATAATCTCTCCCTGGTGGCACTTAATTATCTAAAGACTATTTTGTTGATTAAATACTCTTTCCATAACTTTTAGAAAAATTTTAGGGGGTTCATGGACTTTTTGCAGCCTCTCCGTGGTCCGTACTAACCATTGACTTAGTTGATTTTAGCCAAGCACTATTCACATGACTTTTTTTTACTTTTAGAAGAGATTGTATACCCCTCCACAAATAAAATAATCTACCTTTTAACTTAATGGGTGTTTTATAAACCTCTTATATTTTTGTGTTTTTACAACAATTTGACAAGGGGGAAGGGAAGGGATATTACTGGCATTTAGTGCCCAGGACTAGGGAAATTAAATATCTCTTGTGCATGATGTATATGCAACAGAAGGGTTTTTACCTCAGTAACATTGGTACCACTCCCACTGAGAAAAATTACTGTAGATAAAATATAAATTTGTAAAACCAAACCTCTCTTTATAAGGGTGGTCTATATAATTTAGACTAACCTTAACAATGACTACTAGAAAAGCTACATAAATATAAACATCATCTTCTTGAAAACATCAGAGGCAGTAAAGATGCCTAAACGATGGTCCAAGAAAAGAAGGAAACCTAGAGAAGTGAGCCAGACATTTGGAACCAGTTTTTCCCAGAGCATCTGTTGATTTTGGAAGAAACAAGTGAAAAGCTGATCACAGCACTGTTGGTATCCCATAGGGAGAGAGAAAACTGAGTTCAGGTTTTACCAAGGGAAATTTCTCTATAAGGCTCTCATGCTTTGATTTGGGATTACAAAGGATGACAGCCTAGGAATGAGTGAATCACAAGTAGACGAGGTCCACACAAAGTCCCTTGAGGAACTGAAGAACTTAAAATCATTTCAGTTCCTAGCAATGGATTATCATGATCTTTGATGTTACTGTCTCTAGCCATATAGTACAAGCAAAAGTAAATTCCTCTCTGGAGGGGATCCCTGGGTGTCTCAGCGGTTTAGCCCCTGCCTTTGGCACAGGGTGTGATCCTGGAGTCCCTGGATCGAGTCTCACATTGGGCTCCCTGCATGGAGCCTGCTTCTCCCTCTGCCTGCGTCTCTGCCCCCCGCCCCCATCTCTCATGAGTAAATAAATAAAATCTTAAAAAAAATTTCCTCTCTGGAACAAGATAACCATATTCTAGGCCTTCACTTCTCTAAAGAATGTCTACAAGATCAAATCAATAAATAATCACTCAATCAAAAATAACCAGAAATATGAGGACTAATCCTGTATGAAAGAAATACAGAAGAAACCATAGATAATGGAAAAACCCACAGGGTCACCAGAAGATAGTTACCAGATTCACATATTTAAATAATTGGACTTAAGGGCACCTGGGTGGCTCAGTTTGTTGTATCTACCTTTGGCTCAGATCATGATCTCAGGGTCCTGGGATCAAGTCCCATGTCCAGCTCCCTGCTCAGCAGGGAGTCTGCTTCTCCTTCTCCCTTGACCACTCTCTCTCCCCCTGCCCTTGCTCTCTCTCTGTATCTCTCAAATAAATAAATAAAATTTTTTAAAAAGACAATCGTGCTTAAAATACTGAAGGAGATAAACAGTCAAGAGTGAGAATTGAGGGGGGGGGGGGACATCCACAAGATGGCAGAATAAGTCCTACTCCTTTTGCTTCCACAGAAACATTGCTTTAACAATAGTATACTGACCAAAATACCTTTATGAGAATTCCAGAATCCAGCTAAAAATTTGCAATACCCCAGATGATCACAAAGCTGAGAACAGACACATTAAAATGGGTAAGAAGAGCAATTTCGCTTCACTCAGAGAGCCTCTCCCACATGCCTGCAGAACTCAGCGCTGAGAGGGGATACCTCAGCTTGCAGCTTCTCCTTGGGGGAGGGGAATGGAGTATGCATTCAATTTTCCAGCTCTATGGAGGGCTGCCTGAGGGTCAGACTGTCTCACCTCATTCGGAGTACTGACAGGATTGGCATAGTTTGGATGCCACTGAGAACAAAGAAGAATGAAGGGTAGCTTGCTGTACCATCACTGCCTGTTGCAGCTGAGAGAAGGGGCAAAACTTGGGGCATATCCCTTGGGACGGAGGGAGAGGAAAAATAGCATTCCAGCTTTTCAGAGAGCTGCCTGAATATTGGCAAAGTTGTAGAGGAATTGTAAATTTAATTCACTGCTGATGAGAATGTGAATTAGAGCCCAGTTTAACTTTCTATGAAAGTTAAATAAACTGAATAATCCAGCCGTCCCATTCCTAAGCCTTTCACTCCATTTACCTAAGGAAAATGATAGCATTGTCCATAAAACACTTGTATATGAATGTTCATATACACTTTTTTATAATAGTAAAAGCTGGGCAAGATCAGTGTCCATCAATGGCAGTGGATAATGGTGATGGTAATGGATAAATAATCTCTCATATATTAATACTACTATTAAGAATACTAGTTAGCAATACAGAGTAATGAATTATTGATACATGCTACAGCATGGATTAATTTGAAAATAATTATGCTAAATTTTAAAAAGCCATTACACAAAAGAATGCATATTGTATGATTTGGTTTCTATAAAGGTTAGACAATTCAGTCAAATCTCTAGTATTAGAAATAGGTCCCTTGCTACCCTGGGGGTGTGAAGAGAGGGATTACAAAGAGATATGAGGGAACTTTGGGATGTTTGTGTTCGTTATCTTGATTGTGGTGATGGTGTACAATGTGTGTGTGTATATATATATATATGTATACACACATATGTGTATACACACACACACATATATATATACACATACACACACATATATATGTTAAAATACATCAAATTATACAAGTGAATTGAAAACATATATTCAGTGCCTGGGTGGCTCAGTTGGTTAAGCATCTGCCTTCGGCTCAGATCATGATCCCAGAGTCCTGGAATTGGGCCCTAAGTCAGGCTTCCTACTCAGTGAGGAGCCTGCGTCTCCCTCTCCCTCTGTCCATCCTCCTGCTTGTACTCTCTTGCTCTTTCTCTCAAATAAATAAAATATTAAAAAAGGGGAAATGTATAAAAATGTTTATTCATACAAAAACTTGTACATGAATATTCATAGCAGTATTATTCATAATAGCAAAAAACTGGAAACAAACCAAATGCCCATCAATGCATAAATGAATAAACAAATGGTGATATATCTGCATAATGGAATAATATTCAGTTATAAAAAGGAATGAATTGTTGATATATGCCACAAATGGAAAATCTTGAAAACATGTGAAGTGAAAGAAGTAATACTTAAAAGGACATATATTTTATGATTCCATTTATATGAAATGTCTACAATAGGCAAATCCAGGGGGATAGGAAGCAGATTAGTGATTGCCAGGAGCTAGGGGGAAGGGACAATGGACTGACTGATGAGAATGAAGTTTCTCTTCGGGTCATGAAATTGTTTCAGAGTTAGAGACTGGTGATGGTTTTACAGCTTGTAGCTGTATTACACACCACTGAACTGTACCCTTTTTTTTTTTTTTTTAAGATTTCATTTATTTACTCATGAGAGACAGAGGCAGTGACATAGGCTGAGGGAAAAGCAGGCTCCCTGTAGGGAGCCTGATACAGGACTTGAACCCACAACCCTGGGATCACAACCTGAGCCAAGGGCAAATTTTCAACCACTGAGCCACCCAGGTGCCCCTGAACTGTATACTTTATAAGGGTGAGTTTTATGGTATATGAGTTATATCTCAATAAAGAAAAAAAACCTATTAGGGCCTTGTCAAAGCAATTCAGGAGCCACATTGAAGAGATTTGTGATTGATCTATGGTGGTATAATTTGAGCTTCATAAATGGTGATAATTTAAAAAGAAATTTTTAAAAAATTCATTCATGAGAGAGAGAGAGAGAATGAGAGAGAGATGCAGGGACACAGGCAGAGGGAGAAACTGGCTCCATGCAGGGAGCCCGACATGGGACTCAATCCTGGGTCTCCAGGATCAGGCCCTGGCCTGAAGGCAGTGCTAAACTGCTGAGCCACCCGTAAATGGTGATAATTGCAATTAGTTGAAACCCAGCAAATATTTTTATTTTTAAAATTTTTAAATCAAAAAGCTTTTTAAAAAGATTTATTTATTTATTTGAGAGAGAGAGAGCATGTATGGACAGGGGCAGAAGAAGAGGAAGAGAATCTTAAGTAGACTTCCCTGCTAAGTGCAGAGCCCAACATGGGGCTCAATTTCACAACCCTACCTGAGATCATGACTGAACTAAAACCAAGAGTTGACACCTAACTGACTGACCCACCTAGGCACCCCTGGCAAATATTTTTAAATCTATGAATTCATAATAATATTAAATAAAAAATTATTGCCTTAGGCTATGACAGGGAAATGATTTGTTATCATGAAAAGTTATCATAAAAGAATGAAACATTCTTTATGAACTGTAGCACAGGGTAACTCAATAGTAGATTTAGAAAATTATCTTTTTTTTGAAGTATCCTATCAAGGGCAGCCCAGGTGGCTCAGTCATTTGGCACCACCTTCTGCCTGGGGCGTGATCCTGGAGACCCAGGATCGAGTTCCACATCAGGCTCCTTGCATGGAGTCTGCTTCTCCCTCTGCCTGTGTTTTTGCCCCCCCCACCCTGTGTCTCAAATCAATCAATCAATCAATCAATCTTAAAAAAAAAAGTATTCTATCAGTAATTGAAAAAAAATTATAGTACTAGAACATCATCATTTTACAGTCTTTAGTAAATGAAGATCTGAGCATCAACAAGATTATCACAGGAAGAAAAACAAACAGATACATATCTAGCATTGCCAAGCACTACCTGTAGTTTTGTTAGAGGGATTAAATCTGATTGCAGAAAACACAGAAGATAGGGTAACATATTGAACTACACAAGATTGCAATTGTCAAAATTTGGATTCGTAGAAAATATAGTATATATGTGTATACTGAAATATTATTCAACCATAAGAAAGAATGAAATCTTGCCATTTGCAACAACATAAATGGAGCTAGATAGAGTATATACTGCTAAGCAAAATAAGTCAGAGAAGCCAAATACCATATGATTTCACTTCTATGTGGAATTTAAGAAACAAAACAAGCAGAAGGAAAGAGAAATACAGATTCTTAACTATAGAGAACAAACTGTTGTTACCAGAGGGGAGGAGGGTAGAGGGAGTGGGGGAAATAGTTGAAGGGGATTAAGAGTACTCTGATCATGATGAGCACTGAGTAATATATAGAATTGTTGAATGACTGTATTATACACCTGAAACTAATGTTACACTGTATGTTAACTGTACTGGAATTAAAATTTTAAAAAATCTGTATTTGCAGAAACTCTATTGGTCAAAGGTCCCAGATTCTTTAACAAATAAATTATAAAGAAAGGGATGGAGGAGTAGCCTCTAGATTAATAGTGATTTAAAACATCCCAATTTTTATAGACTGAGATTGAACTATAATATCTAGGAATGCACATGATAAAACTATAGAAAAAATCAGGAAAATGGTTAATAGAATAAAGTCAAGATAAGGGTTACTTACGAGAATAGAAAGGTAGTTCTGATTGGGGGCTCATGGAAGGGGCCTTTAGGGTTGCTGGCAAAGTTCTCTTTCTCGACTTAAGTAGTGTGTGAAAGTTAATTCATTAAGCCATCCATTTTATTTGTATGGTTTTGTATATTTGTGTTTAATCTTTCAATAAAAATATATTTTTTGAAATTGATAAAACTAGAGTCCCCTGGGTAGCTTAGTCACTTAAGTGTCTGACTTAATTTTGACTCAGGTCATTATCTCAGGGTGCTGGGATCCAGCCTGGCCTTGGGCTCTGCACTCAGCACAGAGTCTGCTTATCCCTCTCCCTCTGCTCTTCCTCTCCAATCATGCATTCTCTCTCTCTCTCTCTCTCTCTCTCTCAAAGAAAGAAAGAAAGTCTTTTAACAAAAAACCTGACAAAGCTATTTTAATTCTTTCTGTGTATATAATTTTTTTTTTTTAATATAGTGCTTAAACAAATTAGAGATTTTATCCTCAGGTAACAGAAGGTCTAGAGGTAGGCAGGACAGGGCTGATATGTTTGATTCCCATATGTCTTCAGGGATAGTATGGAAATTCTACTCCATGCTTTTTTCCTATTTATTAATAAGTTTTCCCTTATAAGACTGTGAGCTTTAAGAACTTCCTTATCTTATTATTCTGTGTGTCCTCTATATTTGGTATAATATCTTGGACTCAGAAGACATTAATATTTTCAGAATAATTGAGTGAATATATTAGCTATGAAGAAAATGACAATCATTATTTCATTAGAAGATGTTCTACATATGGATGAAGTATGCCGGAACATATGATTATTAGTCATTTGAAGATCAAATTTCATTATTTAGTATCTAGTATGTTTAAGCTGAAATATCTTTTGCTTACATATTCAAAATTTAACTTTTTTTAGGGAAAAAATAAGGAAAAGATAAGAAAGGGAAGGAGAAAGAAGGATGCCTCTAAAACAGCGCAGAGTTGTAGTTTCCAAAACATGTGGTACTGATAATTCTGACTAAAAGCATGTTCTTATCACCAGTCATTTTGGTTGGACTGTTGTTGAAGGCCATTATTAGACCATTATCAGAGTTCACTACCTGGGTTGGGGGTGAGATGGTGGTGGTGGATTTTATAAAGCGCAGACAGGAAGCAGATAAACCTAAGATTCTTTGTAGCCTTGACCAGTTTTCCTGTGGAAGGTCTAAATGTAATGATAGCATTTCCTTGGTTCTTCTCTCCAAGGATTGTTAGATAATGAATTTGTTTTTCATAGCCTGAGATGTCTCGGTTTCCTGAAATAGTTATGTGGACTTCTACCATCACCCCATAATTTCCTGTCAATCACCTTCATCTCTTACTTGCCATCTTATTTACTTGTTCCCTGTTGTAGCTATGTGACCTATTTTTGTTTACCTGAAGATTTGTGTTTTAGGTGTGGAAAACTGTAGGTTTTTTTTTTTTTTTTTTTTAATGTTAGTAAGATTGCCTTCACAGGACTGTTTTTTTTTTTTTGTTTTTTGTTTTTTTTGTTTTTTTTTTTTTTGTCGAATCCATGGCTGTTTAACTCAGATGTCCCTCCTTAACTCAAATAATTTTGTGAAATTCTCATGACATGTTTTGCTGTATATGTTTAGCTATAATTTGTATTTTAACAGCAAATGCACTAGTTTTAGAAAACTTATTCCCCAGTTTTTACAGTATATTATTTATTAGACATTTTTAAAGTCATGAACTAAAATGATCTTGGGCCTTCAGCTATCATTACTCTATTTCCATAGTTAAACAATAGTCTTATATCATCTGTACATATATGTTTTTCCCCAGCTTTGTTGAGGTATTATTGACACATTCCTTACTTAAGTTTAAGGTTTACAAATGTGATGACTTGATACAAATATATATTGTGAAATGTTTACTACAGTAAGGTTACTTAACACCTCTGTCCACTCACGTAATTATGATTTTATATGTGTTTGCTGATACTATTTAAGATCTACTCTCTTAACAACTTTCAAGTATATAATTCAGTATTGTTAATCACTGTGTTGTACATTAGATCCCCCAAATTTATTCATCTTATACCTAGAATTTGTACCCTTTGGCCAGCATATCCCATTTCCCACACCTCTTAGCCCTTGGCAATCATCATTCTATTCTCTGTTTCTGTGAATTCAGCTTTTTTTGGATTCCACATATAAATGAGAACATAGAGCATTTGTCTTTCTCTGTCTGACTTGTTTCATTTAACTTAATGCCTGTAATGTCTATCCGTGTTGTCACAAAAAATGATTTTCTTCTTTTTTATGGCTTAATAACATTCCATTGTATTACACATGTTTTCTTTATTCATTCATCCCTTGATGGACTCTTAGGTTGTTTCCATGTCTTGGCTGTTATGAATAATGCTGTAATGAATATGGGAATGTAGATACCTCTTGGAGATTGGAATTTCATTTCTTTCGGATGTACAATAAGAAGTATGATTGATGGATCATATGGTAGCTTTATCTATCTACCTGTTTATCTGTCTATTTCCTCAGATACTCCATATTGTTTTCCCTAAAACCTGCACCAATTTGTATTTGCACCAAGAGTGCTCACAGGATGCCTTTTTCCCACCACCTTGCCAATACTTGTTATCCTTGTCTTTTTAGTAATCGTTCTAACAAATGTAAGGTGATAACTCACTGTGATTTTGTTTTGCATTTCCCTGATAATTAGCGATGCTAAGCATCTTTTCATGACATTCACATGTCTTTGGAAAAATGTCTATTCAAGTCCTTTGCCCAGTTTTTATTTTATTTTATTTTATTTTATTTTATTTTATTTTATTTTATTTTATTATTTTTTATTATTTTTAAGATTTTATTTATTTATTCATGAGAGACACACAGAGAGAGAAAGGCAGAGGCACAGGCAGAGGGAGAAGCAGGCTCCACGCAGGGAGCCCAACGTGGGACTCCATCCCGAGGCTCTAGGATGAGGCCCTGGGCCAAAGGTGACTGCTGAGCCACCCGGGCTACCCTGCCCAGTTTTTAATGAGATAGGTGGTTTTTTGTTTGTTTTGCTATTAAGTTGTATATGTTCCTTATAGATTTTAGATATTAATCTAATCTCTTATCAGATGATTTGCATATATTTTCATCTATTCTATAAGTTGCTATTTCATTTTGCTGATTTATTTCTTTAGCTGTGTAGAAACTTTTTAATTTGATATTGTCCCACTTGTTAATTTTTCTTTTGGTGTCACATTCAAAAAATCTTTGCCAAGACCAATGTAAAGGAGCTTTTACTCTAGTAGTTTTATAGTTTGGGTTCTCAGTTTACGTATTTAATCCATTTAGACTTATTTTTTTGTGTGCGTGATGTGAGATAGGGGCCCAATTTCATTGTTTTGCATGAGAGTATCCAGTTTTCCCAGCACCATTTATTGAAGAAATTATCTTTTCCTCATTGAATATTCCTGGCTTCTTTATCAAATATTTGTTGACCTTATATGTGTGAGTCTATTTCTATGATCTCATTTCTCTTCCATTGATCTGTGTGTTTGTTTATATGCCAGTATTATACTATTTCTATTACTATAGCTTTGTAATACAGTTTTAAATCAAGAATTGTGATGCTTACAGCTTTGTTGTTTCTCAGAATTTCTTTAGCTATTTGGGGTCTTTTATGGTTCCATATAAATTTTAGGATTTTTTTTTCTGTTTCTGTGAAAAATATCATTAGAATTTTGATAGAGATTGTATTGAATTCATAAGCTGGTTTTGGGTAGTGTGAACATCTTAACAATATTAATTCTTCTGATTCATAAACACAGGATATTGTTCCATTTATTTGTGTCTTTTTAAGTTTCTTTCTTTTTTTTTTTTTTAACTTTATTTATTCATGAGAGAAAGAGAGAGAGAGTCAGAGACACAGGCAGAGGGAGAAGCAGACTCCACGCAGGGGGCCCAACACAGAACTCGATCCTGGGTCTCCAGGATCATGCCCTGGGCTGAAGGTGGCGCTAAACCGCTGGGCCACCGGGGCTACCCCTTTAGTTTCTTTCATCAAAGTCTTGTGGGTTTAACATAAAGATCTTTCATCTCTGTAGTTAAGTTTTAAAACATTTTTTTAATTTAAATTCAATTTAGTTAATATATAGTGTATTACTAATTTCAGGAGTAGAATTTAGTGATTCATCAGTTACATATAATACTCAGTGCTCATTACATCAAGTGCCCTCCTTAATGCACATCAGCCAATTACCCCATGAACTTTCCTCCAGCAACCCTCAGTTTGTTTCCTATAGTTAAGACTCATCTTTCATGGTTTGCCTCCCTCTCTGTTTTTATCTAATTTTTTTTCTGTCCCTTGCCCTGCATTCATCTGTTTTGTTTCTTAAGTTCCACATGTGAGTGAAATCATATGGTATTTATCCTTCTCTGAGGTATTTTGCTTAGCATAATACCCTATAGTTCTATCCACATCATTGCAAATGGCGAGATTTCATTCTTTTTGATGGCTGAGTAATATTCCAGTGTGTGTGTGTGTGTGTGTGTGTGTGTGTGCGTGTGTGTGTGTACATACATACGTACCTACGTACATACAGCATCTTCTTTGTTCATTCACCTGTCAATGGACATCTGGGCGCTTTTCCATATTTTGGCTATTGTGGACATTTATGCTGTAAACATTGGGTGCCTGTGCCCCTTTGAACCGCTATATTTTTTTATCCTTTGGGTAAATACCTAGCAATGCAATTGCTGGGTCATAGGGTAGTTTTATTTTTAACTTTTTTGAGGAACCTCTGTATTGTTTTCCAGAGTGGCTGTACCAGTTCATATTCCCATCAACAGTGTAAGAGGTTTCCCCTTTTTCCACATCCTTGCCAAATTCTGTTGTTTCCTGAGTTGCTAATTTTAGTCATTCTGACTGGTGTGAGGTGGTATCACATTGTGGTTTTGAGTTGTATTTCCCTGATGCTGAACAATGTTGAACATTTTTTCATGTGTCTCTTAGCCACTTGTCCACAAGTTTTTAATAATTTTTTATGCTCTTGTGAGATTGTTTTCTCTATTTATTTTTCAGATAGTTTTTTGTTAGTGAATAAAAAGGCAACTGATTTTTGTATGTTGACTTTGTACCCTGCAACTTATCTGAATTAGTTTATTAGTTCTAATAGCTCTTTGGTAGAGTCTTTAAAATTTTCTCTAGGGGCAGCCCCGGTGGCTTAGCGGTTTAGTGCTGCCTGCAGCCCGGGGTGTGATCCCCGGGATCGAGTCCCACGTCGGGCTCCCTGCATGGAGCCTGCTTCTCTCTCTGCCTGTCTCTCTCTCTCTCTCGCTCTGAATAAATAAATAAATAAATAAATAAATAAATAAATAAATAAATAAATGTTTTAAAAAAATAAAATTTTCTCTATATAAGATTATATCATCTGCAAATAGTGACAGTTTTATTTCTTCTTTTCTTATGTGGATGCTTTTTATTTTTTCTTCTTGCCTAATTGCTCTGATTAGGATTTCCAGGAATATGTTGAATTGAATGGTAAGAGTGGGCACTCTTGTCTTATTCCTGATCTTACTAGGAAAACTTCAACGTTTTACCATTAATTAAGATGTTAACTGTGGACTTGTTGTATATAGCATTTATTATGTTGATGTACATTCCTTCTATACCCAATTTGTTGAGAATTTTTATCATGAAAGGATGTTGAATTTTGTCAAATGCTTTTTCTGCTCCTATTGAGATGATCATGTGATTTTTAAATCTTTCATTCTATTAATGTGGTATATCACATTGATTGATCCTAGGAATAAATCCGATTTGATGATTGTGTATGATCGTTTAATGTGATGCTGAATTCAGTTTGCAGGTATTTTATTGAGAATTTTTACATCTATTCATCAGGGATAGTAGCCTATAGTTTTCTTTTCTTACAGTGTCCTCACCTAGCTCTGTTATCAAGGTAAGGTCGGCCTTGTAAAATTAGTTTGAGAGTGTTCCCTCCTCTTCAATTTTTTTGAAAGTTTGAGAAGCATTAGTATTAATTCCTTAAATGTTTGGTAGAATTTACCAGTGAAATAGTCTACTCCTC
Organism: Vulpes vulpes; assembly: GCF_048418805.1. NCBI lineage: Eukaryota > Metazoa > Chordata > Mammalia > Carnivora > Canidae > Vulpes > Vulpes vulpes. The sequence continues at coordinate 16,511,513 of NC_132790.1, forward strand.
GACTGTTCTTTGTTGGGAAGTTTTGATTACTATTTCAATCTCCTTACTCATTATTGGTCTGTTCAAAATTTCTATTTCCTCATGATTCAGTCTTGGTGTAAACTTTTTATATGCGTACTTTCTTTTTGCTTACTCAAATTAACATTAGCCAGTTTTTCAATAACTATTATTAGGTCAGTATTTCTGTGTTGATTGATTGTCTCTAATACTAAATATCGATACTTTTAATAAAATGATTAAAATAACCAGAGCTTTTTCCTAAGTTTACCTTACAAACATTTTTACTTTGTACATAAACATCCTTAAAATGTTGAATGTAGCTGTAACTTTCGATTCAGAAATCGAAAAATATTTCAGAAAAATATTTTAAATATTTTAATGGAAACATTTTGGTATTCTCTTTTGTCTTTCCCTGGAAAAGCTTCTGTCTATAACACTATATAATTATTCCTGAAATGACATTAACTTTTACAAGAATATAAAAAATAATTTATAGTGTTCAAATAGAAAGATGAAAAGATGCCAGAGGAAATAATGAAGGCTTAGGTGGTAGAAAATATAATTTTTACATGAACACCTTTATGAAGATGTTGATTGGTTAATTTATGAACCATATGATTAATGCATCAATTGTAGAATAATTTTTGTTTTTTTATGTTAAGAGTTTGAAATCTAGTGCCTTGGATCATGTTTATGTTTTTTTTTTTTTTTTTTTTTTTTTTTATTTATGATAGTCACAGAGAGAGAGAGAGAGAGAGGCAGAGACACAGGAGGAGGGAGAAGCAGGCTCCATGCACCGGGAGCCTGATGTGGGATTCGATCCCGGGTCTCCAGGATCGCGCCCTGGGCCAAAGGCAGGCGCCAAACCGCTGCGCCACCCAGGGATCCCCATGTTTATGTTTTAACTAATTTTTTCCAGCTCATTCATATGACATTATTTTTTGTTTTAGTCTTATTCTTAATTAAAATGGGAAAAAAATTAAGTAGTAATTTTCATTCTAAATATATGTAGTTAAAGAAATAGTTGTAGAATTTGAACATATAAGTGTTTAGACCATTACTGTGAATGGCATATTGTGCTCTAAGTGGAAATGGGAAATTTAATGTTTTATATATCTATGATTAATCATTTTTTGACAGTTTGAATATCAACTATTTTCTGTGGGGATTTGAAACAAATTAAATCTTCTCACTAATCTGTTCTGGAATACTTTTCTGAAGGAACTGCTTACCATTTGTACTCTGGAGACCAAAGGATCTCTTGGGACAACTGTTTCAATTTAATTTTTTTGTAATAAATAGCACAAAAAATAAACTTCCTCTAATGTCTACCTGCAGGAGTATTTTTTTTTTTTTTTATTCAATGGTTTATAAAACCAATATCATATGCCAGGTCTGTGCTAGTCACTAGTGATATAAAGATGAAACTATCACAGCCCCTTCTAGATATACTTTTAACCTAGTAGAGAAACATAACATATTTTAAAGATTATATTACAGTATAATTAATGCAATACTAGAGATACCAAGAGCTAAGATACCAAGAGATACCTTACTTGCTAGAAAAGAGGACAAAGGGATTACAGGCAGAAGGAAAAACGTAAGTAATGGTATAGAACACATAAAAGGTCTTCATAAAATTGTAAGAGGCTTGATAAAGCTTGAATATAGGGCTGTAGGAAGTAGTCAGATCAGTAAAATCATCACTTTTCTTTTGTAAATTAAAGATTAAAAGTTTATGCTAGTTTTGTAAAAGAACCATTTTTAAACTGCCAGAGACTGACTGACAGTGACCAATTGAGAGCTTGTTAACTAATATACTACTCTTGCTGGATTAAACATAAAAGAGCATGTGGTTGTTACATGATATAATTTGAGGACAGTTCAGAATAATCCTTATTCAAAACTATCTTCTCCCTTTTCCTTTTATGGTGCTTAAATGCTACTATTAAATAGTTATCTCTCTCTTTGTACTGTTATCTTTTAATGAATACCAATGCTTTGAGTCAAGACATCCCCCAGGAAGTTGTCCTTCGTGGAGCACCTGGGTGGCTTAGTTGGGGTTAAGTGGCTGTTTTTGGCTCAGGACATAATCTTGGGATCCTGGGATTAGAGCCCCACTTAAAGCTCCCTGCTCAGCGCGGAGTCTGCTTCTTCTGCTTCTTCTCCTTCTGTCCCTTCCTACCGCTCATGTGTGCTCTGTCTTCCTCAAATGAATAAATAAAGTCTTTTTTAAAAAAAGGAAAAAGAGTTGTCCTTCATTCTCACAAAATTCTCTTGTCTAAAATTTCATTTTGTTTTTAGCGCTTAAAGATTAATATTCTTACAAAATATGGCGACTCTAGGGATCCCTGGGTGGCGCGGCAGTTTAGCGCCTGCCTTTCGCCCAGGGCGCGATCCTGGAGACCTGGGATCGAATCCCACGTCGGGCTCCCGGTGCATGGAGCCTGCTTCTCCCTCTGCCTGTGTCTCTGCCTCTCTCTCTCTCTCTCTCTTTGTGTGACTATCATAAATAAAAAAATTTAAAAAAATTAATATGGCTACTCTAGTATTGAAGTATGCAATTAACAAATGATGGCAGGGTAAATTACCCTCTTTTTCTGTGCCCTGTAGCAGTTTGTGTATGTCTCTATTCTATCGTGTTTAATTATTTACTTACCAACCTGCCATCTTCACTGAACTGTGATCTCCTATGAGCCTGCCTCACATTTCTTTTTGTCCCTCTTTAGAGTTCAGCAATTTCTTATATATCTCAGTAGCTTGGTAAAGGCTTAACAGTGGAGGTAAAAAGGAAAGAGGAGAAGAAACGAAGAAGTTTTAATTAAAAGAATTATTTTGGGGGATCCCTGGGTGGCTCAGCAGTTGAGCGCCTGCCTTTGGCCCAATTGTAGGGTGCGATCCTGGAGTCCGAGGATCGAGTCCCACATCAGGCTCCCTGCACGGAGCCTGCTTCTCCCTCTGTCTGTGTCTCTGCTTCTCTCTCTATGTCTATCATGAAAAAATAAATCTTTAAAAAATATATATAAGTAAAAGAATTATTTCTGCCAAGGTAATTCCTTTCTGTTTGATCCTTGCTTTAATTCTTCAGTTACTCAATATATTATCCTTCCCTTTTGTTTGCTATTCTATTCCCAAGACCCCATTTGCTTCCCTCTTAAATTTAGATGTTAAAGATATTTAAAAACTGGTCAGTCAGAACAGGCACAGGCTAGGAATCTGGGCCATTTGGGATTCGAATAATCTGATGTAATTACCTCAGATTCAGAATCAATTGTAGAGTTAAACAAGAAAAGGAATGCATTGTACCTTTTTACACAGTTTTGGTTGAGTTGGGCCATTTATGGATTGTATTTGGGAGTATCTCAATTTTAGATTTGAATTATTTGTGGTCATATGTATTTGTTAATTGACTTCTTATATTTAAAGATTACCACATTTCTCAGCTCTATTTATAGGCTCATAAAGTATATTTAATTCATGTCATACTGAAGGGAATAGTCCTTGTTCATAACCACTAAAATATACATGGTTACCCAATTCAGTTACCTTTTTAAACTATTTTTACTTAGAAGATTTCCTTTTCTACCATATTTAGAAATGATAAACTGAATTTGTAGCATATTAAATGTTGCCTCTCAGTGATAGTTATAAAACTAAAGTATATAAACTTATATAAAGCTTTAGTTAATTTGCAAAAGTAGAGATCTTGTTTTTCTTTATTGCTAAGTTCCCATACTTGAAATATGGTAGATACATTGATTGAAAAAATGTGATATCTCCTTTTCCTTGACTTGTGTCAAGTCATGACCATTATTAATTGTTTTCTCTGCTGTGGATTTATGTAAAAGAACTATAATAAATTATTTAAGCTTTCCTAAAATATATCCTGTCTTGAAAGGATGGCATTCAGTTCCTCAATTTGCCTATTTAAATGCTGAAGACATAGTGTTGTAAATCTGTGCAACATATCATTATTATTCAGAGAAGGGGACAATTCTGGAGAAAAGTTTTTGGTGGTGTTTCAAAACAGGAAATAAATACATTTGTTAATATGTGATGCTATGAATTCTAGAACTTTAACCCCAAAAGAAAAGTTAAGATCAGGAAGTAATTTTTCAGAATGTTTTACTATTTGAATAATCAACAGGATGTGTGTGAACCATTGTAGTGAAATCAGTAGTAATTATCACTGGAATGTTTGTTTGTCTTCTTTACTGTTATTGTGCAGCTTTAGATGGACATTGACTACCAAAGACTAGGAAATAATTGAAGATTATGTAGAAAACGGATTATGACTTGCAATTCAAAAAATTTTAATTTCTAAATAACAGCATAGCTGTAAACACAGCAACGAACATTGCTAGTTAGGCATAAAAACATTAATTTCTTAAAATATTTGAGACTTTTAATTATCTGAAACTCAAGAAAGCATGTAATATTTAAGAATACAAAATTTAATCTTCAGTTATGCATGGGTAAATTATTTGTATATATACACTATCTTATTTTCTGGGTAATAGAGAACTTCTCCTTTAAGCTCTAGAATATTGTCCCTAACTCATATCTAATATAAATCCTAACGTAAGTCATGTCTTAGTAAGTATAGTGTAATATTTCCTCTTGGTATCATAAACTGATTGTTTTTACTGATGTCAGTGGTTAGAGTCCTTTAAAACTTCATGTCTGCCTTCTTCACATTTATCTAATACTAAATGATGCCGACTATGAATTTTATCTTCTCATGGATTATCAGTATGGATTCTTTTTTTGTGGGGGATCGCACAGGGTTCAGATAGGAGTGGAGAGGAAAAAGTTCTTCCCCAGAGTCTGTAGGAAAGAAAGCCTGGATTCTTTTTCATGGTATTTGAATTCTTCTTGAACATGCCCTTGATAAAACCACTTACAGATTTCTTAGTGCCTTTTCCTCCTCTGTCCTTTGTTTCTTTGCATGTGGCTTTCTGTCAGCTTTGAAAGCCTTTCTGCTCTTGTCTCCCTCACTAACTTCTGCTTATCCTTTAAAATCTAACTTGAAAAAAACAATCTAACTTGAGGGTCAGTTCCTTTGTAAATCACAAGAGCCTTTATTTTATTTTATTTTATTTTATTTTATTTTATTTTATTTTATTTTATTTTATTTTATTTATTTTTCACAAGAGCCTTTAAAAGATGAAAGACAGAGACAGAGGAGTCAGTTTCAGAGTGATACATTCTGACATCACATAGATGAGAAATCTCGACTGGATTTTTGTCAGCTTTGTAGATGGAAGGGGGCCATGAGCCAAGGAATGTGGGCAGTAGCTAGAATTTGGAAAACCCTAAAATAGGGCTTCTGTCCTGTTGAACTTTAACATAAATGTTTATGTTTTTTTAAAAAAATACTTTTAATTATAATTTTAAATTAACTTATATTCACATTTATATACATGTTTCCATAAACCAAGAAAAACTGAACTATTATGTACATTTGTTAAATGGTTAACATGTTTTAAAGAGTTTTTATTAAAAAGTTATCAGGACCTGGTTGAACTTTTTCCCATAAATATAAAGTATCTATTACTGTTTTTATTCATAACAAATTCAGATCTAAGCTTCTACAAAAGCTGTATTGCCTAATAACATAATAGGGAGGACTAAGTACTTAACATCTTCCCTCTTAAGCACTGGCTTAACATAAAGTGATTATTTTAAGAAACAGCCTCCCCCTGCCCCACCTTCTCTCCCTATTATAATTACAACAGACACTAATATTTTTGCTAAGTATTCATTTAATCATGAAATAGAGACAGGTAGATGCAGTATTTTAAGGAAAAGAGCATATCAAAACCTTTTAACTTTTATCAAAGGTTTTGACAATGAGAACTTTATAAAATATCATGAAATTCTATTTGCTATGCAGTAAACATCTGCTAAGTAGGAGATATATGCCACATTATAACAAACATTTTAATGTGTAAAATAATTCTGAATTCTTACTGTAAAAATATTTGGCTAAAATATGAAACATCTTTGCAGTAAAACTGACAATGTAGCTTAAGTCAGATTTCAGAAATGTGTACTGGGTAAAATGGGAATGTTTCCTTTCACCAGATAAATTCTGAACAGTTAAGGTGCCATAATCTAGACAAAGCTAGTAAGGAATATCTTGTTACTAGAAAAAAACAGTATGTAATGTGGGCTTCCTTCATGTCAAAGTGACAACTACTTAATGACAATGACCTATACATTAAAACAAAAGAATATAAAAGGTAATATATTTGTGTTGTTTTAAGCCACCAAGTTTATGTAACTTGTTATAGCGACCATTGGAAACTAATATCAACTACAGAGTTCTTTTACATAAATTTTTTATTAATTTATTCATGAAAGTCACAGAGAGAGGCAGAGACATAGGCAGAGAGAGAAGCAGGCTCCCGGTGGGGAGCCTGATGTGGGACTCAATCCCAGAACTCTACAATCATGACCTAAGCCAAAGGCAGATGCTCAACCACTGAGCCACCCAGTGCCCCCAATTTTTTATATTAAATACTTTGATTCAGAAGTAGCTAAATTGGCATAGAAACTCCTGCAGTATGCATCATTCACATCCTCCCAACAGTAATATTTTATATAATTATAGTACATTGTAACAAAACCAGGAAATTGATTCAGCCTCATTGAACCAGGGCACAATACTGTTAATTCAAGAAAGAAGTAACACTTCTCTGAGTAGACCTTTTTATATAGATTTGACTTCTGAAAGTATATGTAGGTCTTACATGCTCAGAAAATATACTAGGTGAGTCATGATGGGAAGAAAAAAAAATTAAAACTGAAAGCATACAAAAACAAACTCTACTGTCTTTCAGGTGAAAAACCTAACCACACTGAAGAGGAAAAACTACTCAAAATAACTTATGTACATAGTATTTGACTAACCTCAATTTTGGACAGGTTTAAGGAGAGAATTTCAAACAAATTGTGAATTCCTATTTAGTTGGTGTGGTGTTTTGAGTTAGAATGACTGAAGAAATTTTTAAACTATTTTATGTGTAATAGAAGATGTAACAAATGAATAAATATGTGTATGTTATTAGTATCCAGAGTTCTCAGTGGAAGAAGAGACAGACAAAATATCTATTGGAGTCAATGGGGAGACCTTGGAGGAGTGGATTGAAATAAAAAGTAGTGGTGTGGATGAGCACCTGGGTGGCTCAGTTGGTTAAGCGGCTGACTCTTGATTTCAGCTTAGGTCATGATCTCAGGGTTGCAAGATAGAGGCTCTGCACTGAGCATGGAGCCTGCTTAAAATTCTCTCTCTCTCTCTCTCCTCTTGCCCCTCAACTCAAACCCCCCCCCCCATGCACACTCTCTCTCTAAAGAAAATAGGAAAATAGGAAAGTTATGTTATGAACCCAGGATTTCATATCTATCTATCTATCTATCTATCTATCTATCTATCTATCTATCTATCATCTGTGTGTGTGTGTGTGTGTGTGTGTATACATACACACACCATCTCTTCTTTATCCATTCATCAATTGATGGACATTTCAGGCTCTTTGTTGATAATGCTGCTATAAATATCAGGGTACATGTATGTCTTCAAATCAGTATTTTTGTATCCTTTCTATAAATTCCAAGTAGTACAAGTGCTGGATCATAGGGTAGTTCTATTTTTAACTTTTTGAGGGACCTCCAAACTCTGTTCCAGAATGACTGCACCAGTTTGCATTTCTACCAACAGTGCACGATGTTACCCCTTTCTTTATATCTTCACCAACACCTGTTATTTCATGTGTTTTGAATTTTATTAATTTTTAAAAAGATTTTACTTGTAAATTTTGGATACTACCCCTTTATCAGATATGTCATTTGTAAATATCTTTTTAAAAAATATATTTTTTTATTTATTCATGAGAGACACAGAGAGAGGCAGAGACACAGGCAGAGGGAGAAGCAGGCTCCTCCCAGGGAGCCCAGTGCGTGACTCAATCCCAGGACCATGGGATCATGCCCTGAGCCGAAAGTAGATGCTCAACCACTGAGACATCCAGGCGTCCAAAAGTGCTCTTGGTATTTTGATAGGGATTGCAATTAAATGTGTAGATTGCTTTGAGTAGTATAGATATTTAAAATATTTAACAATATTTGTTCTTCTAATCTATGGGCACGGAATGTCTTTCCATTTCTTTATGTCCTCTTCAATTTCTTTCATCCGTGTTCTATAGTTTTCAGAGTACAGATCTTTCATCTCTCTAGTTAGGCTTATTCCTATCTTAGTGTTTTTGGTGTAATTGTAAATGGGATTGATTCCTTAATTTCTCTTTCTGCTGCTTCATTATTGGTGTATAGAAATGCAGTAGATTTCTATACATTGATTTTGTATCCTGTGACTGCTTAATTTGTGTATCAGTTCTAGAAATGTTTTGGTTAAGTCTTTTTGTGAGTATCATGTCATCTATAAATAAAGTTTGACTTCTTCCGTGACTATTTGGATGCCTTTTATTTCTTTTTGTTGTCTAATTGTTGTGGCTAGGACTTCCAGCACTATGTTAAATAACAATGGTGAGAGTGGACATCCCTGTCTTGTTTCTGACCATAGAGGAAAAGCTCTCAGTCTTTCACCATCGAGGATGGGGTATTAGCTGTGGGTCTTTGGTATATGGCCTGTAGGATGTTGAGGTATGTTCCTTCTATCCCTATTTTGTTGAGATTTTTAAAATAAAAAATGGATGCTGTATTTTGTCAAATGCTTTTTCTGCATTTATTGAGAGAATCATATGGTTCTTATCCTTTTATTTTTTTTTAAAGATTTTGTTTATTTATTCATGGGAGACAGAGAGAGAGGCAGAGACATAGGCTCCCTGCAGTGAGCCTGATGTGGGACTCGATCCCAGGCCCCTGGGATCACGACCTGAGCCAAAGGCAGGTGCTCAACCACCGAGCCAACCAGGCATCCCACTTATTCTTTCTTTTATTAATGTTGTGTATCACATTGATTGATTTGTAAATATTGAACTACCCTTGCAGCCCAGGAATAAATTCTGCTTGATTGTGGTGAAGAATTGTTTTAATGTACTGTTGAATTTGATTTGCTTGTATCTTGTTGAGAATGTTTGCATCCATGTTCGTCAGGCATATTGGGCTGTAATTCTTCTTTTTAGTGGAGTCTTTGTCTGATTTTGGAATTAAGGTAATACTGGCCTCATACAATAGTTTGGGAGTTTTCCTTGCATTTCTATTTTTCTTTTTTTAACACTTTGAGCAAGGTAGGTATTAACTCTTCTGTAAATGTTTTGTAAAATTCCTCTGGAAAGCCATCTGTCCCTGGACTTTTGTTTGTTGGGACTTTTTTGATCACTGACTCAATTTCTTTGCTGGTTATGGGTCTGTTTAAATTTTGTTTCTTACTATTTCAATTTTGGTAGTTTATATGTTTCTAGGAATTTATGCATTCCTCCAGATTGTCCAGTTTGTTGGCATTTAAGTTTTCATAATATTCTTTTATAATTGTTTTTCTGTGGTGTTGGTTGTAATCTCTCCTTTTTCATTCACAATTTTATTTATTTGGATCCTTTCTCTTTTCTTTCTGTTAAGTCTGAGTTGGAGTTTATCAGTTTTATTAGTGTTTTCAAAGACATAACTCCTGGTTTCATTGATCTGTTCTATTGGTTTTTTTTGTTTGTTTGTTTCTATATCTTCTTTTTTGCTAAAACCTTTGTTATTTCCCTTCTTCTGCTGGCTTTGAGCTTTATTTGCTATTCCTTTTGTAGCTCCTTTATGTGTAAGTTTAGGTTGTGTATTTGAGACTTTTCTTTCTTCTTGAGGTAGGACTATACTTCTGTACACTTCCCCCTTATGACCACTTTTGGTGTATCCAGAAGTTTTGGACTGTTGTGTTTTCATCTTCATTAGTTTACATGTATCTTATTTCTTTTTTTTTCTTTTCTTTTTTAGATTTTATTATTTATTCATGAGAGACACAGAGAGAAGGCAGAGACATAGGCAGAGGGAAAAGCAGGCTTCTCGCAGGGAGCCTGATGTGGGACTCGATCCCGGAACTCCGGGATCACGCCCTGGGTCAAAGGCAGATGCTCAACCGCTGACACCTGGGTGGCACCCCTTTATTTCTTCCTTTATCTTCTCTTTAACCTCTTCATTCTTTAGTATGATGTTTTTTAACCTCCATGTGTTTGTGATCTCTCCAAGTTTTTTCTTGTGGTAGACTTCAAGTTTCATAGCATTATTGTCTGAAAATACCTATCCATTTCAAAGTCTTCTAAAAAATAGAAGCAGAGGTAACATTTTCAAACTCATGTGATAAGGGTAGTACTACCCTGATAGCAAAATCACAGACATTGAGCTTGAAAAAGGAAACCACAATCCAGAACCTCAGTTAACAATAGAGGTAAAAATGCTCCACTAAAATCAATTTCAGGGGACATCTGGGTGGCTGAGTTGGTTCAGCATCTGACTCTTGATTTCAGCTCAAGTCTTGTTCTCAGGATCACAGGTACCCCATCAGGCTCCATGCAGGTCTGCTTGTCCCTCTCCTTCTCTGCCTCTCTCCCTGCTCTTGAATGTGCATGCTTATACTCTCTCTCTTTCTCTAATAAATAAATAAAATCTTAAAAAAAAAATTAGCAACATGTTAAATGGTTTATACACTATGATAAAGTAAGATTTATTCCTGGGATGCAATGATGGTTCAGCATAAGCAAATCAACATGTCGTTCTCTTCAAATTGGTTAATGTGGTATGTGAATTTTACCTCAGTTAAAAAAAAAAAAAAGATTGTGATAATGTTTCATATTGAATAAGACTAAAGAAATGCAACAGCTAAATGGAGTATCTGATTCTAGAACAAATCCTGAATGTAGGGAAAAATTTCTAAAGAACATTAATGGGACCAAAAGCAGTCTTGAGAAAGAACAAAGATGAAATTATCACACTTTCTATTTTCAAACTGTACTACAGAGCTATAGTAATCAAAACAGTATGGTACTAGCACAAAAACATATAGGTCAATGGAATAGACTAGAATCCAGAAATATACTTATGCTTATATGGTCAGTTAATCTCCAAAAAAGGAGACAAGAATATACAATGGGGAAAAGACAGTCTTTTCAATAAATGATGATGGGAAAAGTGGACAACTTCATGCAAAGGAATGAAACTGGATCACTTTCTTAATCTATGTACAAAAATTAACTCAGGTGGATTAAAGATTTATTTTTTGTTTAATTTTTTTTAAATTTATTCAGAGAGAGATAGAGGCAGAGACACAGGTGGAGGGAAAAGCAGGCACCATGTGGAGAGCCCAATGTGGTACTCGATCCCGGGTCTCCAGGATCACGCCCTTGGCTGCAGGCGGCGCTAAACCGCTGAGCCACCCGGGCTGCCTGGATTAAAGATTTAAATGTAAAACTGGAAACCATAAAATTCCTAGAAGAAAAATTAGGTAGTAATAAGCTCTTTCACTTTGGTCTTAACTGTATTTTTTTGGATACGTTAACCTCGCCAGGGGTAATATATTTTGAATGATTATCCTTTTACATTTATATACTTTCTATGTAATTTCTCTTGGTCTGAGACTTGTCCTTATTTTTTTATGTTGTTTTTTTAAAGACATTTTTATTTTTTTAAAGACATTTTTAATTTAAAATAATTTTAATTTATTAATTTTATAATTTATGATATGTATATTTTGTACTTTCCTTATCTGAATTTTCAAAGATATTTTTGACATCTTTTAATGAAAGTTTTAATATCTTTTTATAGTGACTCATGTCACCATTCAGAGAGCTTGTCAGTTCAGTGAAACAGTTTTGAGTGCCTTATATATAGTCAGTACTTGGCAAGGGGGTTATAGCAGTGTATAAGGGGATATCATGCACTTCGTCTTCATTGATGAACAAAAGAAGCAGAGATATCAAACTAAAAAAGGTGCTCTAAGAGCTAGGTTAGTTTCATATTGATCATACAAGTGGCAACTGGGTTTGGAATACAGATGTAAAACCATAAATATATTTGGTCATGGAGTTCATACTTAATCTAGTAGGTCAGATGTCTTCAAACATTTTTAGCATTAGAACCCTGACTTCAAAGGAAATTAATGGTAGCAACTACAATACTTACAACAATAATCTTAATATCAGCTAATATGTCTTGATTAATTATCATAGTACCATGCTGACATGGTTATCATGTGTTATTTCTTCTTTATAGCAATCCTATAAGATAGGTTTTTAAATTATCCTCATTTTACCAGCTGAAACAAGATTAATATATAAAATAGGTTGAAGCAAAGCTTCTCTTTATAAATTGCTTCTTTGGAAAAGAATACATTTGAAAATAGTTACCCAGAAGGATGGGAAGATACTGAAGGGTTTGAAGCATGAAAGTAACATAATCAGATTTGCATTTCATGTCTATCATGCTAGACTGTGGAGAATAGATCTGAACTGAATAAGGACTGGATTAGAGACACCAGTTATGAAACTCTATGTTAGTCCAAGTGAGGTAAAATTAAAAACTTGAATTGTAAATTATAAGTTCAGGTATGTCATATGGGATAAGTTGGGAATGATAAAAAAAAAAAAGGATAGCAGTTATAATGCCTCAAGAAGAAATTTGCATGCTTCATATGAAGGGACAAACCATGGTAAAGGGAGTTATAGAAGGTATTTTAACTCAGAAAACTAATAGTCACTCTTGATTTAGTGTGTCCATGTCATTAAGGTTCACTGATATTTTTTAAGAAAAGATGATTCAGTAGTAAAAAGAATAAAATAAGAAACAATATATTTATTTAACTTTATTAAGTATGAATGCTGTATTTTCTAGCAGTGCCACTAGAAAAATAGAAACAGGATTTATAAACTCAGCACTAGAAAAAGGAATAAAAGAAGGTCCTGAATAGTTATGAATCATTTAGAAAGGGGGGAAAACTCTCTCTCTGTGTCTCTCATGAATAAATAAATAAAATATTAAAAAAAAAAGAAAAAGAAAAAGGGGGGAAAAGGTAGAACAAGTAAAAATATTGAATAAGTTATTATATGTATGTATATATAGAAATAATCACCGTAAGTATAAGTCAATTAAATGACTTACTTAAAAGACAAAGGTTGTCAGACTGGATTTTTTTAAAGGTCAACTGTGTTTCTAAGAAGTGGAGAAAGGCTGAAGTGAAAAGGTGGAACAAGACATATCAGGAAAATTTCAGCAACAAAGTTGGCATAGTTATATTAACATCAGACAAATGGACTTTGAGGAAGAAGTTATTTGAACAATGCCAGCATCTAAAACAGGAATTTAAGTATAGTCCTTGGAGATGAAGTTATAAAGAAGGTAATAGTACATTTCCAAACAGCTAATATATTTAATGAGTGTTACATTGATTTGAAGAGTAATGACAAACAAAATGTAAGTTTGGGAAAACAAATACTCGTAGGTTATATGGAATTTGTAGTTTAACTAAATAGTTTTCCTTAGAGATTTAAAAAATAATTGGCTTTTTCATTCCATATCATTTTTTGTCTGTTTGCTGGCTTATAAAATGAAGTGCACTTATAAAATGAAGTGCGGGGGATCCCTGGGTGGCTCAGCGGTTTGGCGCCTGCCTTTGGCCCAGGGCGTAATCCTGGAGTCTCAGGATTGAGTCCTGCGTGTTGGGCTCCCGGCATGGAGCCTGCTTTTCCCTCCTCCTGTGTCTCCACCTCTTTCTCTCTCTCTGTGTGTCTATCATAAAATAAATAAATAAATAAATAAATCTTAAAAAAAAAATGAAGTGCATTTGGTAAGCATTTGCTCTTGTGTTTTCAGGAATTCAAAATGTCCTCAGCCTCTTTTGTGCAGTTCTCACAGAAAATAAGGTTCTCTTCCATTCTGCAAGTTTCCAGAGACTGAGTGATGCTTGCAGAGCTCTGGAATCTTTAATGTTTCCTCTTAAATATAGGTGAGATTTTTAACTTGGTACTTTAATCTATTCCCAAATTCTGCATTACTTACTGATGGTTAGTTGAAATGTCCTAGCACAACAGTTTTGAACCTCAAGGGCATGTTTTACAAAGTTATGCTGTACACATGATTTTGATGAAAATCTAACCTAGAATTTGGAAATTTTCCAAGTTCATTACTGATTGTTGATTAATTTAGTGAAAAATAATTTGAATTGTATTGTCAGCAACATTTAATTCTCTTTGAATATAATTGGTGGTAAAAGTCTTAAGTTAGTTTTACCTCATTATTTGATATTAAAGAGTTACTAATTTTTAGGAGTTATAATGGTATTATGATTTATTAAAAACTATTCCTTACCTTTTTTTTAGATACCTACTAAAGTATTTATATATAAATGATATGATGTCTGGGATTTACTTCAATAATACAGTAGGGAAAAAGACAAAAATGGGTAGAAACATATATGAGACCTTGCATTGGTAATTGTCAAATCTGCCTTGGATGCATGAGGCTTCATTTTCCTTTTTTCCTCTGGACTTTCTGGGTGGAGGGGGCATGTTAAAATTTTCCATAGTAAAAAGTAAAAAGACAAAACATCTAAACAATGATGCCCTGATAGTATTATGAATAGAATATTTTATTCTAATATATTGTTTCATCGATTTGATAATAATAACATTTTGGAAACTTAAGTTCATACAAACTAGAAAAAATTTAGATTGTTTCCAGATTTTATTTAAAATTTAAAAATTTTTAATTTTAAAAAATTTCTTTCTTTTTTTTTTTTAAAAAAAACCTTTGTACCTTTTTTTTTTTTTTTTCCTTTGTACCTTTTGTAACCCCTAGGTAAGAGAGCATTCTAGGCCTTAATTTTGTACTTTGCTATTCTGATTGAATTCAAATATCAAATACAGAAAATAGAATTTGAATGATTGTTTTATTTAGATGAATCATTATCAGTATTGAGGGAGAAGGCCTATTAAGGAGTCGTTGTTGCCTGCTGATGTCAGATTTTTATGTAAGGAAAAATGCTTTCAAGCAAGATTAACAAACTTAAAGAGACTGCTTGCCTTAGAGGGATTAGGGATAAGGGAGCTGCTGTGGGTTCCATTTACTTTACATCTTATTACATCTAATCATCTCTTTCACATAAAGATTTTTTTAAATATTTCTTTTAAAAATTTAATCTTAACAACCATGAGAATATTATTGATAATTTCTAAATGCAGGATTCTAAAATTCAGACCACATAAAAATGAAAGAAAATATGTTCATATTATGGGAAAACAAATATATCTCACATATGCTTTTATTATTTCCAGTTATCCTTATATTCCCATTCTCCCGGCTCAGCTACTGGAAGTTTTAAGTTCCCCAACGCCTTTTATTATTGGAGTGCATTCTATCTTTAAAACTGATATCCATGAACTTGTAAGTATTCATCTTTAAATTGCCAGTTATTGAAGCCAAAACCTTATCATAGTTCTTTGAGTCCACTAAGGTTTCAACTAATTACTATTTTCAGTTCTGTTGCATTCCCAGTAAGAAAGATTAGCTGGAAGAAAAGCATCACAAAAATAGAAATATATTAATTACTTATAGCAAATATAGAATATAACATGAATGTATTAATATTTTAAAATGCCCCTCTTTGGCATATTAATTTTATCTTTCTGTATTCTCCATCCTATATATGAGAAAGGAAGTTAAAATAGTATTCTGTTTATTCTTGTGTTATGAGTGCTTTAAGATATTTCTATTTTGAAATGAGGTCTGTGTTAATGCTGAATGGCTGGTAGCTAAAAAGCAAAAGCTTTTCAAAAGAATGAAGGATTTTAGTGGAATATAAATTATTCTGTTCTTAATGCCATATGAATAGAAATACCAAAGGGAAAAAAGGAATACTCTGTATTTAAGTCAGTTCTGGAATAACATGTTAAGCTCTCTGTACTGAACTTATTTAAGAGGAACTGTCACAAAGTAATGTGCTTCGAGAAGGACATCAAGGACTATCAAGACTAGAAACTATATCCTGTGAGACCCTTAAGGAAATTTTCTCAGATAATAACCTGATATTGTTTGATAGCTAAAGATAAGTATTTTTTTGTAGCTCTGAAAGGCTGAAAGAGAATCAGTGGATGTAGTGGGTATAGAAACAAATTTCTTCTCAGTATAAGGGCTTTCAACTATTAGAGCTGCCCAATGATGAAGAATGGGTTACTTTATGTGAGGAATGTACTCTCAACTACTGTAAGTCGAGTGCAAAGAGCAAATTCCATGTTACTTTTCAGGGATTTTAAGAAAAATTCTTTTTTGAAAGATTGGTCTATATGACATCTGTGATCGACAGATTCTTCAAATTTTGTAATCCTCCTTTTGTTTTAGTTTTAAATGCCAGCAAAGACATAAGCTCTGTTGGTACTTAACACATGATTATAATTGTAATCAAATCATAGGTGTCATTAAAACTAACGAAAGACAATTCAACATTGTAATTATAAACAGGACCCTCATGCATATATTAATTATTTTTCTTCCTTTATATGTTAATATCTAGTTCCTATTTAACTTTGATATTACCGTGTAAAAATATGTGTAAATCAATAAACATACTTAGTAAAACCTAGTTAGTATTAATAGAAGCATCCCTGTCTGGTTAAGAGGTAATTTTTTCCACTAACCACAAAGTTTCTAGAGGTAGGACAAGCCAAATGTTTCCAAAAATAAATTTCTTAATTTTTTAAAAAAGATATTATTTATTCATGAGGAACACAGAGAGGAGAGAGAGAGGTAGAAACACAGGCAGAGGGAAAAGCAGGCTCCATGCAGGGAGCCGACGCGGGACTCGATCCTGGGTCTTCAGGATCACACCCTGGGCTGAAGGCAGCGCTAAACTGCTGAGCCACCTGGGCTGCCCAAATTTCTTAATTTTTAATGAATAAATTAGAATGAATTTTAAGCCTATTATCAGCATAATAGCTTCAGCAGTCTTGGCTATTTTCTCTATTCCATTTTTGTGTAAGTTATTTTTAAAGACTTTTGTAAAATGCTAAAAATCAGTTTCTTAAACACTCAAACAGTACCATTTGATGTACACTAGTTCTTTAACTCTTGTAATGAGTATATATTATTTAGGATATGACTAAACTATACCAAAGCATCCAAAATACAATGGTTCAAACAAAATGGAATTTTATTTAACATGAATGCAGCAGTCCATAGTGGTGTTCCATTATACCAGACCGACTTACTCCATGAACTCATTCATGGTCCAACTTCTTTCCTTCTTGTTTCTCCACCAGAATCCCCTCAGGCATTGTTATCATCTGAATGTTCAAGGTTAGGTTGTTGCCAGTTCATAGATTGAGTTTTTGGAAGGAGAAAGCATAGGAAATCCTTACGTCCTGTCTGTTCTGAATACCTGAAAGTGTACACATCACTTCTCACATTGCATTAGCAGAAAATCATATGCCACACCTAATTTCAATGGAAGCTAAGAAATACATGGTAACTGGGAAGTCATGAACCCAACATTCTATTGCTATGGACAGCCAAGAGTCTTCCACACCTGGTTCTTCTCATTTTGAATTAATGAAGACCAGGTTAATTTGCTTAACAATAAATACATTTTATTAATTATTTATTAATTTTTTATCTCCTTTAGCTAGATGTAATCATAGCAGATTTGGATGGAGGCACTATTAAAATTCCTGAATGCATTCACCTCTCTTCCCTCCCGGAACCACTTCTACATCAGACTCAAGCAGCTCTTTCTTTGGTATGACATTTTTAATAGTAATTTTCTTTTGATTTAAATGTAAACTTAGGTAACTGGAATTAGATATCATTGGCAGTATGCTTACTTTAAAAAGAGTTGTATGTTCTTAAAACATGGATATATTATCACAGAATATTTAGAATAGAATTCTTCACTAGATATTACCTGAAGAATACACTTTAAATTCTGTTTGTTCTATATTCACTCTTTCACTCAGCATAGTTATTTAGTAGTTAACATATACCAAATACTGTGTTAGGTATTGGAAACATACCAACACACCTGTGAAAATAAGACCAGGCTCTGCCTCAAAATCCCTGATTTCCCTAATATCCCTTATTGGAAGGGATATTGCTCCTTATCCTTCAAGCTCCTTATTGACATCTCATTCCTTTTTAGTAGTTGTGCTACTTGCAAAACAGTGTGATACTGTCTTGCCAATGTTTTCAAGTTACTAAAAAAAAAGAACCCTGTAACTTACTGATAGATTAAATATCTAGCATTCTTCAAAGTAAAGTTTTTTTTTTTAATTTTATTTATTTTTTTATTTTTTCGAAGTAAAGTTTTAATACATCTTGTTTCTTGAGTGTTTCTCACTGGCACATTTAATGTTTTTATAGTTATTTTACCTTAGTTGATTTACTTCTTTTTTACATTTTTTTTAAGTAGGCTCCATGTCCAACTTGGGGCTTGAACTCATGATCCTGAGCTCTAGAGTCACATGTCCTACCAACTGGGCCAGCCAGGCACCCCTTACCTCAGTTGATTTTTTAAATCAGAGCATTTTATTTTACTGACACAATTTTAGGTGCCAATTAATTCATCATCAGAAAATTGAATCTTAGAAATTCTGCATTTCTTTTCAAGCTAGAACTAAAGCTTTCATATTCTTTTCTTTTTTGTAAGGAGGGGAAGGGCAAAGGGAGAGGTCAACCTCTATGCCCAGCATGGAGCCCAACACAGGACTCAATCTCACAACCCTGAGATCATGACCTGAGTTGAAATCAGGAGTTGGATGTTTAACTGACTGAGCTACCCAGACACCTTAGTCCTCATATGCTTGAATAATATTCCAATATGAGCTGTTTTAAAAACTTTTCCCCTGATGGGGTGTCTGGCTGGCTCAGTTGGAAGAATACCAACTCTTGATCATGTGTTCAAGCCCTGCATTGGGATAGAGATTAATAAATAAATCTAAAAAAATTAATTAAAATTTCCCCCTTAAGTAGTAACTTAAATAGGAACTCAGAAGTCTAGGATTATTAGAAAGGATTTTATTTTTAGAATATTTTCAAATTTATATTAGTCTGTATATTGTTAATAGTGGTATCTATAAGATGTGAACATTTAGAGAAGACTGACTTTTCCTAACATAATATAGATACAAGGTGTGGTAGAGTGGAAAGAATATAAGGGCATGACTCAGGAGACCTAAATTCCACTGTACATCTTGCCACTTGGTACTATTGAGCAAATCACATTATATCTCTAGGTCTCTGTTTCCTGGACCTTATCTATAGGATGAATGTTGTATGCATAGGATGACTAAAGGACTGTTTACCAGAGTAAAGTATGGAGATGATTTTGGGTCACATGTGGAAACCTTTTTTATTTTAATAATTATGTATTTGTCATAATAAAAATAGCATATAAAACCTATGCTTTCATAGGTAATATCACCTAAGAAAATACTAGATATAAATAGGTAAGTTGATTTAAAGACAATTTAAAGAAAAATATTAACTAAATAACAGCATGGATAGTATATGAATATAGCAGAAGTTGAGAAGGTATATTTGAGTGATTAAAAATGTTTAATATTTCTATAAACCATAAATAAGTTTCTAAATATTATATATGATTACTTAATGATGATATTTATAGTTATTTGGGGATTAAGTTAAAAAATTAACAAATTTAAAAATTTTAGTTCTTAAGTCAGTGTCTCCTGGTATAGATTTTGCTGCACACTGATATACCTTAACCTGCAATACCTGTGGCATCAAAATTGATCAGTGAGTTTGGTAAAACTGAGTATACTTGTTTTTGTAGTTGTCAAGCACAATGGTGAATTGTGTAGTACAGTGTGGTACTGTAAATAAGACATAAGAACATAGTGTATTATCAAACTAGAACCAAAAAGAAATCACATTTGATGAACTGGGTGGGAGGTTTGACACACAATTATAGGAGCTTCATTTGGTTAGTAAATAATTGTGATCAAATGGGAACACAGTACTTGAACTGTATAATAACCATGGATGATTTTCTAGACATGAATTATACTATATTATTATAGTGATGATTAGGTAGCTGGATTACAAATATTGTCAATACCTTACTGTCAGTTTTAAGTATTGTTATGTCTTTTCATCTAGTATAAGTATGCTACCAAAACCTGAGTATTTGAAAATGATTTTGCGAAGACAAAAATTTGCTACTTGTGAAGTTTCATCTTTTTCTCATTAAGTCTTGCATAGATCTTTACTTTACCTACCTGCTCCCCAGCCTGATCTTCTTCAAAGCCTAACTCAAATGTTACCATTTTTTTTTTTTAGCTTTCCCTAGGTTGAATTATACTTGAGGTTTCATATATATTATTATTTATATGGTTATAGTACTTGCATGTTGTTTTGTCCTTTTACCCTTCTAGACTGTGAAGTCCATAAGCTTATTCATTTGATCCTCAGTATTTCAGTTAATTAATTTTTAACTACACTAATAAACATAAAAGCAAATGCTTGTTTAACATTTTCAGCTATATAGACAAATCACTCTGCCCGAGCCTGTTCCCTTCCCACAGGTAACTAATATTTCATAGTTCAGTGTATATTCTTTCAGGACTTTACATTTCTATGTTTATCAGTGTGTGTAGATAGATAGATAGACCTTTTCACAATAGTACACACAGAGCACCTCAGCTAACTGCATTGTTTCCTGGAGGGAATATATTGTTATTTATGTACTGACACTTTTTCCTCTCAGTACTCCAAGTAAGTTAGTTAAATAATAGGTTTTATTGAAATTTAGATTTTGTACATAACCAAATTTCTTTACTTTAGATTCTACACCCAGATTTGGAAGTAGCAGATCATGCTTTTCCCCCTCCACGAACAGCTTTATCCCACTCAAAAATGCTGGTAAGAAGTTTAATACTTAAATTTGATGTTTTTAAATAGAGCTGTACTTTTATTTGTATGGTTGTTAAAGAAGCTGAGTGTGGTGACAGTCAGATGTACTGCTTAATAATAAGTGTACCGAATTAGAAATTAGAACTGTCACTGACTGATCTTGCTATCTGCTCCCAGAGGATCCATAGGGCAGCACATTGACTGGGCTGCTGTTGCCCCAAGGAGGCAAGAGTAAGTTGGGCTATAGCCTGGAAAACTATGCGAAGTATTAAATGGAAAGGACCAGCAAAGATTAAAAGGGAAGCTTGCAAAAAATGGAAACACATATAAGAGAGTCAAGTTTGATGGGTAGATGAAAATAAGTTCTAACTGGAAGCCATGTAAGTAAGGGTTAGTATATATAATAAAGACCCCTTTAAAATTTTGCTCAGTGCATTCCTTAGACTTGAGCTTTGTGGCCATCAGAAGCCTTATAGAACTGGATACCTTTGATTAGTTATTTAAACATTCTTGAGCATTTCTTCATCCAGGAGTTGACCAAATAAATCTGTAAGTTTCCGTTCAGTTCTAAAACTATGATTTTATTAAAACCTGAATTATCAAAACCAAAGTCATACCTTATTAATATAGGAATAGATTTTTATAAGTTGGATAAACTTTGAAAGAATTTCATAAGCTTTTAAAACACAGTCTTTTGAGATTTTTTTCTTTTTTATTTGTGACTATAATTCTTTTGATGGATATAAAAATCAATTGACTTGGGAAAGATGTCCTTCTCTAACTTGGTGAAGAGGGAGACTGGCTTTTTCTGAGAGGAAAATTCGATCTACTAAAGGCAAGCTTTGTTTGGCTCACTTGAAAAAACAACTGTTTAACAGCCTACTATGTTCAACAATGTTATAGGCTAGATGCCTAACACCCAGGGCTGCCAGGAGTAAGACTTATGTGTAGGAAGTGCAGAAAGATTAATTAAATAATCTCTCAGGTTCTTTTCAACTTTTGTCTTTGTGATATTTCATTTGTTTTTTTAAAGAAATTCAGTTACCTAACTTGTTTTGTCTTATATTTTTTAGGATAAAGAAGTACGTGCAGTTTTTCTTAGATTATTTGCACAACTCTTCCAAGGGTATAGATCATGCCTACAACTTATAAGAATTCATGCAGAACCAGTAATACATTTTCACAAAGTAAGATGATAGAGTACTGTGTTGTATGTGTCCAAAACGTGGCCTCTAATTTAATAAAACAACTTAGCAACTTAGTTGTCTTCTTCTAGCCATGCATTTTGACCTTAGTTTATCAAATGTGTTTTTTTTTTTAATGTGGTTATTTTTTAAGTCTCTGCTTTGTATGATTAGATGATAATTTTTAATAACACTATGAAACTGACATGTTTTCTTTAGAGTTCACTTAATTTTAAATTGGTTTTCCTCTTTTTTTTTTTTTAAGGATTTATTTAGTTATTTTGGAGAGAAAGAGAGAGTTGGAAGAGGGGTAGTGGGAGAGGGAGAGAGATAATCTCAAGCAGACTCCCTACTGAATGCAGAGCCCAACTACACGGGGCTCCTCCAGCTTACCACCCTGAGGAAATGACCTGAGCTGAAATCAAAAGTTGGCTGCTTAACCAGCTGGGCCTCCCTGACACCCCTAAATTGGTTTTTCTTTTATTTTTTATTTTTTAAATATTTTTTTAAATTTTTTTATTTATTTATGATAGTCAGAGAGAGAGAGAGAGAGAGAGAGAGAGGCAGAGACACAGGCAGAGGGAGATGCAGGCTCCATGCACCCGGAGCCCGATGTGGGACTCGATCCCGGGTCTCCAGGATCGCGCCCTGGGCCAAAGGCAGGCGCCAAACCACTGCGCCACCCAGGGATCCCCTGGTTTTTCTTTTAAAATTGAGTGTTAATTTTTTGTTTCTTCTCCTGCTTTATCGACAAACTCATTTTTATTCTAATATAATATTTCAGGTATCAAAAGTCCTTTTTGAGAGAATATATTTTATAACCCCACATTTATGCATGAAGATATTTATTCAGTCTTTGATCTCTTTTTGTTTTGACCATTCATCCATTTTTAGGTGATAAATTATTCATTTTACTTTTTTCTTTCTTTACAGACAGCTTTCTTGGGGCAGCGTGGTTTGGTTGAGAACGATTTCCTCACTAAAGTTCTTAATGGAATGGCATTTGCAGGTTTTGTTTCAGAAAGAGGTCCTCCCTATAGATCCTGTGATCTCTTTGATGAGGTATAGTTCTTATCAAATGAATGCATATTTACAGACAAAATTGGACTAGTGGTTAAAAGTAAAGAAATAGTATTTTAATCAAAATCCTAAATATATTATAAATTAAATATCAAATAATACAAATGTTATTATGCTTATTAGATCTTGATATTTATAATGTGGATTTGAAAAATTAGAAAATATAAGATGTCACAGAAATACATTAAGTATCTTGAACAACTGAATTTAAATAGTTCATTAAAATCTTTTTGAAAAATTGACAAGCTTATTTTTTAAGGCAATAAGTACAATGATTCTTTTTATCAGTTTCATCGAGAGAAAGGTCTAGGTTTAATATATAGGTATGTGATTTCAAACTATAGTTACATTTAGTCTATTAGCATCATAAAGCCATAGTTTGGCTCAGTGGCATTCTTTTTTTTAGGATTTAAATTCATTTAATTAATATATAACGTATTAGTTTCAGAGGCAGAGGTCAGTGACTCATCAGTTGCCTATAACACCAGTGCTCATTACACCTCCTTTATGCCCATCACTCAGTTACCCTATTCCCCATCCGCCTCCCCTCCAGCAATCCTCAGTTTTTTTCTATGGTTAGGAGTCTTTTATCATTTATTTCCCTCTCTGATTTTGTCTTATTTTATTTTTCCCTCTCTTCCCCTATGATCTTTGCTTAGTGGCATTCAACATTGATCTGTCTCCCATAGGAGATCTTAAATGTATGGAAGGCAGATTTCATCCGTATCTTCAAGGAATTGGCCATATAACGGGAAAATTAGGACAAATGTGACTCCAAATAAGGATGCTCTTTTGTGTTAATCATGATTTACTTTAACACATCTTTCCATTTATCATTTAACTGCATTTACAGCAGCTCATTCTGGTGGATAGAACAATGAATATTATTCCCATTTCAATTTCTGAAAGAGCACTATATTGGAACCAATAAATCTAAAAGTTCTGTGAAGTATATGAAAGGAAAACACTCTTAGCACCTAAGATATTGGAGAATAGTAACAGTGATCATGTTTTGCTGCAAGTGGTTTTATTTTATATAAAGAATATAGGAGCCAAGTTCTATCCTCGGTTCCGAGAAAGATCTTTTATTTTCTGCAAAGATAAGTAATCACAGATAATGAATGAAGGGGCACATGCTGTGGTTCTGAGTATGGAGATCTGCACCAAATACCTTAGTTAGTAACAAAAGCGTTTAAAGACTTAGGAGAGATGCTCGGTGGTGTGTAGTTCTTTCTGATCAATTAATAATCACTGATCCCCTAATACCAACATTTAATATGATTGATCACTAACTAATACTAATATATGTATATATCAGCTTTTATATCCTGAACTAAGTAATTGATATATAATGTTTTATGGAGTTATATTAGATGCTCTCCAGAGTCCTTTCTAGTTCTCGAATTTTATTAGTCTCTAAAGCATTCTGAATAGTAACATTGGTTTATATACCTTACTTTTTTGTCTATCTAAATTCTCTTAGTAACTCATTCTGGCAGCTTCATCACAACTACTAAGTCAGATTGATTGCCTGCAGAACGCTTGCTTGCCATGATCTCTGACTATTGTTGTACATCTTTCCCTTGCCTGGAGTATCCTCTGTCTACCTTTCATTGTAACCATGGCTTCCTAGTTTTCATGGTCTGCTCTTGTCTCACCACTTCCTCCAAACTTTCCCAGAGTAAATGACTTGAGAGCCACTTAGTCTGTATTAAGTTTTATGTTAGGTCTCTAACTTTATGTGGCAACTTACCTTTTATAATTTGCACTTATATACATAAGATATACATATAGCCTCTTGATTGGAAATGATGCTAAGGCAAATGATGCTATTGAGTCTCCCCTTAGCGTTCATCCAGTTCTGTGTTCTGCCTACAATTAGGATTTTTGGTGTCTAATTTATGTTGTTACTTAAAAGCCAGTTGTGTAAATGTATATTTCAGTCAAAGACCTCAACGGAATGAAATGCTGACCTAAGTAATTTCTCCTTCCACCCCTGTTAGGCCATTTAATTTGCTTGAGTGTGCTTTTTTTTTTTTTTTTTTTTAAGATTTTATTTATTTATTCATGAGAAAGAGAGAGACAGAGGTAGAGACACAGGCAGAGGGAGGAGCAGACTCCATGCAGGGAGCCTAACGTGGGACTCGATTCTGGATCTCCAGGATCACGCCCCGGGTCAAAGGTGGCACTAAACCGCTGAGCCACCCAGGCTGCCCTTGAATGTGCTTTTAAAGAAAAATAGCATTTGCTCCTGGGAAAGGGATCCTTGTTTTCATTTAACCTAGGGCAGTCTACCAGTCTGAAGATTTAAGAGGCTTTGAGAGGCTACTTACATTGTGTATTGTCTTGTCCCCACTCCCGTCAAATAGGCCTGTTAGAAGGAAAGGTATATTTACCTTTGTTTGACAATCTTTCTGAATCTTGAACTAAAATAGGTGAAGTCATAGTTTTGTATGTTTGTCTTCTTTAGTGAATCTGTTAGTTTCCAGAAGGAAAAAATCCTATATTTTACCCTTTTTTAAAAAAATCATCCATCTATTTACCCTTCTTTCCCATATACATATTTTTCCTGTTAATATTCTTCTCTCTACTTCAAATGGATACACCCACACAGTTCTCTCTATGGTACACTAAATTAATTTACTGGGGGAAATGGATTAGAGTTATATAATTTGAGAGCTAGAAGGAGGCCAAAGGTCATTTTGTTTTTCCATCTGATAGTAGAGATGAAAAGACTGAAGCTCAGGAGTTTTACTGACTTGTTCCAAATCACACTGTCAGCAGAGCTAGGACTAAAGCCTGAGTGACCTGACTTGAACATTTGGTTCATGTTTTGTGAGTTAGGGAAGTGTTTGTAGACTTTCTGATCATCTGAAATTCTCTGAGTGCAAGAATTCTCCGTATGAGGCCTGGAAAATGAGAAGGTCTCTCCCAATTGCAGAAATGACTTTTCCCATGAAGAAATCAGGCCCCAAATCATCAGGGAGAGACCACCAAACCATCAAAAGACTTGACTGATTCTGTAATTCTAGAATAGAGGTGAAACCCAGCAAAAATGTAAAAGATTTTGTTTTAATAATAGCATGTATTTTAGATGCTTTTTGGTTTGAAAATTGTATGAAATTGTCACAGTTTTCTAATTTAGCATATTTTGGAGTTGATGTTTTGCCATTTGATTCTTTTTCCAAGTTGGTAGCTTTTGAAGTAGAGCGAATTAAAGTTGAAGAAAATAACCCATTGAAGATAATAAAGCATGTCAGAGAACTGGCTGAGCAACTATTCAAAAATGTAAGTAAATATATTTTAGATAGTCATTAATTTAATTTAATTTTTTTAAAGATTTATTTGAGAGAGCACATGTGTGTGCACAAATTGGGAGTGGGGCAGAGGGAGAGAATCTTTCAAGCAGCTTCCCCACTAAGCATGGAGCCCAACTGGGGGCCTGATCCTAGGACCCATGAAATTATGACCTGAGTCAAAAATCAAGTGAGGTGCTTAGCCAGCTGAGCCACTCAGGCATCCCAGATAGTTAATTTTAAAAGTATGTAATTATCTTATTTAAAAAACTAAGAAGCTTCATCTTTCTAGTAATAATCTTTTTGTTCTGACTTAAAACTTTTCGGATTATAAGTTACAAGATATTACAGTTCAAAGTGATTTTCCTGTCAATCAGGTATGCTATAAAGATAGCTTAATCATGGTTTTGCAGTCTGCTATGTGCCCTTATTGTGATTTTCATTTAGGTCTCTGTGTTCTTAAGAGCATACTGCTCATTTTTAAGATGTAAAGATTAGACTCATTGGAGACCAGAACTAGAATTGACCGATATGCTCTGCTTTAGTGTGGTGCAGTGATTGTCATCTGGATCAGGAAAATTGTTTGAGTTGTATTGTTTTGAGCA
This sequence comes from Vulpes vulpes, assembly GCF_048418805.1. NCBI lineage: Eukaryota > Metazoa > Chordata > Mammalia > Carnivora > Canidae > Vulpes > Vulpes vulpes. The sequence continues at coordinate 16,538,528 of NC_132790.1, forward strand.
GATAGAGAGTAAAAAGCTGAAAGAAAGAAAACCAATTATTAAGTGACCACAGAAACTCAAGGATGGAAATATTCCTTGTATAGAAGAAATGCAGTAAGTTATAAAGATTGGGATGTGATAAAGTGTGAAGTAATCGTTTGGATGCCAAGACAGAAAAGAACCTAAGGTGATAGGGAGATTATGTACATGCAAAAAAAATGGATTTTGGCTAATGATTACTAGTCATACTTCCTATGTGTGAAGCCACCCAGAGTTGAAACTTTTACTAAGAGAATGGAAAGTATGGTATTCCAGGGGAAAGTTAAGGGAAGATGCATTTTTCAGGAAATATATTTAAGAAGGATTTGGGGTTGGTTATCCTAGTATTGTTTAAATTAATTAATTGAATAGATGGACCTTTTGGACATGGGGTCATCAGTCAGTGCTTTGTCACGTTCATGTGAAATCTGAGACATAATTGGATAAAAACAGGAATTCTAAATTGTGTTTGTTTCATATTATTCAATTATTTGTATATTTTATTTCTGAAGTTCTTTTAAAATCTATCCCTTTAACTAATACTCTACACTCCACATATAACTATGTCCAGTATAAATCTATTTCTTGATTAATATGCGGAAGCTTAAAAAAAAAAGTTCTGTGAGAAGGAAAATGTGCGTTCTGTACTGGTCTTTGCCATTTATGATGGCTGTGTAGAACTAATGTATTGCATGACCATGTGAGAAATTTCTGTTGACTTATTGTAATAGTGATGAATATTGAGTGTTTAGCACAGTGTACCAAACATGGGAGTAAGCACTTTTATATGCATCATCTGTAATCCTCATAACCACAGGTTAAGATAGGTGTCATTATCCCCATTTTACTGAGGATAATTGACTCAGGATTGTATGGCTATGAAGTGATTGAATCCAGATTTTAAATTCAGAAACTTTCATCTGTCCAATTCCTAAGCCTATTTTCTTTCTCTCCATTAGGCTGGCTCATCTCCAACTGGAAAAATAGTGATACTTCCAATGACAGATTTTATACTTCATTCTTTATAAAGCACTTTATCATACTTTTGCATTTGATCTTGTAAATAACCCTGTGAGATAAATAGGGCAGATGTTGATAGGTGAGGAAACCAGAGGTAGAAAGTTTTTGTCTTGCCCAGTAGGAGTGATTTACTGATAGATTTCAAAAAAATAGCAAAACATCCAATGGGAATCAGTGTTTGAGATTTTGGGACTGATCCCTTGAATAACTGTATGTTTATTTCTTAGATCTTTATAAGATTATTCTGAGCTGTAAAATTTTATAGCCTTTAAGTGACCAGAGCTGGGGTTTTGACACAGATTTGTGCCTGTTATATGACTAAGTACATCGCATATGTAAGGTACTGTGCCAAGCCACTCTGATGCAAAAACAAAGTAATTTCCTTTCTTGCTATCTTGGAACTTAAGTTTTGTGATAGCTTATACTACATCCTACTAATATGTAATACTACATATTACATAGCTTACACTAAACTGACACAAAACTGAAAACTGAAATAAATAATAGTTATATATTCTTTTTTTTCTCTTTAAATAGACACGTTATTATATCCATAGGTGATAAAAATCCCAGAACTACTGTTAGGCACATAAATGGAAACCCTGCTGAATATTTAATGTTATTGAGCTTGTGCAACCCCAGCATGTTTTTTTTTTTTTTTAAAGATTTTATTTATTCATAGAGACAGAGAGAGAGAGAGGCAGAGACACAGGCAGAGGGAGAAGCAGGCATCATACAGAGAGCCTGACGTGGGACTCGATCCAGGGTCTCCAGGATCACGCCCTGCACTGCAGGCGGCGCTAAACCGCTGCGCCACTGGGGCTGCCCCCCCAGCATGGTTTTGAGGCCAGTGACCTCTTTCTGTCTTCCTGTCTGGATGAAACCCAATCTTGCTGGGCATGATTTTCTGTCCTTGCTTCTAGCATCTTCCTTTCATTCAACTAATGCAGTTATTTCACCATGTTCTTTTCTAGATTGAAGTCTAATTTGGTATCTGTTTGGACTTTGATTACTTCTTCCATTACTTGTTCTAACTGATGTAGTTCAAGGTTTGTTTTCTGATTTTCTGCTCCAAGGGCTGAAAATCACTCTTCTCCAAAATAATATCTTTTTTTCACATTAGTAGCCTAAGACATTATTTGCTGAGCGGCAATCTCCTGCTGCATCTTGGTGACCATATATCCTTGTAGATGATATCTACGTTGGTGTCTGTGATCTTTTTTTTTTTTAAGATTTTATTTATTTATTCATGAGAGACACACAGAGAGACTGAGAGAGAGGCAGAGACACAAGCAGAGGGAGAAGCAGGCTCCATGCAGGGAGCCTGATGTGGGACTTGATCCCGGGACTCCAGGATCATGCCCTGCGCCGAAGGCAGGCGCTAAACTGCTGAGCCACCTGGGGATTCCCTGGTGTCTATGATCTTGACCAACGCAGCCAGTGATTTTTGCTTGCTGGGTTGTGAACCCATTTTCTTCAAGTAAACACACTAAGGCATGGGTATCAAAAGTAGAGCTTCTTGTTCCCAAAGGAGGTGAAATCTCTCATTTTGTGCTCCAGATCTCTCTTGGAGGAAGACACTCAGCTGTGGCACAGACAGAGGATCCTGATGTCCCTCAAGGGGCCCTTTGGGAAGGGATGGAGGTTCCCGGGCACCAGCACTCCTGGTGGACAGGAGGCTGGCCCAGGAAAGGCAGAGCAGTTAAAAATTATACCTTCTTAAAGATAAATGTAAAACATAAACAACACCTATCCTTTAAAAACAACACTTTTAAAGTGATCACCATGAGGGACTGTATTACTAGGTAAGAGAAGTATATTGCCCTTCATTTATTAACCCTTATTGGGCATTCCTCCCCATCAGTCTTATTCTATTCCATTTAGTTTAATCACTTCCATTTTTTCAGTATGTATTTATAGGCATCTGCTAGTGTGAGGCATTTTCTAGGTATACAATATCTCTAATATCCTTCAAAAGAAATACATGTACCTGATCAGTAAGAGTTTCAGAATATCCCCTGGATTGTCATCAGACTTTCTGAGATTCCTTCTGGTTGTAAGATTCTAAATTCTGCAAGTTTCCAACATTCCAGAAATCAATACATTACAAAGTTAAAAAGCAGAGCATGATGGTAAAGTTACTTTTTTGGGTCATGCAGGAAGTCTAGGGGAAGGAGGGAGGATGATCTCAAAGCAAGGAAAATAATCCAGATGTTTCTATTTTTAACTAGTCAGGGATTTTTTTTTTTTTTATCACATTCTAAAATTCCCTTTTGGTAAGCAAGAATCAACCATATAATTTGACTGTTTCCTTATTATTGGGTTAGAATTGAGACCTGGTGATTCCACTTAGATGTTTGTAAATACTTTGTTGCAGTGAAGTCTGGTATGTGTACCTAGTCTCTGTGCTTTGCTTATCTTTGAAGTACTCAAAAGGAACCTTAATTTCTCAGTTTCTTCTCACCACTCCTTTATATTGCTTTTTAGTGAGTCAGAATGTGAAAGATATGAGTTGGATGAATTGTAACTCATTTTGGGTGCTCTTTTAACTTTCTGGAGCTTCCTAATAACTAAGGAAAGAATTTGATGACTTAAGTCGAGGAGGGGAATGGTAAGTGGACATGAAGGAGAAGGAAGGAAATAACTCCATTTGAGACAAGTTGTGTTAAGCATTGGCAAGTTTTATACCATGAAGATTATCTGTCATTTATTATACAGCTTTTCTTTCCATTCTTAATTGATAGTACTGGGTCTGGGTCTGCTTGAGTTGGCTTTCAGACTCCTCTTGTCTATATGATAGCACATTTATGTACTTACTGGCTTTGTCTCTGTGATTTTCATACACACTTATAAAGGACCAGTAGCTATGCACAAAATGAGAATGTTAAGATAGGCCAAGATAAGAACTTTATAAAACCTCCATTCCAAGGCATCAAGAAATCAGTTGGACATGTATTTTACAGTTTTACAAAGTACAGTTTTTCTAACTTGCTTTGTATCTGTAATAGTACGTAAGTATTTGCTAGACTGTAATTTGACAGTTTTCTTAAAATTTAAAGGAAAAATGAGAAGACTTGGGGTTTCTTGCAGAATAATATGAGATTTCTATTTGTGCTGTAAGAATATTTTTTTTTTGCCCAGGATTGCAATGGATAGATTTTGAAATCCTAATGGGAGAACAAAGCCCACGTACAAGAATAGCCTTTGTAAGTCCCATAAGATCTATACCCTTTACATTGCAACATAAAGTTAAACTCACTACAGGCAAATTTAATCTACACTGATGATATTAGTACCCTTTGCTAACTGTAAATAAAAGGATTTTGTTATTGTTATAGGAAGGAAGTAAAATACTGTGATTATCTTTAGTCTTAAGTCAAAACATAAACCACTTACTTAGATTTTTGTGATGAAGTCCCTAACCCAAACATAAAAATCACACTTTTCCCCTTATTTATTTGTTTAAGTCACATTTGCTGTGATACAATTTACATATAGTAAGATTTACTTTTTTAACGTACTGTAGATTTTGACAAATGATCTTGAAATGAAAGTATTCAAAGAAATGAAATGAAACTATACAACCATCACCATTACAACAAGGACAGAACATTTTTGTCACCCTTCAGAATTCCTTAATTTGTTATAATCACTTCCTCCTACCACCTCAAGCTCTTAGTAACTGATCTGTTTTCTGTCTCTGACGTTTTTGCCTTTTCTGTAATGTCAGTATGTAGCTTTTGAGTTTGGTTTCTTTCACTTAGCATATGCCTTTCAGATTCCTCTTTGTTGCTGCATGTATCAGTTGTTTATTTCTTTTCATTGTTGAGTGTTATTCCATTGTATGGATGTATCCATTAGCTAACTGTAGGGCAATTTTGGCAATTATGAACATATGCAGAACATAAATGAACATAAATTTTCATTTCTCTTGGGTAAATATTTAGAAGTAGGATGCTGGGATATATGGTTAACAAAATATTAATTTTATAAGAAAACTCATAACTGCCAGACTGTTTTCCCAAACATCTATACCATTTTGCATTCCCACCAGCCATATATGAGTTCCATTTGTTCCACATCTTTACTAACATTTGGTATCATTGTTTTTTTGTTTTATTTTGTTTTTAGCCATTCTTATAAGTGTGTAGTATCTTAGAGTTTTAATTTGCATGTCAGCAGGTGAGTGAAAGTATAGGTCCCTTACCTAGTCATTACATGATCCTTCAGCACTTGCGAAGAGTATTTGTCTTAAAATACTCCATCTCGAATCATGAATTAGAGCATTGGTTCTCAACAGGGGCAACCCCTCTCCTCTAGAAATTTGGTGTATGTCTGGAGACATTTCTCTTTGTCACAGCTGGAGAGGATGTGCTACTAGCGTCTAGTACACGGAAGCCAGGAATGCTTCTCAATATCTTAAAATATACAAGACATTCACTATCCCTCTCACCCCAAAAAAGAATTATCTAGGTCGAAATGTTAATAATGCCATGGTACAGAAACCCTAGATTAGGGCAACCATCACATTAGATATTAAAGTCATATACCAAATTTAGTTGTATTAAGGATGCCACGTTAATTCAGTAGGATGATCATTAAAGGTCCTGTGAGGATAGAAAATTGAAAATGTTTCCTTGCATCAGTATTGTATTCATAGCTAGGCAAAGCCCAGTTACATTTTGTCAGTGTTCAATGACTTTGTCCAGTAATAGTATTGATTTCAGCGATGTCTGAAAAAATTTGTATAACATGATATTTCATACAACTCTATGAATAATTGGTGCACATTAAATAATTTTTTAAAAGATTTTATTTATTCATGAGAGACACAAAGAGAGGCAGAGACACAGGCAGAAGGAGAAGCAGCCTCCTCACAGGGAGCCCGATGTAGAACTTGATCCCAGAACCCCAGGATCACGCCCTGAGCCAAAGACAGATGCTCAACCACTAGAGCCACCCAGGCGTCCCAGTGCACATTAAATAATTATTAAATACCTAAATTAATACGGGGAACTTGGTAGCTGCAAACAAGGTCACATTCATTTGTCATGCACTGCTAAGACCAACATGTGGAAAGAAATATTTTCCCCAATGTTGCCTACTTGGGATTTCCAGTAGAGTTTGGGGCTTTTGTTTTATTTTGCTTGCTTTGCTTTTATTTGAAGTGCATTCTCAGCCGAGTTTTCCTTAAGCCCTAGGCATATTCTCATTTGGCTTGCCCCCCCCACCCAAAAAAAAAGAAATAAAAGAAAAATCCATGTTTCCAAACCAGATGGTATGTGTGTCATTCTTTCAAGTCTGAGAAAAATCACTGTACTTCCCATTACTATCATATATTCTCAGAGCAGGATTACAGAGCCTATTTCTTGAAAATCATTACTAATTTTAAAATTCCCTCTAAACAATAGTGCATTTTGCTGGCTTTTTGGGGCAGTTTATCTTGGTTGCCTTGGACAGAATTGTTACCGTGTTCACCGTAAGTGTTTAGTTGCCCGAATTCTTGGCTAGTAATTTATAATTTCATTTCTGTACAAAGATGAAAATTTGGCAGCTGCTTTATTTTATTGAAAATAATGAGTTTCCTTGTTTCCACAAAGATATTCAACAACAAAATCGGGCTGTGGTTTTTAATGAGCTCAGTAATCTTCAAGGGACTTGCCCAAATGCAGTTGAAACTCCAAGTAAGAACAGATGTTTGTTTCTAAGAATATGCAGAGTTCAGTGTGAGCCTTAAACTTCTCATTTTTTGTCTTCTAAAAAGTCATTATGTGACCAAGTTGGATATAAGGTAGCAAATGTTTATTTATATTTACCACACTGTCCGTTAGAGGGCAGCAGTATACAGACACAGTGACCAGAAAACCAAGTATTAGTGTTTCAGGAGCATGAGTCATTTTTGCTTTTGCATCTTTTAAACACAAATTGAATATAATTTAGTAACTTTATCCCATAATCTGAATTTTTATGTAGACTATCCATACAACTACAATAAGCCTCATCTTTGAACTTTGTTTTAAAATGATTAAAAAATGCTTTTTAGTCTTAATTGTGTATAGATTTGGTTTATAATATTTCAAATCACTTATGAGAAGAAAAACACTATTAGCAACTAATGGCAATGTCTTTTCTTTAATAAGTGATTCCTGTTTTAAACCTTACTGACTACAGTTATTGTTGTTGTTAAAATATAAGTAGCTGGTGATATGATAAGAGTCTTGGGAAAACAACATGATTTCAGTTTTAGAGGCATGGTGTCATACCAAAGAATATGTAATGAATAACTATTTTTCAAATGAATGTACTCTAAATGTTTGAAAAAAGCTTTCATATTTATTCTGTGTGTGCGTGCGTGTGTGTTTGTTATAAAAGGCTTCCTATAACAACTCATTTTGTCCTCACAAGAACCTTATGAAGTAGATTCTGTAGAATTATCTAGATTACAGATGAGGAAACTAAAACACAAGTGGTGAGTGAATTGACACTGCAATTGACACTGCATGTGACACTGTCACATGACTGGTAAGTGGCTAAGCTGGAATTTGACCCAGAGATCTGACATCAAAAGACCATGCACTAAAAATACCTTGTTGTACTACTCTTTCATTGAATTGTCTGACCTTTCCTCTGAATTGTAGTGCCACCTGTGTTACATTTTTACACATAGTCCTGTTTTGGGCTCTTTATTCCATTAGCCTTTTTAATCCTTACTCATACCAGTTGCCATACTATATTAATCATTACAGGTTTACATAAATTTTAATATCTAGGAAGTTTGACTTTTCCATTTACTCTTCTTCAGAATTATCTGGACTATTTTGGGATCTCTATTCTTCCTTACAAAATTTAAGATGAACCTATCACATTGCAGGATTTTTACTAGAAATAATATATGTATCCTTAATTTTCTAAATAACCTTAAGTCTTAGAACAAGATTGAAGAATATATACATTAAGAGAGATGGATAAAATATAGTTAGAAAAGATACTAGCATCACTAAGTTTTATTTTCTACCTTTATTTTCCATGTTTTAAAATTTGTTACAATGAATATTATTTACATCATGGAAAATAAAGTTTTAAATTTTATTATAAAGAAAATAAATGTAAATAGAATCAGAAGTAATGAAGAATATATTTTGTTTTTTAAAAAAGATTTTATTTATTTATATAACAGAGAGAGAGAACACAAGCAGGGGGAGCAGCAGGCAGAGGCAGAGGAAGAAGTAGGCTTCCCGCTGAGCTGGGAGCCCAATATGGGGCTCAGTCCCTGGACTCTGGGATCATGACCTAATCCAAAGGCAGACGCTTAACCAACTGAGCTACCCAGGTGCCGCTGAATAATGTACTTTAAATGATTCTGATTCAGACCCTCAAAATCCACATGAATTACCTTTCTAGCCTGAAAAAAACTACCAACAAGTTTTAGAAAACTGGTATTTGTAACTTTAAGAAAATATCTTAGCCATTGTGTCTGAAGAACAGAGAAAAACAAACATACTACTTTTGAAAAGGACAGTTTCAGAAACTACAGACCAGTGAGTTTGGTGTTAATCTAGGCATAATTTTAGAACAGTTTTTTCAGCATATAGTGTAGAAAGTAGTGATCATGAAGACTTGGAGAGATATTTATTTATTTATTTATTTATTTATTTATTTATTTATCTATCTATCTATTTATTTACTTATTTTCCCCTGCCTTTACTAAAAATACAAAGGGAAAATACAAAGTAATGAAAGTTACTTTGGCAAGAACAAGTTTTATATCTGACTTCACCTTCTTGGGAACCTTGTAAGAGACGCCTAAGTATATTACTTAGGCAAAGTTACATACCAAGCATTACATAATAAGTAGAACAAAAACTAGAACCCAGGCTTTTTTACACTTAAAAGAGTATTAATTCCATTGTGTTGCTGAGATATGCTACCTGTATCATCTACCTTGACCCAACCGTTTCTTTATCTGGGTCTAGGCCAAATAATCATAAAGAATTGTGGGGAACTGCTCTAGTAGGTGATGACAGATGTCCATTTTAACTGTATGGAGAACATATACAGTAGTGTTGAGCTTAATCTACAATATGAATAACAGGTTCAGGGGGAAAGAGAATTTCCTGGTTGCAAAGAATAATGGTGGTAAAGCAGCTTCCCTAGATAGACAATGTTATTAAAGGATGGATTCCATTCTGCCTATAGTATTTGAAATATAATCCTACTTAACTGAGTGGCTGGATAAAAATTGACACCAGCCTTAAGGGTCTATGTAAATATTAACTGACACATTTAATTCAATTATTGCAAGCCTAGTAAGTGTTCAACATTGTGTCCCACTCTTTGGAAAACAATAGAAAGTAGTTTACGGTGCCTGCTATGTGCCAGGCAGTTTCTGGATACAACAGGTATACAGCAGAAGACAAAAAATATTTTTTGATTGGCTGAAATGTTGGCCCTTGCAGAGCTTCATTTTAGTAAGAGAAGGGTAGACAATAAACAAGTAAAATTTGTAGTATATGAAAAAGTGGTAAGTACTAAGGAAAAAAATATAAGAGGAAAAAGGAGTGTGTTAGGGGGGGTATAGTTTAGGTAGGGTGGCCAAGAAAGGTGGCATTTGAGCAAAGAAATACAGGAAGGAATAGAGGTTACTGTTCAAATTGTAGGGAGATGGGCAGAAGGAATGGTTAAGTGCAAAGGCCTTGAGGGGAGAACAAGAAGGTCTCCATGGCTAGAGCAAAATGAAGAATAGAGTCTTCATGTAAATTATTTTGTAAATTATTTTAGGAAGTTTGGATTTTACTCTCAGTCAGATGAAGAGCTAGTTTGAATAGAGTATGTGATGAATGAGTAGAGTAGGTGATGGTTTGACATATTTTTAAGATCATTCTGCAGTGTTAAGGATAGAGTAAGGGAAGGAGCAAGGGTGGAAGCAGAGAGACTGTTCTGTGGTAATATAGAGATGTTGACATGAACCACAGTGTTGTTGAAAAGTGGTCAAGTTATGGACATATTTGAAAGGCAAAGTCTGAAAGATTTATAGAAGAATGGATAATTAGGTATTAGAGAAGGGCATTAAAGATGTCTCTAAGCTTTTCACCTGAGTAGAAAAATAAATATGCCTTTTACTGAAGTGGGGAAGACTATAGAAAGCAGATTTGGAAGAGTAAGTGCTCCATTTTGGACGTATATTTAAGATGTAATTTTAAATCCAAATGGAAATACTATGTGTGGATAGGTGAATATTTGGGTATGGCATTCAAGAGAAAACTCAGTGGGGGATAAAAATTTATGATCATTGGCATTTTTATGGTTTAAATACTGAGAATGGAAGCTGTCACCAAGGAAGTAAGTAGAAATAGAAAAGAGGCCCAAAGACTGAACCCTGGGCTCAGATAATAATTCTGAGTAGACAGGTGAAAAGTAGACAAAGATATAGCAAGAAGACCTAGAAACCAAGTGTGAAAGTGTTCATGGAAAAGGAATAACAGTGATCAGCTGTATCAGATGCTACTGATAGGTCATATAAGAAGTAAGACTCTGGTTCTCTTTATGGCATGTATCTGAATTATGTATAATCACTCATCTGTCTGATTTCAGTTTGTGGCCCTCTGAGCTCCCACTCTCTAGCTGGCAGTCTACCATTGTTATTTTAACTTCTGGTTAATTATACCTGTTTGATGTTGCAGGAGAATCCCAACCCTCATATGGCATTCCAGAAAGTTCCACGTCCAACAGAAGGATCCCACTTGCGAGTTCATATTCTTCCTTTCCCAAAGATTAATGAAACTCGGGTACAGGAATTAATACAGGAAAATCTTGCTAAGAACCAGAATGCACCTCCTGCTTCACGAGTGGAAAAGAAATGTGTTGTGCCAGCAGGTCCACCTGTTGGTATGTATTTATCTGGGATTTTTTTTTGTTTTGTTTTAGAAATAAACCTTTTATCAAGATATAAGACACAAAATTGAAAGTGTACCACTTAACAAATCTTTACAAAGTAAACAAACTTGCGTGACCAGAATTGGAGCATTGTCAACATTCAGAAATATCGTTCCATTCACTGTCTCTCACAAACAGTAACCATTAACCCAGAAAAGAAAAATTGTTTCTTTTTAAAAAAACAGCCATATTGAGATAGAAGTCACACACCACAAAACTCGCTCTTTAGTACTCACAATTCCCTGATTTTTAGCATATCCCAAAGTTGTGCACTCATTTTCACTAATTTCAGAATGCTTTCATTATGCCAAATAGACATACCCCATACCCATTAGCAGTCGCTCCCCATTATCCCCAAAACCAGCCCTTCCCTAGCATTAGGCAATAATCTTTCTATCTTTATAGATTTACCTATTCTAACATTTTATATACATGGAGTTATACAGTATGTGATCTTTTGTAACTGGCTTCTTTCACTTAGCATATTTTCAAGGTTCATCTTTCTGGCATGCGTTAGTACTCCATTGCTTTTTATGGCTGAATAATATTCTATTGTATAGATATGTGTGTGTGTATGTATATGTATACATATGTTTATATATATATATATATATATATATATATATATATATATATATTCCTTTTCAGATTTACATGTTTAGCGTGCAGAATGATCTCTTCTCTAATTACATCTCTATTCCTTATCAAGTGTCCTTTCATTGTTTTGATCATTTTATTTTAGTTTTTTAAAGATTTTTTTATTTTATTTCAGAAGGAAAGAGCAGAGTGAGGGAGAGAATACAAGTTGAGGGGAGGGATGGAGGGAAGGGGAGAAGCAGACTCCCCACTGAGCAGGAAGCCTCATGTGGGGCTCCATCCCAGAGTTCTGGGATCATGACCTGAGCTGAAGGCAGACGCTTAACTGACTGAGACACCAGCTTCCCCTGATTTGATCATTTTAAATGAATTGTGTCTAGGATTTAAAATCTTAGCCAAGCATAGATAGATACATGGCTACCAGAAAAATATAGTGATTTTTTCCTTAAACATTTAAACATTGTTCTTTAAATCCTACTTTGATATATTACTTAGAATATATAATATATATAATTTTTTTTTAAATTATTTTTTACATTTTGTTACCTGTTCACCAATTGGTGGATAGTTGGGTTGTTTCTCCTTTTTGGCCACCATTTTAAGAATGCTGCTGTGAGCATTCATTTGTAAGTTTTTGTATGTATATATGTTTTCAATTCTCTCAGGTATATACATGGGTGTGGAATTGCTGGGTCATATGGTAAACCTATGTTTAATGTTTTGAGGAACTGCCAGAGAGTTTTCCAAAACAGCTGCATCATTTTACATTCCAACCAGTAATGTATGGGCATTCTGATTTCTCCATATGCACTAATGTTGTAGAGCATCCTTTTATGTACTCACTTACCATTTTTATATCTTCTTTGGAGAAATATGTATTTAGATCCTTTATTCATTCTTAATTGGGCTACTTGCCTTTTATTATTAATTCATAAGAGTCCTATATATATTTTGTATACAAGTCCCTTATCAGATAATATAATTTGCAAATATTTTTTCCCATCCTATGGGTTGTCTTTCTTTATTGATTTTCATCTTCTTTTTTAGCTATTGAGAGAGTTGTGTTCAGGTCTCTGGTTATAATAGTAAAATTGCCTATATCTCATTTTAATTCTATCCATATTTTTCTTCATATATTTTGAAGATGATTTATTGGATGCAGATATATTTAGAAATATTATAGCGTCCTGGTGATTTATCCTTTTATCATTATGAAATGTTCTTGTCTCGTTCTTGTCTCTAGTAATGCTCCTTGCCTTAAAGTATACTTTGATGTTTATATAGCTCTACCAAGATTTCCTTTCTTAATGTTTGTATGGTTTATCTTCTTTTATTCTTTTATTTTCAAACTTTCTAGGGCATTTTATTTTATTTTATTTTTGGGCCTTATATTTTATGAATGCCTCTTATAAACAGCATGTGGTTGGGTTTTTTTTAAAAACCAGTCTATCTTAGTATACTACTTCTATTATTGAATAATATTACTTATATTTATATAAATGTAATTACTGATATACTAATGGCTTTAATGTAGTTTCCTGGGTTGGTTTTTTTCTATTTAATCTTCCTGCTTCATGTTTCCTCCTGCTTTCTTCCTTTCTTTTGGATTAATAAACTATTTTTTTAATTTAAAAAAATTTTATTTGAATTCAGTTCGCCAACATAGAGTATAAAACCTAGTGCTCAGGGAATCCCTGGGTGGCTCAGCGGTTTAGCACCTGCCTTTGGCCCAGGGCGCGATCCTGGAGACCTGGGATCGAGTCCCACGTCAGGCTCCCGGCATGGAGCCTGCTTCTCCCTCCTCCTGTGTCTCTGCCTCTCTCTCTCTCTCTCTATGTCTATCAAAAATAAATAAATAAATCTTAAAAAAAAAAAAACAAAACAAAACCCTAGTGCTCATCTCATCACGTGCCCTCCTTAATGCCTGTCGCCCAGTTACCCCATCCCCCCCACCTAATAAACTATTTTTCTTATTCCATAATTTATCTCTGTTAACTTGTTGTTTATATGTATGTTTATTGTTGTTTTAGAGGTTTACCTAGAGGCCATAGCACACATCTACTTTTGTCAGTTCGGCTTTCACCAGAAACTTTGCTGGTCAGCTTAGCCATCTGCCAGAGTCAACCCTGAGTTCTCAGCCTCCTGTGTATACCCAGTATTGGCAAATCTTCTGGGGAAAAAGTAGATGTGTGTGTTAACTCACCTCTATAGCTTCTTTTCCCTTGTCTGGAATTTTAGGTTCTCCAGTCCTTCTGCTTCTATAGGAATTTGATATATTTAAGATCATTTTGCATTTTCTCTGACTTTTGTAATTTTTCTTGGTAGGAATTTTGGTTTGCTACAAACTATTCCATCATACCTTAGAAGTGAGGATAATTTTATTATCAATGGATAACAGTATAGTCATTGTATATTTATGTAGGAATGTTAATTTGCCATTCTTTTCCTTTTCTTAAATTTAAATTCAATTTGCCAACATAGAGTATAACACCCAGTGTTCATCTCATCATGTGCCCTCCTTAATGCCTGTCACCCAGTTACCCTATCCACCTATCCACCTCCCCTTCTGCAACCCTTTATTTGTTTTCAAAGTTTTTGCCATTATTTTCTTAAGAATTAATAGCTTTTACTTAAGTGTTGATTGGACTTTAACATAGAGAGGGGATAGAGAAGGTAGACAAGTTAGGGTAAATAGTTATCTTTTGAAGGAGTTAGGTAACTTTAATATTCGTAAGCTAGCTGAGTACTTTCTTTAAATACCTACGTGAAGAGATGAGAAATTGTTTAAAATTTAATTTACTTGAATTGTAGCCTTGTCTCAATATTATCTTTGTATAGTCTCTTTACTTTCCTCATTTTCAACCCATGTCAAATTCTTTCTTTAGATATATGTGGAGTATCTCATTGCAATCAGTGAGAGAGGTACACATAACTTAGTATTTAGCCCTGTGTATAAAATCTGAATGAATGAATGAATGAGCCTATGTCCAACTTTCTGGTTCATTTGGGTTGATCAGAATCAGGATTTCCTTTGTACTAAAATTAAAAAATATGAATGTTTCATTTTACATGACACTCATTTAATATGACTGTAAAATTGCTCTGTATGAGGCATTCACATTTTGAGAGGTTAATTAGTTTCTACCCATTCTTTAGAGGAGCCAGAGTAATGATGATTGGCTAGAACTAGCATTGGAAAGCCAAAGCTTTAGAAAGGAAACCCTGGTAAGTCAAGTACCCATAAACCAGAGTTGTCATCAGATGTTAGAAAGTGAGTACTAGAATGCCACAGCTGGGGATTTGGCTAATCTGAATATCAGTAACTCCAAGTGAAGAACTTTCTTCTGGGAGTGAACTAAGTCATAGTCTCAAATAATTCCCAGATGGTAAAAGACTTGCTACCAGAAAATCTGTTGTTTCTTTTTTTTTTTTTTAATAGCTTGCCCTAAAGAAAATTTAAAATACTGAAGAGATTTTAGAATTAAAAGTTTATAAACACAGGTTAAAGATGTTGCTCAATAAAGTGTGTGGTATTATTTGGATACTCTAAGAAGTTTCTTACTCTAAATATAGATAGATTTCTAGTTCAGCCTATTCCACTGACTTAACATGTGTGGGAAGCACCAGAGCACACAATTAAGAATGAACATTTCATACAGAAGTCATGTGAGATAATATATTTAACTATCATGATAATGCAGAATATATCAGTGTTGCATGATTAAAAACAATATGAAGAAAACTGGTAAAATTTGAGTTCTGTTGTCTAGTTAATTATATAGTGCCAGTTGATTTCCTGATTCTGATAAAGCATTATAGTTAGGTAAGATGTCACCATTGAGGGTAAGCTGAGTGATGAGTACATGAATCTTCTCTGTGCTATTTTGTAACTTTTTGTGAGCTTAAAATTATTCAAAATAAACTTTTAAAAATGATTTAAAGGATATAAGATTTTATAGTAATGAAATGAAAAGGATGCTAATAAATAAGTGATGATAGTCTTTCTTCTTAGATATGAAGGAAGTGAAGGGATTATACCTTTAGATTCCAAGAGCAGCCATAAAATAAGAGATCTTAAAGAAAAAGCAGAATCAGACCTATAAATGTAGAGAACAAGGAGGGGTTTGGGTAAAATGGGTGAAGGGGAGTGGGAGATAGAGACTTCCAGTTATGAAATGAATAAATTACAAGAATAAAAGACATAGCATAGGGGCATCTCAGTGGCTTAGTTGGGTGAGTGTCTGCCTTTGGCTCAGATCATAATCCCAGGGTCCTGGGATGGAGCCCCCTATCAGGCTCCCTGCTCAGGGAGGATCTTGCTTCGCCCTCTCCCTCTGTCCACCCCGCCTTGTGCTCACTCATGCTCTCATGTGCTCTCTCGCTCTCTCTCTTATAAATAAAATCTAAAAAAAAAAAAAAGAAGAAGAAGATATAATAAAGAATTCAATGATATTATAATAGCTAGACAGATGGTAGCTACACTTGTGGTAAACAAAGCATAATGTATTAACTTGTCAAATCACTAAGTTGTACACCTGAAACTAATGTAGCATTGTGTATTAACTACACTCAAATAAAAAGAAAAAAATATATAAAGAGTCTTTCTTTTTTAGCTTAGAATTATTGATACTACATGTTTTGTACCAATGATTTGGTAAAGTTCTTGGTGAAATTATACTTTTATTTAACTGACACTACTTTTATTTATATCCTTCTAATACTCTTTTAATAAGAAATTTATTCTAATTTTAGGCTATATATTAGTCTAGAATTATTCAATCTTATGGTAAAGGTGACTGGTACGTAGTTCATAGGACTAAAAAACTACTCCCAAGTTTATATAGTAATTCATAGGCCATAACCATTTCTCTTTTTGTATAGTGCTTTCTCAAGCCCCCATTACTCATATTTGTAGAATCTGATTTTTTTGTGGTATGTAGTTTTTCTTTGGTAATGTCTTAGAAATATCAGCTTCTTTTTTTGTTAGTAGCCCTCTCACGTATAAGTATTAGCCACTTTTGTCATGATACTGTACCCCAAACACTTATCATTTTGTTTACAATTGAAGTTAAAAGTAGATGTTTACTTTTTCACAATCTTACTGTGCATTATGAATTAATTTGCATAAGAGTTTAGTTTGTCATTGGAATCTATCTTGTGAAATTATCCTTAAAAGCTGTTGACTAACCTGACACTTCAAAACCTAAATATGTAATCAAAGCCATGAAATGGAATACCTTTGATGCCATGCAACCATAAATTCTAAATGTTGGTCATGTAAATAGGTACAACCATATAAACTGTAAACAGTAATATTTCCTTTGCTTTTGTAATTGCTGAAGAAGTTTAATTTATTTGTGTTGTCTTTATATTCTTCTCCTAGTTTCAATAATGGATAAAGTGACAACAGTTTTCAACAGTGCACAGAGATTGGAAGTTGTTAGAAACTGCATCTCATTCATATTTGAGAATAAAACATTGGAGACTGAAAAGGTAATAAAATGCCTTCTTTCCCAAGTAAGCATTCATCATTTCCTTTTCAGATTTACATGTTTAGCGTGCAGAATGATCTCTTCTCTAATTACATCTCTATTCCTTATCAAGTGTCCTTTCATTGTTTTGATCATTTTATTTTATTTTTTTAAAGATTTTTTTTATTTTATTTCAGAAGGAAAGAGCAGAGTGAGGGAGAGAGTACAAGTTGAGGGGAGGGATGGAGGGAAAGGGAAAAGCAGACTCCCCACTGAGCAGGAAGCCTCATCCCAGAGTTCTGGGATCATGACCTGAGCTGAAGGCAGATGCTTAACTGACTGAGACACCAGCTTCCCCTGATTTGATCATTTTAAATGAATTGTGTCTAAGATTTAAAATCTTAGCCACTCCAAAAAAATAAAATAAAATAAAATAAAATAAAATAAAATAAAATAAAATAAAATAAAATCTTAGCCAAGCATAGATAGATACATGGCTACCAGAAAAATATAGTGATTTTTTCCTTAAACATTTAAACATTGTTCTTTAAATCCTACTTTGACATATTACTTAGAAATTTAACATTTTAAATATAATTTTATTTATTGCAAAGAATCTAGTCAGAATAAGAAATGAATTATAAAAAAAGTGGTATTCAACTAAATGTGCCTCATTAAAGCATATTTTCTTGCCTTCTTTAAGAAAACATGTTAAATATAATGTAACCTTTTTATATTAGTGACTCATTATAACTCTGAATATCTATTACGAGGGACTAAACCATGAAAAGAGTAACATCCCCCTTACACTTAGGGTAAATGACCCCAAGCCTTTTTAGGTTTTGACTTTTTTGGTTTCCATTTTGTCTTAGGCTTAAAGTGTTAAGACTTCTTTTTGTTTTCTTGCTTTCAGGTTTTACATCCTGTTTCTTGTACTTGCCTATAACAATATTATTATGCTCTCCTACACTCAGACTTCTTCCTTTCCTTCTTATTTGCTCCTCCAATCTGTATTTTTTAGGTTTACAAGGTTAAATAAGCTTGTTATTATTTTATATAAAGTACATTAACTAAGCTCTAAATGGTGAACTGGAAGAGACATTCTTCTGGGTGATGAAGTGAAAGAATTTTAATGCATAAATCTGGACATTTGTGTTTGTTGATCTGAGTCTTTTTTCTTTCTTTAATATGATAATGAAGTGAGATGAGGAGATGTAGAATTCTCTAGTCATAAATTAAAATTGACTAGTGATTAAATAACTGACCAATTTAAAAGTATAAAATTACCTGTGTTTCTTGTCATTTTAATTTTTCTTTCTGTTCTTGCCACAGAGATGTGGCCAGTTATTGAAAGAAGGCGTTTAAGTGTCATGAATGTTTTGGTGACCAAAGTTTTGTTGAGTTTTTTCTTTAAAATGAAGTTAATGTTTTTTGTTAACTTATAGTATAAATCAGTCTTATTTTTCACGCTGGCTTACAAATAAAAATAACTATAAACCTATCTATTTTATAATTATTCTTAATAGCAAATCAACACTTTTCTGTAAGTTTAATTCTAATATCTTTGTTAAGGTTTATTGTGTACACTTGAATTTTTAGTGTGATTGAAAGTTATTTTCCATTGAGACCTTTTGTTCACTTCTACTCTCTTGTCCTCAGACCCTTCCAGCTGCACTGAGAGCCCTTAAAGGAAAGGCAGCAAGACAGTGTCTCACTGATGAGCTGGGATTACATGTCCAGCAAAACCGGGCTATATTAGACCATCAACAGTTTGACTATATAATAAGGATGATGAACTGTACTCTACAGGTAATTTTTAGTTCTTTCAGATTATTTCTAATATTTGAGAATGCTTTTTATTTTCCCAGGAGATTCTGTAATTACTGATACGTCAAGTTCTTAAGCCTTCCATACATAGTGAATAGAATAAAGAATCAATATCCATAACATTTCTGTCAGAAACATTTATTACTTGTCATAAATAATGAGTTTTCATACTACCTTTGTATGCTCTTGAAGAATACTTTAAGCCAACAAATAGGTAAAAATAGGTTATTTTGTTCTTGAAGCAAGCCTTCTGAAAATGAAAAATTGTTTTTAAAACAGTTTTATATTACATAATGTTAGATTATTTAATAATTAAAAAAACAAAAAGATTATTTAATTACTTAATTTTTCATTTCATTCAGTTTTTAGTAGTACTATTAAGGGAGATGATAATGAATGATGGATAATCCAAATTATAAATGAATTACTCAATTAGATAATTGCTAAGCACCATACATATAAATAAGGTCAAAAAATACTTCTAGTTGGCGACAAAATATATATGTTATCTTACAGAAATAAACTTCCCATAGAATAATGAAGACAGTTTAGGAGAAGCTAATAATAAGATTTCCCCATCCTCTCTCACATGTTAGATACTGACATTGGCATCATATTGTTTATAGGTGATACAGAAATTATTTCTCAAACATTTTGCACAGAAGAAAAAAATGTAATTAAATAATTAAGAATTCAAAGACTATCTGTGGGACTCTGAAGTAAACAAAGTGCATGTTAAATTCTGTTAGATTGGAAAATGAGAATTACTAGGTATAATTAATAATGAAATTTCTGGATGAAAGAAGGCCTAGATAAATGGAAAGATACACCATGTCCATGGATTGGAAGACTCGATATTGTAAAAATATCATTTCTTCCCAAAATAATCAATAGAGGCAATGCAATTTCCATCAGAATTCTAACTAGAAGAGCAAAAGCCTAAGAATTACCAACACAGTCCTAAAACAGCAACAACAAACTTTGGGAATTGGTCCTGTTAGATACCAAAAATTAGTTTAAAAGAAGACATATCAAAAAAATAAATAAAAAATAAAAATAAAAGAAAACATACAAATGGCCAAAAGGTACAGGAAAATGTATTCAACATCACTAATCATTAGAGAAATGCAAATCAAAATCACCGTATCACTTCACATTTGTTAGAATGGCTATTATCAAAAAGATAGAAGATAAGAAGGATGTGGAAAAAAGGGAACCCTTGTGCACTGTTGGTAGGAATGTAAATTGATACAGACACCATGAAAAACACAAAAGTAAAATCAGAGCATTCCAACAATCCCACTTCTGAGTATGTCAGAGGAAAACAGGTATTGAAAGGTATCTGCACCCCCCATGTTTACTGCAGCATTTTTAACAATAGCCAAGATGGGAAAACAGCGTGTCTATCAACAGATGGATAGAAAAAGAAGATGTGGTATATAAAAGCAAGGAAATTATTTAGCCACGAGAAAGAAGGGAGTCCTGCCATTTACAATAACATGGATAGCTGTTGAAAGCATCATGATAAGTGAAATAAGTCAGACAGAGAAAAATAAATACTGCA
The DNA here is from genome assembly GCF_048418805.1 of Vulpes vulpes. Taxonomy (NCBI): domain Eukaryota; kingdom Metazoa; phylum Chordata; class Mammalia; order Carnivora; family Canidae; genus Vulpes; species Vulpes vulpes. The sequence continues at coordinate 16,558,958 of NC_132790.1, forward strand.
TGGCATAACTGATATGTAGAATCTTTAAAAAAAAAAAAAAAAAAAGGTCAAACTTTTAGAAACAGAGAATAGAAAAGTGGTTGCCAGGGCATGAGGAATGGAGGAAATAGAAGTTGGTAAGGAAAAAAAAAAGAAGTTGGTAAGAGATGCAAATTTTTACCTATTTGTTGACCAAGGCCTAGGGACCTAACATAAAATGTGGTGACTATAGTTGATAAAACTGTATTACATACTTGAAATTTGCTAACTTAAATATTTGCATCAAACAATAACAAAATATAAATATGGGACTCCTTTTACAATGTATGCATATGTCAAGTCACCACGATGTACACTTGAAATATTTTACCATTTTATTTATCAATTATACCTCAATAAAACTTAAAACAATTTTTAATTAAGACTGTAGAAATCAAAGACAGTATGGTATCGGCACAATCATAAACAGATTGACCAAAAGAACAGAATATAGAACAGAGTTCCTAAACGGATGTTGATAGATAATAAACAGAGGTACACATATATGGGAATGTGATTTATGACAAAACTGACATTTCAGATCAGTGACAGAAGAATGAAAAATTTAATAAATAGCTGAGAAAATTAGGTGGCCATGTGTACAAAAAAAATGTACAGATACCTTACTGGTGTTTGTATATCACACTATATACTAAAAACAGTTTCATGAGGATTAAAGATTTAAATATGAAAAGACAACCTGTACAATTTTTCAAACAAGCTTTAAAGGAGATATCCTTGACATTGGGATAGGAATAGATTTGTTACGCAAGTCACAAATAGCGCTGATCTTAAAAGAAAAGATTGATAAATTTGGCCACATTAAAATTAAGAACTTCTCTTCATCAAAAAAAAAAAACAAAACATAAAGATAGTGAAAATGCAAGCCTCAGAGTGAGAGATGTTTGCAAAGCATATAACTGCTGACAGATTAGAGCTCAGATTATAAAAACTCTTACAAATCAATAAGAAAAAGGCAACAAATTTTTAATGAGCTAGAGACTTTAAAAAGTATAAAAGTATCTCAGAATAAAGGAAACCCACTTGGTCAGTAAGAGAGGCTACTCCTTCATCACAGTTCTGGAAAGAGAAGATATGTGCAGCTAAGTTGATCAGAGCCCAGGTGAACCCATCAGAGTTGCAGTGGAGCTGTAACCCCATGAAATGTGAACAAGAAATAAACATTTTTTTCTTATAAGCCACTAAGATAATTGAGGTTAAATTATCTAGAAAAAAGATCTATGTCGATAATTGATGAAGTGTAAATTAATTAATTAATTAAAAATATCTTGTTTATTTATTCATGAGAGACACACAGAGAGAGAGAGAGAGAGAGAGGCAGAGACACAGGCAGAGGGAGAAGCAGGCCCCACGCAGGGAGCCCAATGTGGGACTTGATCCTGGGACTCCAGGATCACACCCTGGGCCAAAGGCATGCGCTAAACCACTGAGCCACCCAGGGATCCCCCGAAGTGTAAATTTAAATCATGATGCTAGCCTTTTACATTCACTATTTTATAATAATTTAAAAATCAGAATACCAAGTATTGGTAAAGTTATGGAACAAATGGAATGTGTAAACTTTGCTAGTTAGAGAGTAAAATGGTATATAATTCCTTTAGAAAATTTAGTAAGATATAAGACAGTAAGAAATAAGATAATTTGTTATTTTCCTATGAAGCTGAATATGAACTATTCTATGACCCAGTGATTCTCATTTTTTAGGAAGGAAATCATGGAAGTACCTTTATGAGAAGAATAAAACATAATAAATTTGACCTAAATAAAGCTATGCGTTTTGTTACTTTGCTGCAGTTTCTTTGGTATTATAATTATAGAGAACAAAGGAATTTGATTAACAAATGGAGGTCTCTAGAAGCCCTAAAGTTAGGTAATTTCTTGATACCCTGTGATTGCTGATAAAACTACAAAAACTGTTTTAGAGAGCTTTTTTTTCATTAGAACTTTTTGTGCTATTTATTAACTGAGGAATTAAGTTTTAAGGTTTCTTTAAACTTAATTTTAGCATATACCTATTAGTCATTTATAGAATAGTGAGGTACCCTCAGGCTATGAATATTTTCCTTTTTCACTTGAATAATCATATTTCTGAGGAGAAAAAGGCATGGATTTTTTTTCAGCTTTCAAATACACCTGGACTGGGGCACTCAATATTTTTTTTATTCAATATTTCATAAATACATAAAAACAGATACTGCCTTTATTCCAGCACATGCTGTTGTTTAACGTTGTATAGAGGCTTCTCAGATATAAATGGGTTCACATGTGACATTCTTATTTTAATAGGTTATTTATTACTAACTTGGGATTTGTTAGTATTTATATTCTTGTTGCAACAATGTTACTTGTGGGGATTTAACGTGACATTCTGAACATTTTTTACAAAAAGCGTAGAGTTTCAAGGCAGAGAGGCCAAACATCTGTGTTGGTATTTTAAGAAAGAAACCTTAACTAAATGAACTAATTTTTAGCTAGCAATTTGAAAACTTTAGTAATTTTGCTTTTCGTGATTTTGAAGTTATTCTGTCCTTCCCTGTCCTCAAGGGGAAATTAAGTGGAATTTGAGTACTGCAAGGGATTATTTTATTTATTAGGTTCTTTCAATGCCAAGGAAATTTTTTAAAGGACTGGTTTACAAAGGCTATATAGATTATTCCTATATATCATCTCATTTCAAATAACTAATCATCTTTTGGGTGCTTTTATAACTGAGATTACTATAAATCTCTCCAAAAATATCATGGCCTTAACTCTTTCATTTTTAGCAAATACATGATTAAAACTTCATGTGTCAAGATCTTAGCTAAAGTTTTTTAACAATAAATTATAATTTAAAAACCTGTGATGTCCTCCATTTTCAGCATCATAAACAACTGCATGCTAGAGGAACCCTCTGACTAGTATAGTAGAAATAGATCTTAGAAAAATTGTATAAAAAAAAGAAAAACAGCCATGTGATTTGGTACATTGTTTTTTCTAAGAAGAAAAGCAAATTTCTAATAGGCTCTTTTTCTACTCTCAGGAAAGGGACAAATATGGAAAACCAAATTCTCAGCAATTAGCAATTAGGAAAACCAAATTTGTGAGCACAATTAAGCATTGACCTCTACAAGGAGAGCTGTTTGACCCTGAGAGTTTTGAAATAGGCTAAGACATTAAAAGGGGAATAAAATAATTCCTATTCAATAGCATGCGTCTCCCCTTGTCTCTAGAAGAATCAGTTGTAAATCTTTCCTGGAAGAATGTATCCCCAATTTAAGATTCAGGACTCCCACAGATTAAATTCAATAAAATATGAACTCACTATTTAAAAATGACCAAATACCAGGGAAGTGAGCCAGTATGAATTAGTGTCAACAGAAACAACCAACAACAGATTTATATACTAAAAGACCCTATTTTGGAATTATCCAACTTGAACATAAAATTAAAATATTTAAATAAGTATATAATTGAATATATAATTAAAATATTTAAATAAATAAATGAGTACAAAATAAGCTAATAACCAGAAACTAATAAAAATGGCCATGTGAATTTATATAATCACCGAAAGTAAAAATTTAGAGGATGTGGAAAACTCAGTATTGTTAAGATGTCTGTTCTCAGCAAATCAATCTATAGGTTAAATGCAATTCCAATCAAAATTGCAACAAATCTTTCTAGAGATTGACAAGTTGACACTGTAATTTATATGGAAATGCAGAGGACTTAGAATGGCCAAAAAATCTTGAAAAAGAACAAAATTGGATAACTTGCAGTACCTGATTTTAAGACTTAACAACCCACAGTAATCAAGACAGTGTGACACTGACATAAACATCAACAAGTAAATCAGTGGAAAAGAGTGCCCAGAAATAGACACACATTTATGGAATTTTTAACAGAAGCACCAAAACAACCTGATAGGGATAGGAAAACTTTTTCCATAAATAGTATTGGAATAACTGAATATCCACATGAAAAAAAGAATCTCAACCTCTGTGTCACATCAAACACAAGGATAACTTTGAGGTAGAGTATAGACCTAAACATAAAATATGAAACCATAAAGCTTTTAGGGGAAAGCATGGAACAATCTCATGACTTCGCAACGAGCAACAATTTCTTAGATCACAGAAAGTGATAAGCAAAAAAGGAAAAAAAATTATCATTATACTTCATCAAAATTAATACTTATGCCCCTCAAAAGACTGTATTATGAAAATGAATAGGCAAAACTGGGGGAAAATATTCCTGACATATATATGTGGCAAAGAACTGGTATCATGTTTATATAAAGAACTTCTACAACTTAAGAAACCAAGCAAAACAATTCTTAAAAATGGAAAATTTAAACAGATTTTCACAAAGTAATGTGTGAATAGTCAATAACCACATGAAAAAGGTCTCAATATCTTTAGTCATCAGAGAAATACAATTGAAAATCACTGTGAGATAGTACTGTATAACCCACCCTTAGGCTAAGATTAGACTGACAAAACCAAATGTTGGTGATGTTGTAAAGTAACTGGAAGTCTCATACTTTATTGTTGAGAACATAAACTGGTACAGGCACTAAAGAAAATAAGTCTGAGAGATTCTTATAAAACTAAGCATATGGGGATCTCTGGGTGGCTCAGCGGTTTGGCGCCTGCCTTTGGCCCAGGGCGCGATCCTGGAGTCCCGGGATCGAGTCCTGCGTCGGGCTCCCGGCATGGAGCCTGCTTCTCCCTCCTCCTGTATCTCTGTCTATCATAAATAAATAAATAAATAAATCTTTAAAAAAAAAAAAAAACTAAGCATATACCTATTCTGTGATCTGACAATTTATAGATGTCTGCTGTTTATTTTGAAATGGCACTAAAAATAATATGGATTAATGGATAGATAGATGGATAAATAAATAATAAAGCAAGTCCAGTTAACTGTTCATGATATAATCTAAGAGGAAATGTACAGGTGTTCAGTATAAAACTCAACCTTGATGTATGTTTGAATTTATTGCTATAAGTAAAAAAATACATAATTACAAAAAATGGATAGGTTAAATATCACATGTATGATGCTGCTGAGGCATTCATATTAATGACCCAGTCATTCTTATTACTGGTGGTCTGCACATATAAGTGGTGGATTTTCACTGAGATTTCTACTTCATGACCACCACTACACTTTGCCCTTGGCCATGGGCCCACAGCCTTGTGATGAATCAGCCTGTTTTGGCAGAAGGAGTTGCAAGCCTTCAGGTTATTGGCTCTGTGCTGTATGTCTGCTTATTCCTATTTATCGGGAAGCTGGAACAGTTCCCTATGACCATACATTGTGGGTGGGCAGACATGGTGGCATCTACTCTCACTAGCATGGCTGGAGATGGAGAGATTTTAAGGACACTCATGCACTGTTCGTATGTATGAGGTAGCAAATTTGGGGATTTTGTTCAGTGCTGTCATCTGAATGTATCCTCCCAGATTCATATGTTGGAAACTTAACCCCCAAGGGGATGGTTTTAGGAGGTGAGGCTTTGGGGAGGTGATTAGGTCATGAAGATGGACCTCTCATGAATGAGATTAATATTTATAAAAGAGAATCAACAGAGCTCCCTTAGTCCCTTCCACGATGTAAGGATATGAGAAGTCTACAACCCGGAAGAGGGCCCTCAGCTGACCATGCTGGCAGTCTGATCTTGAACTTCCAATCTCCTGAACCGTGAGAACTAAATGTCTATCGTTTATAAACCACTCAGTCTGTGGTAGTTTGTTATGGCAGCCCAGAACAGACTAACACATTAAGAGTTTATTAATCAGTAGAATACATCTTACTTAATCAGGATAAGTTTTTTACTTCTTTCATCTCTTCTCTTCCTTCATTTACTAATTTCTACTGTATACTAGTCTCTATACGAGATATGGAGGTACACTTCATACTGAAATGATTAAGAAAGATATCCTAGTTCTTAAGGAGTTTGCAATCCAAAAGGAAAATCTCACAGGTAAACATATAATATAGTAGGAGATGTACTGTGTAAAAACACGTAACGCTATTACAGGATTACTAGATTTTGAGTGGGAAGGACATGGTCACAGAAAGCATTTGTCACACAGAGGTTGAAAGAGTATTCCAGATAGAGGAAGTTGTTAGTAGAAAAAAAAGTATAGAAAAGGGCCTGTGTTTTTAAAATTTGAAAAATATTAATGTGATACCAAATGTATGGTAGAAAGATGTTGGGAGATGAAAGAAGTCGATAGAATAATTTCTGCTTAAAGTGAACAGATTAAATATGGACATTTGGTTTCAGCTATGACCTCAAACCTTAGTAAAACAAAAGTAAATGATTTTTTTAAATGTAGAAACCCACAGGCAAAACAGGAAAGGAGACAAGAGCAATGACATTTTAGATACTGGAAAGCTAATGGTGAATGATTTTAGTTAGCCTATTCAAGACAGCTTTTTCCTAATTGATGGTTGCAAAAGCCTTGAAGAACCCAAATTACAGAACTGCAAAAGGCTCAGGGATTGGGGACATAAAGTTATCTCTGAAAACAGGAGGTTTAGTTGGGGCTAAAATTTAAAAAAAGGATTGGTTGAAAGTCCCCTTAAGATGCAGTTGGGTTGCCCTTCTAGATCATTTTTCAGTTCTGTATAAACAGCCAGCTACCCCTTCTTTACCCTGGTAGAATATTAGAGGTTTGTTTGTGTATGTATGTATGTATGTATTTTTAAGTTTTTTAATTTATTTATTCATGAGAGACAGAGGGAGAGAGGCAGAGACATAGGCAGAGGGGAAAGTAGGCCCTGGGCAGGGAGCCCGATGTGGGACTCAATCCTGGGTCCCCAGGATCAGGCCCTGGACTGAAGGTAGTGCTAAATCACTGAGCCACTCAGGCTGCCCTGTGTATTTATTTTTAAGAGAGAGGACATCACTAGACTGGGAGACCCTAGGCCTGGCTGAGGAAATTTTGATTTTCTGCAAACAGGGGAGTTAAGTGAATGACAAATACTGAGAATACCAGTAGACTTTCTCCCTTCTGCTCCCAGAACTCTGGCAACTTGTCCTCAAGTCAGGAAATTGGACAATAGCTCTTTGAGAATTGTGGCCAGCCAGAGAGAAAAAGATCTTACCAAAGATACTGAGATTAGGAGTTTCTCAACAAAGTAGCTCAACTGGATCATGCTAAAATGAAGTTTGCAGTCAACAAGCTTCACCATGTACACATTCTTTTTATTTTGTCATTCTTTGCTTTACTTTGTGTAAAGTATGACCGAAGCAGAAGAGGCCACTAAAGTAAAGTCAGCTCCTACCATTGTTCCTCAACTCTGCTTTCGTTCCCTACTCTCCCTTCTGAGAGAACCATCTAATCATTATTCATAATTGTCTGTGCTTCTCCTTCTTGGATATGTGTATGAGGCTGATGGCCTCAGACAACCTCAGCATTCTTTTGCTCAGAAACTGGGTTAGCCACAGTCATTACTACCTTCTGGAAATAAGCCCAACGAAATTAAATAATTTTTCCAAATCACAGAGTTCATAAATTGAAGAGGTGAATTCTGAATCTAGTTTTTGTTTTTATTTACTCTGTGCCTTTAGCTCACTGATACTGTGTCCTTCAAAACACGATAGGTGGCAGTTAGATGCTCTATAGCTAAATTTAAGTGTAGATCAGAAGACTGTATTCTGGAAACTTGTGGATATTTCTTTTTCAAGTTTTTAGAATAACAGTTGCTCTTGAAAAACTCAACCCTAACTGAATAAAAACAGATTTTGTATTGTTCATTATCATACATCCAACATCCAAAGCAGCACCTGATACATAGAAAGTATTCAGATATGTTTGAATATATAAATGATTATATAATTATTTTTCAAGTATAATTTTTAATAAAGATAATTATAAAAGATGGAAAAACTAGCCCAGAAAGGCCAATTACTTCTTTAGCAGGTGAGTTTTTTTTCTTTTTTTTAAATTTTTATTTATTTATGATAGTCACACACAGAGAGAGAGAGAGAGAGAGAGAGGCAGAGACACAGGCAGGGGGAGAAGCAGGCTCCATGCACCGGGAGCCTGATGTGGGATTCGATCCCGGGTCTCCAGGATCGCGCCCTGGGCCAAAGGCAGGCGCCAAACCGCTGCGCCACCCAGGGATCCCAGCAGGTGAGTTTTTGACATAATAATTCATATCAGTTTTAAATACTATCACATAAAGCGTAATGAAGAAAATTAATTTTACTTTATAATTAGAAAATTCACAAAACAGACCAAGAAAAACAAAAACAGCCATTTTGAAAATAAATATAGTTCATGTCAAAGTAGTATAAAAGGAAGCCAGAAGTCTTTAAAAATTTTTTTTTCTTCCCAATATTTTCTCACTCTTTTATGGTTTTTGAGATTGGTGAAGGGTTCAAGGCTTGAGATTCAAGGGTTACTGAACTCTTCTGGTTTAGCACCTTTGGTATCTGTTTTTCACCACTGCCATTCTTGAATTTGGAAGCAGTAATAATTAAAATAAGTAGCTTTGAGGGCACCTGGGGGGTTCAGTTGGTTAAGCACCTGCCTTTGCTCAGGTCATGATTCCAGAGTCCTGAAATCAAACCCCACATGGGGCTCCCTGCTTAACGGGGAGCCTGCTTCTCCCTCTTCATCTGCCTGCCTCTCCGCCTGCTTGTGTGTATGCAAGTGCTTCTCCCTCTCTCTGTCAAATAAATAAAATCTTTTTAAAAAAATAAGTAACTTTTTTAAGTTGCTTATTAAGGCACTAACTTGGTTGTTAATAGTTTTGAGTTTCAGATTTAGGAGAAAATTCATTAAGAAGTTCATTATTCTGGGGCACCTGCGTGGCTCAGTGGTTGAGCCTCTGCCTTTGGCTCAGGTCGTGATCCCGGAGTCCTGGGATCGAGTACCACATCAGGCTCCCTACAGGGAGCCTGCTTCTCCTTCTGCCTATGTCTCTGCCTCTCTCTGCGTCTCTCCTTAATAAATAAATAAAATCTTAAAGAAATGAAAAGAAGTTCATTATTCTAACAGCTATAAAGTTTAAGCCAAATCTTCAGCTACCACTACTCAACTAAGATCATTGGTGAGAAATTATTGATAAATATAGTGGAAACTTTTCAATCCTTATTTGACATTTGGTACATTTCATGATGCTCTTTACAAAACCTTCCTCTCTTATCTTTGATGGTAATATTTCCCCTGGTTTTCCACTTCTTTTGAATTTCTTTTTCAGTCATTTTGATATGGCTCCTCTTCCATCACCCTTGCAAATGGTGATGTTCATTTGCATCTTTAGACCCATCTTTAGATTTTCTGCCAGTCTAAGATTCTCATAGGCGATCTTACTGATCTCCATTACCATCTTTTACTTATGCCTTCCAAATTTGTACCTCAAGCCCAGATCTACCTCTTGTTTCAGACAAAATATCCTGCTGGTTATTGTCCATGTGTGCTTGAATGTCCCAAAGCTATTTAGCTGTTATGTTCCAAACTGAAATAATAATCTTTTACTCCCATTTCCAGCTACTACCCACAAACTCTTCTCTTGTTTCCTACTTCAACAAATGGCACCTATCACCCAAAAACATGGAATTAGACCTTCTCTTAGCTTTATCCTCCTATTTAATCAGCCACTGAAGCCTATATATTCTACTTCCTAAATATATCTCAATTCCATCTACTTTTCTCTGCCCTTAAATTCCAGTATTCTGATTTAGTCATCAACATTTTCTACTTACTCCTGCACTAACTTAACTGGTCTCCCTACATCCATCCTGACCCATCCCCCTATCATATCTATTTCCTTTCTTTACCAAAGTGATATTTCTATAATTTAACTTGGATCTTGTCACTTCCCAGCTTAAAATTCTCCCCTTTTGCCTTCAGAATAAATTCTAATCATATCTTGGCTCGTATCTACCTCTGTAGCATCATCTTTCACTGCTCTCAGTCTTCTGACCTTTGCACATCTTACTGCCTTAGTTTGGAACACTGTTTCTTTCTAATCCCCATTCCCTCATTTATCCCTTTCACCTAGCTGACTCTTACTCATGCTTTCATTTCAGTTCAGATGTCACTTCCTCCTGGAAGCCTTCCTTTGCCCATTAATTATGGATTGGTAGCCTCTTCATTGTGCTTCTGCTGTATCTCATATTTCTCCTATCCTATCCGTCATGACCCTGCAATTGTGCTTATTACAAATAATGAAATTGCTTGTTCTGACTTCTCTGTTTTTTCCATTATATCTGGTATGAAGTAGTTTCTCAATAAAAATTTGATGAATGAGTAAATAAGTGAATGTAATATAAGTAGCTATTACCTCAGCTAGTTTAAGTTTCAGTTTTACACATTTTCCATCCCTACACAGGTTTGTAGCATTTATCCTTTCTTTGTTACACAGTACGTTTCCCCTTATGCATAGTTTCACTTTTCCCCAGTTTCAGTTATCTGTGGTAAGCCACAGTCAGAAGCCCATGATCCTCCTTTTGGCTATTCATCAGTAAGTCAGTAGGTCAATAGTAGCCTAACACTGTGTCGCAATACCTATGTCATTCACCTCAATTCATCACATCACATAGGCATTTTATCATCTCACATCATTACCAAGAAAGAGTGAGTATAGTATGATATTTAAGAGAGAAAGAGAGGGACGCCAGGGTGGCTTAGTTGTTGGGCGTCTGCCTTTGGCTCAGGACGTGATCCCAGGGTCCCGGGATCGAGTCCCACATTGGGCTCCCTGCTTGGAGCCTGCTTCTCCCTCTTCTCTCTGCTTCTGCCTGCTTTTGTCTCTACCTCTCTCGCTCTGTCTCACATGAATAAATAAATTAAATATATTTTATAAAATAGACAACATCAACATAATTGTTATTACAGTATGTATGCCTGGTATGGAGATCTTTGTTTCTAAATACCAATCTCCATTGAAGGGAAGAAATGACTCCTTGAAAAAATGGCTACAGCCAGGAATACAGCAAAGAAAACATAAGAAAGGCTTGGAGTATTTTCACATTCCAAAAGATACAGACTGCTCAAAGAATGAATGGACTCTAGTTGGATTTTTGATTATGGTAAAACGTATATAACATAATATTTATCATTTTAAGCATTTTTAAATGTACAGTTCAGCAGCATTAAATAACATTCACATTGTTAGGCAGACATTTCTGCCATTCATCTCCAGAACGTTTTCCACCTCCCAGACTAAAACTGTATACCAATTAAATAGTAACTCCCGGGATCCCTGGGTGGCTCAGCGGTTTAGCATCTGCCTTTGGCCCAGGGAGTGATCCTGGGGTCCTGGGATCGAGTCCCACGTCGGGCTTCCTGCATGGAGCCTGCTTCTCCCTCTGCCTCTGCCTCTGTCTCTGCCCCTCCATCTCTCTCTCTCTCTCTCTCTCATAAATAAATAAAACCTTTAAAAAAAATAGTCACTCCCATTTCTCCTTACCCCACTCTAGCCCCAAGTGACCTCCATTCTGTTTTTTATCTTTATGAGTTTGACTACTGTAGGTGGAATTATGTAGTATTTGTCTTTCTCTGACTGGCTTATTTCATTTATTCATGTTGTAGTAGCAGGTATTAGAATTTTCTTCCTTTCTAAGGCTGAATAATATCCTACTGTATGTCTACACCATATTTTTCTTACTCATCTATCAGTGGAAACTTTAGGTTGCTTCTACGTTTTAGTATTATAAATAATGCTACAATGAACATAGGTATACAAATATCTCTTCAAGTCTCTGCTTTCAGTTATTTTGAGTTTGTACCCAGAAGTGGAACTGCTGGATCAAATGGTAATTCTATTAATTTGTGGGGAATCACTATATTGTTTTCCATAGCAGCTGTACCATTTTATATTCCCACCAGTAACACACAAGGATTCTAATCTCTCCACATCCTCACCAGTGCTTGTTATTTTTTGTTCTTTAAGAGTGAGAGGTGGTATCACACTATGATTTTGATTTGCATTTGCCTAATGATGATGGTGGTATTGAGCATTTTTTCATGTGTTTATTGGCTGTTTGTGTATCTTCTTTGAAGAAATGTCTCTTTAAGGGATGCCTGGGTGGCTCAGCAGTTGAGTGTCTGTGTGTGGCTCAGGGCGTGATCCCGGGGTTCCAGGATCGGGCTCCCAGTGAGGAGCCTGCTTCTCCCTCTGCCTGTGTGTCTGTCTCTCTCTTTGTCTTTCATGAATAAATAAATAAAATCTTTAATAAAAAAAGAAGGAAGAAATGTCTTTTTAAGTCCTTTGGCCATTTTTAAATCACTGTAGTTGGAATTTTTGAGGAACTTGATAATACTCTAAAATTTATTTGAAAGAACATGAAGAGCAAAGAACAGGAATTTCCCTATCAGATATCAATACTACTTTGAAATCATCATCTTAAAATTAGTGTTGTATTAGAAAACAAGAGACTAATAAACCAATAAAATAGAGTATGTGGAGACGTACTAGTGTTTATGGGAACTTAATAGGTATCACAAATCAGTGAAGAAAGGAGAACTTATTTAATAAATGCTGTTGGGAGAAGTGGATCACTGTATGGAGAGAAAGTATTCCTCGATAGTAACACTTATAAAGATGTTCTTCAGGTAGATTAAACATCTATATGTAATGCTAGAACTACAAAGTTAATAGAAGAAATGAAGATGAATATCTTTGTGTCCTAGGGCCAGGGAAAAAATATTTAAAATTTAAAACATAAATGCAATAATACAAAGTAAACATAAATACAAGCAATAGAAAACCAGATGGATTTTGTAAGTTATTAAAAGTCTCTTAAAAAATATTTATTTATTTATTTATTTATTTATTTATTTATTTATTTATTTATGAGAGTACACATACACGAGTTGGGGGAGGGGCAGAGAGAGGATCTCAGGCAGACTCCCTGCTGAGCTTGGAGCTCAGTTTCACCCCATGAGATCATAACCAGAGCCAAAATCACAATAGACAATAACCAACTGAGCCACCCAGGTACCTCTAAAATTCTTTAATCAAAGAAGGACAGCATGAATGAAGTTAATATACAGATGTTAATTAATAGACCAGAAATCTTATTTTACTCTCTAAAATCAATAAGAAAATATCTGGGATCTACAAAAAAATTCTCTAAATCACCAAGAGTTAAATAGCAACCCCAATGAAAATTGAAAAAAGTGGAGCACCTGAGTGGCTCAATTGGTTGAGCATCTGCCTTCAACTCAGATCATGATCCCAGGGTCCTGAAATTGAGCCCCACTTCGGGTTCCCCACTCAGTGGGGAGCTTCCTTCTCCCTCTCCCTCTGTCCCTTCACTTCCCTCCCCTGCTCATGCTTTCTCACAGTGTACTTTCTGTCTTTCTGAAAGAAATAAAATCTTAAAAAAAAAATTGAAAAAATATATGAAGAGGCTCTTTATAAAAGAGAGAACTCATAAAGCTACAAGGATACGTAAATTAAAATAGTAACTTTATATTCCTAAGGCTGGAAAAAACTAGAAAGTAGAACAGTAAAGTATTGGTAAGGCTGTAGCAATATAGGAATCCTCATGCATTGCTGATGAAGAACATAGATAGGAATCATTATTTTGGGGAACAAGTAGGTGGTACTTAGAAAGAGACTATGTATATAGTATCCTTTAATGCAGCAATAGTTCTGGATAAATGATTGATGGAGAGAGGGGAAAGGAGAGGGATATTAAAGGAATTATCAGTCATCTCTTGTTATAAAGTACAATGTTTAGACTTTCCCCTGCCTAACATGAATTAAAATACAGGATTTATCATACATCTGTAATTAATTGATGTTTGTAGATTATTTAGTCCACATATTTACCTGTTTTGAAGAGGGAGAGAGTAAGGACAAATTGGAGCCCTTGCTAATTTCTCACTGCCTTTAAACCTTCAACTTTGTTGATGCAGTTGACTTGCAGAAAAAGTTAATTCCATTTACTACAGAGTTGCACGTACACTAGCTCAGAATGCAAAGAAGCTGAAAGGAAATCCAATAAGAGCTTGGAGGAGCTACAGACTTGACTGACAAAATAAGCCAGAAGGTTGTTGACACTACCATGACCTCTAAACATAAACATGGGTGCTGTTCCACTTCCACCTTTCAAGTCTCTGGCAACTCTAACTCAGAACCATCTAGAGAAGGGAATTCTAGAGAACATAGTTCCAGTTTAGTTAAATTGACATGGTACAAATCACTACTCTCTTCTTCCCAGTCAGTACCCTAATTTAACATGAGACACTCTGAGGCTGTGAACTGCAGTTGTGTTGTAATTCAGTCACCTACAGGATTAGACTTTGTTATGATATTTAGATTTCTCAACCCTGCAGTTATAGGATCTTATTTATTTTTAAGAGCGATCAGAGAAACTGTCTGGTCCTTAAATCCTTGTGATAGAAATTTAACACCCTGAGTTTATTATGATCTTTTCTTCAAATTCTCTAATACATTTTGAAACAATGGACTAGCCTCATTGTTCCTCTTATATGAATTAAAATATTTATGGCAACAATTACTTGATTATCTATAGGCACTCAATTATAGCTATCTATTGGTAATTTGTTTTCAATTGAGTGCCATGGACTACCAGTTAACTATTTTTATTAATTCTTTTTTTTTTTCAGATTTATTTATTTATTCATGAGAGACACACAGAGAGAGGCAGAGACATAGGCAGAGGGAGAAGGAGACCCCTCTCAGGGAACCCGATGTGGGACTTGATCCCGGATCCTGGGATCACACCATGAGCTGAAGGCAGACACTCAACCGCTGAGCCACCCAGGCGTCCCAATCTTTTGTTTTTAAAACATTTTTAGTTTCACAGCAGAATTGAGAAAGTATAGAGATTTCATATATAAGTATAGATATTTCACATATACCCTTTGTCCCACACATACGTAGCTTCCCCCTTTATGAGCAATTACCACCTGAGTGGTACATTTGTTACTATTAATGAACCTATGTTAACACATCATAATCATCTAAAGTCCATAGTTTACATTGTTTCACTCTTGGTATTATAAATTCTTTGGTTTTAGATGAATATATATTGAAATGGATCCATGCAAGTATTTTTATTGCACTAAAAATCCTCTGTGCTCTACTTATTTATCCTACCTTCCAATTACTACTGCTTTTGAATCAGATCTAAAATCCAATTTCAGATTTCCACCGTTAAGTTGCTTTTCTTCTGAAACAATTATTGGTACAGATCGGGAAGTTCCTTAAGTAGCACTCTTCATTTTCTGCAAGTTTGTTGTATTATAGTTCTCTCAGTTACATCTGTCTAAATGTGTAGAAAAGACCAACAATAATTTCCAAATATTCTGGGCAATAAAATAATTGTTTTTACAAATGAAATTTAAAATACTGTCTTAGCTAGTTATATCAGATTTCATTGAGCGTTTACTATAATATCTAAGGGATATTTAATAGAGATTTAACAGACTACTGACAGTCATGGATTTGATATTCTTTGTGTTGACCAATTGAAAACAATTTATGATAAATAGTAATTTGTATTTTTGCTGAAGCAGAAATTTGAGCTGTGCATGTAATGCTATTATATGCTGGTCAAACACTTAGCTAGTATGGAAACTTTGCTAATCACGATTCATTCTGCATCTCAACTTGACCTTGTTTTCAAGTAGTCATTGTGTGACTCATGAAATTATATTTCTGAAATATATAATATTTATGACATATGTATTGTTTAAAGAATAGTAGTAAAATAGATACACATGTACCCAACACCCAGTTCAAGAAATGAAAGATTAACACTGAAGTCCTTGGGAGCCCCACCACAACTCTTCCTGCTCTTCCTCTCCCTTAATGCCACTCTCTTAAATTTGATATTACTCATTCCTTTGCTTTTCTTCATGTTTTTACGTCATAGTTGTACTCTTAAATATAATGCAGTTGAGTTTTGTCTGTTTTGACCTTCATATAATTGGAGTCATTCTGTTTTTTTTCATTGATACAATCAGTATTTGTTGAGCAACTGCCTAAAATACTTAATCCATTTTGGTGTATAAAATTATGGTTTGTTTACATTCATTGCTGTATGAGTCCATGCTACTGTTGAAGGCTATTTGGTAATGAAAACAGTGTTGTAACTGAAAACATCGTTGCAGTAACCATTCTTATACACTGATGCACTTATGCAGGAATTTCTCTTGAATAAACACATAGGAATGGAATGCTGAGTCAAGAGTATGTGCAACTTCAACTCTACCAGATTATGACAAATTGTTTTCTAAAATATCTTTATAAACTTATACTCTGACAACAGTGTGTGAGAGTTACTATGACATTATTAATTTTAAATTCTACTAGTCTGGTGATTGTTAAAGGTTATATATCATTGTAGTTATAATTTGCATTCCTTAATAACTAATAAAATAAAACAGTTTTTCATGTTTATTAGCTTTGCATATTTTCTATGTAAGGAAAGGACTATTTGCCTTTTTTGCCCTTTTTTTTCTTTTGCATTATCTTTTTCTCATTGATTTATAGGAGTTCTTAATGTGTTCTGAATTCCAAGCCTTTCATGTGGCAGATATTAGTTTCTAGTCTGTGGTTTTCTTTTGCTTTTCTTTTTTTTGTTTTGTTTTGTTTTTGTTGTTGTTTTTTGTTGTTTTGGGGGGTTTTTTGCTTTTTTTGTTTTGTTTTGTTGCTTTTCTTTCTGATAATTTTTGGTAAATATAAGTTTATTATTTTAATCTAGTCAGTTTCATTAATTGTTTCCTTTATGGTTTGTACTTTTTTATGTCTCATGTAAGAAAACCTTCTCTACTGTGAGGTCATAAAGATATTCTCATATCCTCATTAAATATTTAATAATTTTACCTTTCATATTTAAGTCATTTATCTAAAATTAATTTTTTGTGAACTGTATGAAGTACAGATCCAGTTTATTTTTTCCCCAAATGTATAATCAATTGCCTGTAGAACTAGTTGTATAATAGTATATCCTTTCTCCAATGATTTGCTATGATCCCCTTTTCATGCATCACATTTCTATATATATTGGGTCTTTTCAGGATTTCTGCTTTGTAAATCTATTTACCTATTTTCCCAAAAGCATCATATAGTCTTAATTAAAGTTTTGTGTGTTTTTTTTTAAAGATTTTATTTCTTAGAGAGAGAGAGATAGAGAGAGAGAGAGCGCACACACAAACAGGGGGAGCAGCCCGGGGGTGGGGGCAGAGGGAGAAGCAGGGAACCTGATGTGAGGCTCCATCCCAGGACCCTGGGATCATGACTTGAGCCAAAGGCAGATGCTTAACCAAGTGAGCCACTCAGGTGCCCCACTTAATTAAAGTTTTATAATTTTAACATCTGTGAGACAAGTCCCTGTACTGACCCCAATGAAATCCTAAGGAATATCTTCCCTGTTTTTTGCCCTTTGCTTTTCTATATACTTTTAAGAATCACCTTACTGAATTCATGAGAACTCTTGTGGGACTCTGATTAAAATTGTGTTGAATCTGTAGGCTAATTTAGGTAAGAACTGATCTATTCACTAGTCTTTCTATCCATAAGCATAGTATACATTTCTTAATGTATATAAGCCTTTAATGTGTTTTAATAACTTTTTTGCATTTTATTTTTTTGTTAAATGCTTTTTATAAGTTTCAATTTTAGCTCGTTAGTTGACATACAGTGTAATATTAGTTTCAGGTGTACAGTGATTCAGCAATTCTATATGTCACCCAGTGTTAATCACAAGTTTACTTCTTAATCTCTGTAACCTATTTAACCTGTCCCCTCACTCAACTTCCTTCTGATGACCATCAGTTTATTCTCCATAATTAAGAGTCTGTTTCTTCATTTGTCTCTCTCTTTTTTCCCCTGTGCTCATTTGTTTTGTTTCTTAAATTCCACATATGAGTGAAATCATATGGTGTTTGTCTTTCTCCGAATGACTTATTTCACTTAGCGTAATATTCTCTAGCTCCATCCATGTGGTTGGTTTTTTTTAAAGATTTATTTATGTATTTATTTATGATAGACATAGAGAGAGAGAGAGAGAGAAGCAGAGACACAGAAGAAGGGAGAAGGGAGAAGCAGGCTCCATGCCAGGAGCCCGATTCAGGACTCGATCCTGGGACCCCAGGACCGTGCCCTGGGCCAAAGGCAGGCGCCAAACCGCTGAGCCACCCAAGGATCCCCCTCCATCCATGTAGTTGTAAATGACAAGATATCATTCTTTTTTTAATGGCTGAATAATATTCCAGTGTGTGTAGGGGTGTGTGTGTGTGTGTGTGTATGACATCTTTATCCATTAATTTGTGGATGAACACTTAGGCTGTTTCCATATCTTGGCTGTTGTAAATAATGCTGCTATAAACATAGAAGTGCACGTATCCCTTTGAATTAGTGTTTTTGTGTTCTTTGGGCAAATACCCAGTAATACAATTGCTGGATTTTAGGGTAATTCTATTTTTAACTTTTTGAATAACCTCCATACTGTTTTCCAGAGTGGCAACATTCCCACCAACAGTGCACAGGGGTTTCTTTTCTCCATATCCTGGCCAAGACCTGTTGTTTCTGTGTATTTGATTTTAGCCATTCTTACAGGTGTGAGGTGATATCTTATTGTGGTTTTAGTTTGAATTTCCCTGAAAGAAAATGATGATGAACATCTTTTTCATGTCTGTTGGCCATCTTATGTCTTCTTTGGAGAAATGTCTATTCATGTCTTCTGCCCATTTTTAAATGAAATTTTTTTGGGGGTATTGAGTTTTATTAGTTATTTATATATTTTAGATGGTAACCCTTTATCAACTATATTATTTCCAAATATCTTCTCCCATTCTATAGGTTGCTTTTTAGTTTTGATTTAATAACATTCTATGATTTTTCTCCATGACAGTCTTTACATATCTTTTGTTACATCTATCCCTGGTTATTCTATCATTTTGCTTTTAACTGTTGTTGCTATTGTAGATGGTATCTTTAAAAATTACATATTCTAGTTGCTTTTCTCTGATGTATAGAAATATATTAATTTTCTTAATATATTTGCAAACTTCATTGTATGTAATAATTTGTCTGCATATTCTTTTTAGTTCTTTATGTTGGTGGTCATTTCATCCAGTGTCATCCATATCACCTAGTAATAAGTTTTACCTTATTTTCCAAACTTTATTCATTTTATTTCTTTTTCTTATTGTCTAGCAAAGATTTGTAATATAACATTAAATAGAAGTGACACCTTTTAAAGTTTAATCATTAAGCTTTCTATTTGTTAAAGGTTTTTTTTTAACAGCATTTAACATTTTATTTTTAATTTAGTTTTATTATTATTTTTAACACCGTTAAATTAGTTTCAGGTATACAATATAGTGATTCAACACTTCTATTCAACACCTGGTGCTCATCAAGTTTGGTTAGATGTCCTATATCAGATTAAAAAGTTCTATTTCAAAACAATGTAAAACAGACTTAGTTAAAGATCATATAGTATGGGGCAAAAGTCTTCCATTCTTAGTTTGTTCAGAGTTTTTATCATTAATATGTGTTGTTTCATGAAATGCTTTCTCTGCAGATACCAATTTTCACGAATTATTGAACTTGGTATGTTAGAAATTTTCTCATGATTGTTTCCATCATTTGAGATTAGCCTATAAAATCTCTTACTGTTTTTGACTGGTATTGGAGCAAGCTTATATATACTTAGTGTCAGAAAATGAAGTTAAGGAGCACCAGGGTGGCTCAGTCTGTTAGGCATCTGACTTCAGCTCAGGTCATGATCTTATGGTCCTGGGATCGAGCTCTGCCTCACCTCCCCACTGAGCGGGGAGTCCACTTCTCCATATTCCTCTGTCTCTCCCCCTACTCACACACTCATATAAATAAATAAAATCTTCTTTTAAAAAAAGAAAATGGCGCCTGGTGGCTCAGTGGTTGAACCTCTGCCTTTGGCTCAGGTCGTGATCCCAGGGTTCCAGGATTGAGTCCCACATCGGGTGCCCTGCAGAGGGAGCCTGCTTCTCCCTCTGACTATGTCTCTGCCTCTCTCTGTATGTCTCTCGTGAATAAATAAATAAATCTTTATTTATGAATGAAATGAAGTAGAGATTGTTCCTCTGTATCTCCTATCTGAAAGAGTGAAGGTTAGACTGAAATAGCATGTTCCTTAAAAGTTTGTTAGAATTCACAAGTAAAGCCATCTGAACCTAGTGTTCTCTTTGTAGGAATATTTTAAATATCCAATTATAGACTATTCAGATTAGTAATTTTTCCTTGAGTTTATTTGGTAATTTTTTCCTAGAAACTTGTCTGTTATGGATTTCTTCTTTTTTAAAATTAGTTTTGTCAGTTTTATTACTCTATAAACCCTTTGCTTTTTTTTTCAGTTTTTAATTTTCATTCCAGTATATTTAACATACATTGTTATATTAGTTTCGGGTGTGCAATATAGTGATTCAGCAATTCTATACATTTATTCAGGGTTCTCTCTCAGACCAGGACACTGCTCTCAAGGCTGTATTCCAGCTAAGCCTGCTAACCTTTATTTTATTTTTTCTCTTCACTGTATAATTATTATTTTTTAATTTGAGTTCAATTAATTAACATATAGTGTATTATTAGTTTCAGAGGTAGAATTGAGTGATTCATCAGTCTCTACTCAGTGTTCATTAAGAGCACATTTTTTTGTGTTCTTTTGTGTGCTCCTCCCTCTCCCTCCCCTCCACTCTCCCTCCCACACTCTCCCACTCTCCGTCCCTTTCCTTCCCACACTCTCCCACTCTCCCTCCCTCTTCATCCCACAACTCTCCCACTCTCCCTCCCTCCATGCCTCCCTCCCACTCTCTCTACCACTCTCCCTCCTTCCCACTCTCCCTCTACCTACTTCCCTCTCCCTCCCTCTCCACTCTCCCTCTCTCTCTCACTTAGCCTTCTCTGTAACCATAGCTCCCTCCCCTCCACAGCACCCTTAATCTCTTTCTCCCTTAAACCACATCTCCTCACTTCCTATTTTCATCCATGTGGCTTCTTCTCTCTTTAGTTGTGGAATTTGTTCTGTTAGTCTTATGGCTGATTTCTGGAGTATTTAGGATGATTTGGTGGTTACCTAGTTGGGTTTGTGGCACGAGAATAGCCCAGAGTCCAGCTCCTTGGATGCCATCTTTGATTGTCCTACATGTGTTATCCAAACCCTTTGTTTTTGTATCTTTGTTTATTTATTTTTGGCTCTATTTTTATTATTTTCTTTCATCTACTTTTAAGTTTTATTCTTCCTTTTTTTTTTTTTAACTCCTTTAAGCTACAGATTTAAAATGTTCCCAAACTTCCTGAGTTTACAGAGTTCTTCTATCTCAGCAGTTTTTTTCCTTGGTGCCTGCTGGGCAAAAAGAAATGCCTAACAGTTTCACTTATTAAGTAGTTAGGACCAACTTAATATGTATTTTTGTCCTCACAACTGAAAATATAGGGCAGCCCGGGTGCTGAGCGGTTTATTGCCGCCTTTGGCCCAGGGCAGGATCCTGGAGACCTGGGATCGAGTTCTGCGTCGGGCTCCCTGCATGGAGCCTGCTTCTCCTTCTGCCTGTGTCTTGGCCTCTCTCTCTCTCACTCTGTCTCTCACGAATAAATAAATAAAATTTAAAAAAACTGAAAATATATATGCATATTTGAAAAAAATACACATAAATTCTAAAAATCAATAGTTTTATTTCATTTTTAAATAACTGTAACTGCTTGCTAATGGTATGTATACTGCTGTTAAGTACTACACAGTTGTTCAAACCATGGTTTGCACCCCCTGCATTTCCTGTTCCACCTTGCTTTTAGCATAGTACTTGCTTTTACATTATAACCACCATTGAATAACCTAGCTTCATAAAGGTGTGATGTTGTACCACTATCAAATGTTGAAACCATGAGTTACCTCAAGCTAGTTGTTCATGAAATGTTAAGAGATGTTGAAACATGTTGTGCCCCCTAAAAATTAAAATTATAGGGGCAGCCCGGGTGGCTCAGTGGTTTAGTGCCGCCTTCAGTCCAGGGCATGACCCTAGAGACTCAGGATTGAGTTCCACCTTGGGCTCCCTGCATGGAGCCTGCTTCTCCCTCTGCCTGTGTCTCTGCCTCTCTCTCTCTCTCTCTCATGAATAAATAAAAAAATCTTTAATAAAAATTAAATTAAATTAAATTATACCATGTCACTCCTGCGATTTGTATGTAGCACCCCAGGGTGACTCATCTCACAGTTTAGGAACCAGGACTTTAAGGCATTCTTTGTAATAACTGCGTAATATTTCATAATGTGACTGCAACTCAGTTTTTTTGAAACATTAATCTGTTGATGTGAATTCACCTTCTGTACAGTTTTTTTTTCCCCCATGTTAAATAAAACTTCAGTAAACAGCCTTGTGCATATGTCTTTATGCACTGGTAGTTTTATATTGCTGTAGGTTAGATTCCTAGAAGAGAATTGCTAGATTAAATTGCTTATGTATATTTAGTTTTAACAGGAATTACCAGTTTGCTTTTCAAAAAAGCTGTTATGATTCATGTTTCTGCCAGCAGTTATTGAAAGTATCTTCTTCTCCACGTCTCTGCCAAAAATAGGTTCAAGTTTCAGTAGCTCTTTACAATGTTTGCTGTTTTCCAGATGGGCAAAGATTATATGATGGAAAGTACATACAAAAGTCTTGTTTTAGTTCACTTCTGATACATAGCACCTAACTCAGTGCCTGAACCATAGAAAGTTTCAATGACTATTTATGAAGTATATGAATCAGGAATAAATGAATCAAACCAGTCGTCCAGTCAAACAATTAATCTCATTGTTTCTTTGATTTGTAATTCTTTGACTATAAGTGAATTTTATCATCAATTTAGATGTTTGTTTAACCTTTCCAGATTTGTTCTTTTGTGGCTCGCTTATGGATACCTCTTGCCTATTTCTCCTTTGGATCATTTTGTAAAAGGATTTATAGTTTTTACCCCAAACACATCATTTATTAGCTTTATATTTTATCTTTTGCCATAGCAAAACTTTTAATTTTTTGCTCAGATTTTAGCTGTTTTTTAATAGCTTCTATATATTTTAATTTTTTTATTTTTTTAAAATTTTTTATTTATTTATGATAGTCACAGAGAGAGAGAGAGAGAGAGAGAGAGGCAGAGACATAGGCAGAGAGAGAAGCAGGCTCCATGCACCGGAAGCCCGACGTGTGATTCGATCCTGGGTCTCCAGGATCATGCCCTGGGCCAAAGGCGGGCGCCAAACCACTGCGCCACCCAGGGATCCCTATTTTTTTTTTAAAGATTCTATTTATTTTGCAGAGAGAGAGAGAGAACAGCAAGGGGAGCAGCATCAGAGGGTGAGGGTGAAGCAGGCTCCCTGCTGAGCTGAGAGCCTACGTGGGGCTCTATCCCAGGATCCTGGGATCATGACCTGAGTCAAAGGCAGATGCTTAACTGAGCCACCTAGGTGCCTCCTGTATTTTCACTTTAATTAAGTGATTTCTTCATTTCCAAGATAAATGTGTTGTCTAAATGTTCTTGTAAGATTCTTAGTCCTTCTGGAACCTTTTTTTTTTTTTTTAAAGATTTTATTTATTTATTCATAGAGAGAGAGAGAGAGGCAGAGGGAGAAGCAGGCTCCACACAGGGAGCCCGACGTGGGACTTGATCCTGGGGCTCCAGGATCACACCCCGGGCTGCAGGCGGCACCAAACGGCAGCGCCACCGGGGCTGCCCTGAAACCTATTTTTATAATTGCACAGTTTATTATAAGTATCCAATTTATTTTCTTCTGAAAGGATAGCCAGTTAATGCTAGCACATGTTAAATAATTTATAGATTTCCCACTGAACTGAACAACCACAATTGTCACATATAGAGTTTTCGTACATATTATGATTTATTTCTGCATTTCTTTCTCTACTCCATGGATATTTATGTATATCTAAACTAATAATTGATTTTAGTAAGTGGTATTTTTATGTTCTGATACCTGATAAGGCAAATTATCCTACACTGATACTCTTTTTGGTTCTCTTTAAACCATTCCTGGCCTCTGATTCTTTTGTACAAATATCAAGATGATAATATTGAATTTCCAATAAGAATCTATTAGAATAGAGAATGCAAATCCGTTAAAATTGCATGTAACGTATATGTTAATTTGGGGAGAATTAATATCTTAATATTCTAAGTCTTTTTGCCCCCAATAACCAGTACATTTGTTTCAATTTTTTTCCTTTTTATAAATTCTTAAAGTTTTCTTCTTGTAAATATTTTGCTTTGTTAAATGTATTCCATAGTATTTATAGTTTGTATTGCTGTTGTGAATAGAGCACTTTTCCCATTTCCATTTCTAGTTGCTTTTTGCTAACATAAATAAAAGATATTGGGATGCCTGGGTGACTGAGTGGTTAAGCCTCTAATTTCAGAGGTCATGATTTCAAGCTCCTAAGATCGAGCACAGGGTCAGGCTCTTCACTGAATGTGGAGCCTACTTAAGATTCTTTCTCTCTCTACCCTCCTCTCTCTTTCTCTTAGAAATAAATAAATGAATAAATTAAAATTTTAAAAATTAAATCAGTTATTGATTTCATATATTTATTTCATATTTATCCATTTTACCAAGTTCTCTTTATATTTATTTCATATTTATCTATTTTACCAAGTTCTCTTATTAATTTTAGTGTTCTATTAAAATCTTGGGTGTTCTAGGCATAGGGTGGTACCAATCCCCCCAAAAGATGTTTTATTCCTTCTTTGCCAGTGTTTATACCATTTATTTCATTCTCATATCTGTATTTGCCAGAATCCCTAAGATAGTATTAAAAAAATTCATAGAAGTCATCTCTTATTCCTAATTGAAATAGTGTTTTATCATTTATGATAATACTTATTTGGCTTTAGTAAATATTCTTATTATATAATGAACTTTTTTCTATTCCAATTTTAGTTAATTATTATGTGTATTGCCTGATAAATACTTTGATGGCTTTTTAGCACCTAATAAAGTACTGTTTTTCTCTCCCTTAGTGCCTTGATAAGATGGATTAAGTTGATAAATTTCCCTCA
The DNA here is from genome assembly GCF_048418805.1 of Vulpes vulpes. Lineage (NCBI taxonomy): Eukaryota > Metazoa > Chordata > Mammalia > Carnivora > Canidae > Vulpes > Vulpes vulpes. Next base: position 16,584,014 of record NC_132790.1, read on the forward strand.
TTGAATTACACTTGGACTTTTTTACTCTACACATGAAACTTGTGTTTTCTCTGTGGAAACTTGGGTCTTCTCTTTGACTCAGTCTTTTAAAATTTCACAATGTTCCCCTATGTCATTGGGCTATTTGCATGTGTTTTGCTGGGTACTTGATACGTCCTTTCAGTCTGTCTTTAATTCTGGGTAATTTTCTTAAATTGTTTTTTTGGATTTCTGTTCCTTCATTTTATCAATTTACTCTTTTATGATATACTAAAGATGTTGACCTCCCTGGAACAATCTTCTAATTTTCTTTTCTTTTCACTACCTTTTTCAGTCTCTGATTGCTTTACCTTTTGGGAGATTATCTCAACATTATCTTCCAATCCTCCAATTGAATTTTCATTACAGCTCATGTTTTCTAATATCCAAGAACACTTCTTAGTCTCTGAATATTCCTTTTTTTAGTATTCTGATTTTGTTTCATGAATGTAATAATTTCACACATCTTTCTGAGGATATTGATTGTGTGTGTGTGTGTGTGTGTGTGTGAGAGAGAGAGTGAGAGAGAGAGAGAGAGAAATTTTCTTATCCTTGCTTGGTTCTCTTTCTATAATTCCTTTGACCAATTTTTTTCTTTTGGTCTTTGTCTTTTATATTTGAAGCTTTGGTTACGTGTCTGGTAATCTTTAGTTGTATACTTATTTGAGAACTCTTAATATAATAACTCCTTTTTTCCCCTTTTCTGGGGGGGAGGCGTTAAGGGTGGAGTTAGGGAGCTGTTCAGATTTCCCAGAAAATAATCTTCTTGTCCTACCTGGAATGTGAAGATCTGGCTGTCAGAATCGTAGGAGCCCAGTAGAGTAAGAGGGCTAGGTGTTTTTAACATTCATTATATAATATTTTACTTAATTTTGCTAATTTTCAATTTGGTACACCAACCTTCAGCTGGGTCCACTGTTTTTCAATTTAGTCATCCTCTATTGTACCTTTCCCAGGTGTCTGCTGGGGTTCCTTCACTCAATTTTGGAAGCAGCTATTTATGGCCAGTTCATGAGCCTTTGATGATTTTCAGGTATAAATTGGATTGTTCTTGGTTTTTCCCCATTGTCAGTTGAGGGTTTAGTGTTCCCATTTCTACCATTTGTTCATCTGCTTTTCAGCTTTCCATTTCTATACGTTCTTATAAGTGTATAGTTATATTGCATACCTTTCTTAAGGAAATAATAAGTGGGGCTTTAGGAGGAAGCAAATTTGGAAGTGTTAAAGTGTTCTAGCCTTATATTGATCACTACCTCTCATCTTACTAGTTTAAATTCCACTCAGCCACCTTTTATATAGTATGGTAACAGTACAGCCACCTTTTGTATAGTATAGTAACCAAAAACTACTCTTTGCCTTTGTACCTTTGTTCATCCAGGATTCTTGTTCTGGAATGTCCATTACCTTCTAATTTCCCCTAGTTCTGGTGAACATAGCATTTAAGCTTCAGCTCAACTTTTATCTTTCATGCCATGCTCAGATAGAAATGGCCTCATCTCCATTATACTCTTACCATAGCACTGATAATAGTCTTTGTAACATTTTAAACATATGATAAACTGAACTCTTGATACATAATAAACGTAACATATTTCAACTGTCCAACTTGATAACATTTTTAATAAGTATAAACACCTATGAAACTATTACCAAACTAAATATAATGAACTTCATCCCCAACTTTGCTGATAACCTCTTTGTAACTCTTCTATTAAAACACCAACAGCATTTTTCATAAATACAAAAAAAAATTTTAAATTTATATGGAACTAAAAAGATCTCAAATAACTAAAGCAGTCTTAAAATAGAAAAAGCCAGAAGTATCATAATTCCAGACTTCAAGTTATACTACAAAGGTGTGGTAATCAAAACAATATGGTACTGGCACAAAAGTAGACATATAGATCAATGGAACAGAATAGAGCCAAAAATAAGTCCATATGATCAATTAATGTACAACAAATACAACAATGGAGGCAAGAATGTGCAATGGGAAAAAATAAATAAAACAACAGTCTCTCCAACAAATAGTTTTGGGAAAACTGGACAGCTACATGCAAAAGCATGAAACTGGACCATTGTCTTATACCATACATAATGGAAAATGGACTAAGGACCTAGAGGCATCTGGGTGGCGCAGTCAGTTAAGCATTTGCCTTCAGCTCAGGTCGTGATCCCGAGGTCCTGAGATCGAGCTCCATGTTGGGCTACCTGCTCAGGGAGGAATCTGCTTCTCTCTCTCTCTGCCCCACCTCCCCCCACCCATGCTCTCTCTTCCCTTCTGCCCCTCCCCCCTGCTCGTGTTCTATCTCTCTCAAATAAAATATTTTTAAAAGGTGGATTAAGGACCTAAATGTGAGACCTGAAAACATAAAAATCCTAAAAGAGAGTATAGGCAGTAATTTCTCTACCATTGACTATATAACATTTTTCTTGATCTGTCTGCCTCCTGAGACAAGAGAAGCATTAAAGCAAAAATAAACTGTTGGGACTCTTGTCATAATAAAAATCTTTTGCACAGCAAAGGAAACAATCCACAAAACTAAAAGACAGCCTACTGAATGGGAGAAGATGTTTGCAAATCATATGTCTGATAAAGGGTTAGTACCCAATATGTAAAGAACACAACTCAACACCAAAAGCCAAATAATCCAATTAAAAAATAAGGGCAGCCCTGGTGGCCCAGTGGTTTAGTGCCGCCTTCAGCCCAGGATGTTAACCATGGAGACCTGGGATTGAGTACCCTGTCAGGCTCCCTGCATGGAGCCTGCTTCTCTTCCTCTCCCTCTGCCTGTGTCTCTGCCTCTTTCTTTCTCTGTCATCAATCAGTCAATCAATCAATCATGATAGACATTTCCCACAGAAGACATACAGATGGCCAACAGACACATGAAAAGGTGCTCAACATCACTCATCATTAGGGAAATGCAAATCTTTTTTTTATAATAAATTTATTTTTTATTGGTGTTCAATTTACCAACATACAGAATAACAACCAGTGTTCATCCCGTCAAGTGCCCCCCTCAGTGCCTGTCACCCATTCACCCCCACCCTCCGCCCTCCTCCCCTTCCACCACCCCTACCTAGTTCATTTCCCAGAGTTAGGAGTCTTTATGTTCTGTCTCCCTTTCTGACATTTCCCACACATTTCTTCTCCCTTCCCTTATATTCCCTTTCACTATTATCTATATTCCCCAAATGAATGAGAACTTATAATGTTTGTCCTTCTCCAATTGACTTACTTCACTCAGCATAATATCCTCCAGTTCCATCCACGTCGAAGCAAATGGTGGGTATTTGTCGTTTCTAATGGCTGAGTAATATTCCATTGTATACATAAACCACATCTTCTTTATCCATTCATCTTTCGATGGACACCGAGGCTCCTTCCACAGTTTGGCTATTGTGGACATTGCTGCTAGAAACATCAGGGTGCAGGTGTCCCGGCGTTTCATTGCATCTGTATCTTTGGGGTAAATCCCCAACAGTGTAATTGCTGGGTCGTAGGGCAGGTCTATTTTTAACTCTTTGAAGAGCCTCCACACAGTTTTCCAGAGTGGCTGCACCAATTCACATTCCCACCAACAGCGTAAGAGGGTTCCCTTTTCTCCGCATCCTCTCCAACATTTGTGGTTTCCTGCCTTGTTAATGTTCCCCATTCTCACTGGTGTGAGGTGGTATCTCATTGTGGTTTTGATTTGTATTTCCCTGATGGCAAGTGATGCAGAGCATTTTCTCATGTGCGTGTTGGCCATGTCTATGTCTTCCTCTGTGAGATTTCTCTTCATGTCTTTTGCCCATTTCATGATTGGATTGTTTGTTTCTTTGCTGTTGAGTTCAATAAGTTCTTTATAGATCTTGGAAACTAGCCCTTTATCTGATACGTCATTTGGAAATATCTTCTCCCATTCTGTAGGTTGTCTTTTAGTTTTGTTGACTGTATCCTTTGCTGTGAAAAAGCTTCTTATCTTGATGAAGTCCCAATAGTTCATTTTTGCTTTTGTTTCTTTTGCCTTCGTGGATGTATGTTGCAAGAAGTTACTGTGGCCAAGTTCAAAAAGGGTGTTGCCTGTGTTCTCCTCTAGGATTTTGATGGAATCTTGTCTCAGATTTAGATCTTTCATCCATTTTGAGTTTATCTTTGTGTATGGTGCAAGAGAGTGGTCTAGTTTCATTCTTCTGCATGTGGATGTCCAATTTTCCCAGCACCATTTATTGAAGAGACTGTCTTTCTTCCAGTGGATAGTCTTTCCTCCTTTATCGAATATTAGTTGACCATAAAGTGGAGGGTCTACTTCTGGGTTCTCTATTCTGTTCCATTGATCTATGTGTCTGTTTTTATGCCAGTACCACACTGTCTTGATGACCACAGCTTTGTAGTACAATCTGAAATCTGGCATTGTGATGCCCCCAGATATGTTTTTCTTTTTTAAAATTCCCCTGGCTATTCGGGGTCTTTTCTGATTCCACACAAATCTTAAAATAATTTGTTCTAACTCTCTGAAGAAAGTCCATGGTATTTTGATAGGGATTGCATTAAACGTGTAAATTGCCCTGGGTAACATTGACATTTTCACAATATTAATTCTGCCAATCCATGAGCATGGAATATTTTTCCATCTCTTTGTGTCTTCCTCAATTTCTTTCAGAAGTGTTCTATACTTTTTAGGGTATAGATCCTTTACCTCTTTGGTTAGGTTTATTCCTAGGTATCTTATGCTTTTGGGTGCAATTGTAAATGGGATTGACTCCTTAATTTCTCTTTCTTCAGTCTCATTGTTAGTGTATAGAAATACCATTGATTTCTGGGCATTGATTTTCTATCCTGCCACGCTACCAAATTGCTGTATGAGTTCTAGCAATCTTGGGGTGGAGGCTTTTGGGTTTTCTATGTAGAGTATCATGTCATGGGTGAAGAGGGAGAGTTTGACTTCTTCTTTGCCAATTTGAATGCCTTTAATGTCTTTTTGTTGTCTTCTTGCTGAGGCTAGGACTTCCAGTACTAGGAAATGCAAATCAAAACTACTGTATCACTTCACACCTGTCAGAATGGCCGAAACTAACACACAAGGAACAAGTATTGGCCAGGATATAGAGGAAAAGGGACCTTTTCTGAGTTTCAGACTGATCTCTTGTCTCTTTTATCTATGACTTATTTTTTGAAAAACACTTTTATTACCTAGTTCAAAATCTCCTGTTTTTTTAGCCCGCAGAGATGGACATTTTTTTATTATTCTTGAAGGAATTAAATGCACTGGCTTAATAGCCCCTGCCATAAATTTTCTAAATTTTATTTCAAAAATTGCAATCAAAACTCAGGAATAGCATAGTTGTGAAAGAGAAAGGTGGGGAAAAAATTGGTTTCCATAGCTTTGGGTCTACAAGACTCAGATATTAAAAGTATTACAGTCTAATGCAGCATTACTTAAGATGGTGCATAGAACTAGATACCAATTATGTGAAATGTAGCTAGTCCAAATTGAGATGGCTGTGAGCATGAAATATACCCTGGATTTTGAATACTTCATTTGAAAAAGTATAAAATGCCTCAATACTTTTTATATTGATTACAAATTGAAATGATTGTACTTTAGATATATTGGGTTAGATAAAATATTATATTTAATTTTATCTGTTTCTTTTTTACTTTTAAAAATCAGACTACTAGGCAGTTTTAAATTATTTGTATAGTTCACATTATATTTCTGTTGGACATTGCTATAGAATCCCACTCTCAAGGGATCCCTGGGTGGCGCAGCGGTTTGGCGCCTGCCTTTGGCCCAGGGCGCGATCCTGGAGACCCGGGATCGAATCCCACGTCGGGCTCCCGGTGCATGGAGCCTGCTTCTCCCTCTGCCTGTGTCTCTGCCTCTCTCTCTCTCTCTGTGTGACTATCATAAATAAAAAATAAATAAAAAAAAAAAAGAATCCCACACTCAAGCCTCAGCCCAAGACATTGATCCTGCTTCACTCTACCCTATATTCATTTTCCTTTGACCCTGATGATAGAAAATTGGTTTTAAAAAAGAATCATTGAGAATAACAAAAGTCTTCCCGAGATTTCTCAGTGATGCTTTTTAATAGTGGACTTAGCACAAAACTCATCCCAAGCTACCAAACTTTCTGGTCTGTAACTGTGTGTTGCCTCACACTTTACACTTTAGTGAAATCCACATATCTTGGGTCTTAACTGCAATATTTGGCTGAACTTTAGATAGGCATTTGGGGCCAGGAGTTAGAGAGGCACTCTTGAAAGTCCATCAGTTAGGAAAACCAATTAGGTATAGACATTTGTCCAGTAAGTTGGTACATTCCAAAAGGTCACTGCTACGTCCTTCCTTCTGCAGTTCACAGCATGACCTCCATGTGCCAGGAGCCAGACTAAAAATTGGTAAAGATTTACAACCATTTTGTTGTCAGGAAGATGTGTCCCTTTTTTTTTTTTAATTTTTATTTATTTATGATAGTCACACAAAGAGAGAGAGAGAGAGAGAGAGAGAGGCAGAGACACAGGCAGAGGGAGAAGCAGGCTCCATGCACCGGGAGCCCGACGTGGGATTCAATCCCGGGACTCCAGGATCGCGCCCTGGGCCAAAGGCAGGCGCTAAACCGCTGTGCCACCCAGGGATCCCTGTGTCCCTTTTTATAGTAACTTTTCATTCTTCAAGGTTACTGAGCCTTTGACAGGTTCAGAATTTCACAACCATAGTATACAGTTGCCATTATATTCCTGTGCATTAAGAATTATATTTGGACTGAAATATCCTAGCCACATTTTCAGCGTATCATCTCCCCCCAGAGTCTATCTCACAGTTGCAAAATTTCTTCCACTTGATTTAAATTTCTCAGGCTCTCCTTTGTGGAATGCAACTTTGGCCTTATCTGTGGTACTGTTGTTGTTGTTGTTGTTTTCAATTAGGGTATGTTTCAGAACAAGTTCTGCAGTTTGAGGAATGACTTTTCTATCAGTAATGCATCAGAAAGTTGTTCAGCCAAGGTTTTGACCACTATCGTGGCCTCATGAGGCACTTCTCGTTAGAGATGAAGTAATGTAATTTTAAGGACACTCTTTCCTAATGTGGTCTGTCATGAGCAGGTTTTGAGCCTAACATTGTGTTCTGTAAACTTCATGCGACTAGCTTCTGGAATCTACTCTTGTAGCCAAAGTATTTGCAGAGAATATTTGTCTAGATAGCCACAAAAAGAGACATTCCCTTTCTTGATGAATATTTTAATAATTGAACCAGTTGAAATCATAAATGGCACTTAAAACAGTTTAGACAAAAAATAAAATAAAATAAAAATCATTACAAATTGCTGAGTCCAAGCTCTTTTCTAGGTGAGAAACTAAGTTCCAGAGAGGTAATGTGATTTGCCTAGATAAGATCACAGCAAAGATAGTGGCATACTATAAATAAGAATATGGTCTAATGATATCTTTAATCATGTCTCTGTGTAGATAACAAACTGGTCTTCTGGGGGGGAAAAAATGATATGGTATAATGATGTTCATCCCTGTTCTTTTTCCAGTGTACTACTCATGACCTTTAAACCATAAAATAGTGTTTGGTCTATAACCATAACATTTCTTCATATTTATTTAAGGAAGTTTTTAAATTCATTTAAATAAACATAAACTAGCTCAATGTTGGAAACTTCTCTTGAGGCAAAACATAATGCTTTTCATAAAAATCAAAATCAGTGGGCCTGATTTCTAATGCAGAATATATATATATTGGTTGTTGCATTCAGCTTTATATTTAAAATACTGCAATAAAAACCATATGCAAACTAACAGCCATTAACTAACAGCATATAGAAGGAAACAATTAGAGATGTGAAAGGAGAGAAGTGAATCCCAAGAGCCTGTTCATTTTCCCGTTCAGCTTAAATGCCTAAATTTATAAAGCCTTTTCTGATAGCTACGGCAGTATCACTCCCTATTCTGTGCCCCCATAACACCTTTTTCTACTTCTAGTGTGGCATGCTAAACACATTGATTTGCATTAGCTCGTGTTCGGCCTACCTGTCTATTCCACTAGTTTGTAAGCCCCTTGAAGACAGACTAACTCTAATGACGGTTACCATATCTGAGTTTTCACTTTGTAGGCCCATATTGAAAAATGAACACATAGGTATAAACTAAGATAAACTTTTATAAAACAGATTTTATTATTTTTAATTAATTCATTTTAGAGAGAGTGGGGAAGGGGCAGAGGGAGAGGGAGAGAGAGAATCTCAAGCAGACTCCGTGCTGAGTGTGAATCCTGATGCAGGGCTCCATCTCAGGAGCTGAAATGGCCTGAGCTGAAATCCAGTCAGCCGCTTGGTGTCCCTAAACACTTAGATTTTAGTCTAATGAATTTAGTGCCAGTTACTTTAAGCAAATGTAGAGTAATATGAATAACTTTATATCACACATTCACATGACTCTAAAATCAAGTCAGAAAAAAATAAAATAAAATCAAGTCAGATATAGCCCTATTTTTTTAGATGTTCAAGGTCATATCAAAAGGACAATATTGGTACACTCTTGGCCAGTGTTTCTCAAAGTTTAGCATGTGTTAGAATAACTGGAGAGCTTGTTAAAACATATTGCTGGTCTCTACTCCTAGACTTCTGATTCAGTAAATCTGGAATGGACCCTGAAAATTGTCATACTTAACAGGTTCTAAGGTCATACCTGCACTGCTGGTCTGTGGTCACATCTTGTGAACCACTATTATAGGCAAATAGACTAAGAAAAGAATAGAAGCAAACTGAAGCAGAGAAAGAGGGAAGTGGGAGCAATGGAACAATGTACACACTGAGAAGATTAGTGATAGGAGCAGTTGCAGAGCCCCAAGCATTAAGAAAACACGTCCTCTTCCCACTTCTTACTTCCCTATTAGGATGCCACTGTCCTGACAACTGGACATTCTCAAAAGTACTCTTTACTAACCAATCAGTTTTGTTTCACAAAATTAGCCTCTTTCTGCATTTAGTCTTTTTAAACCAGTACTTTGAGGGATGACTTTTCTGCCCAGCACTAAAATCTTAAAGAGAAAAAAAAAATCTTAGATAATGTCTCTTTCTTTCTTGGGGAAAAAATAATTTTATTACTCAAAAAGAAGAGAACATAATCATCTTCATTTTTTTTTTTACAGAATCCCTTTATGCTGTGAAAGACAGACCAGGGAGGGCTTTTTTATTTGTTTTTATTCTTTTATTGAGATGTAATTGATGTACAATATTAGTTTCAGATGTACAGTATAACAATTTAATATTTGTATATATTGCAAAATAATCACCCCAGTAAGTCTAGTTAACATCCATCTCCACACATTGTTACAAATTTTATTTATTGTGATAAGAACTTCTAACATCTATTCTCTTAACAGCTTTAAATTATACTTTATTAGATCCCATGACTTATTTATTTTATAACTAGAAGTGTATACCTTTTGACCTCCTTCACCCACTCTCCTGTACCCAGCTCTGGCAACTACCGATCTGCTATGTCTATGACTTTCATGTTTTGATATTTTTTTAATTGTGCATATAAATGAGAATATACAGGATTTACTTTCCTCTGTCTGACTTACTTCACTTAGCATAATATCTTTTACTTCCATCCATATTGTTATAAATGGCAAGACTTTCTTCTTTTTTGTGTGGCTAAGTAATATCCCATCGTGTTTATATACCATGCTTTTTTTATCCATTCATCCATTGATGGATACTTGGGTTGCTTTCCTATTTTAGCTATTGTAAATAATGCTGTATTGAACATGGGGGTGCATATATCTTTTCAAGTTAGTGTTTTCATTTCCTTTGGATAAGTACCCAGAAGTGAATTGCTGAATCATGTGATACTGCTGTTTTTAACTTTTTTAGGAACCTCCATACTGTTTTCCATAGTAGCTACACTGATTTACATTCCTACCTAAGGGTACCCCTTTCTCCACATCCTTGCCAATACCTGTTATTTCTTGTCTTTTGGTAATAGGTATTCTAACAAGTGTAAGATAATATCTCATTGTAGTTTGGATTTGCATTTCCCTGATGATTAGTGATGTTGAGGATGTTTTCAAAATGTTTAATTAAAACCAGAAAGAGAATTTAATAGGTTGTCATGCCAGTCATTTGACAAACTTTTGTGTTCCAAAATAAAAAACTTAAATAGTTTCCACCTGAGATTTAAGGCCCAATGTGTATGTCACTTAATATTTACACAATATTAAGAGTTATCCATGGTTGTTACACTCCCCTAATACACCTGCCTACTTACTGAATTTTATTTCCTATTTCCTCACTATTGGACTTAGAACACACTAATTAGTTTTTTTTTTTTAAAGGTTTTATTTATTTATTCATGATAGAGAGAGAGAGAGAGGCAGAGACACAGGCAGAGGGAGAAACAGGCTCCATGCCCGGGAGCCCGATGTGGGATTCGATCCCGGGTCTCCAGGATCGCGCCCTGGGCCAAAGGCAGGCGCTAAACCGCTGCGCCACCCAGGGATCCCCACTAATTAGTTTTTAAAAAGGAATGAAGTAGAAGCTGTTTCAAATCTTGCTGGAAAACCATGTAGCTAGGAAATGTGAAGGAAAAATGTTCACAGTGATGGCCTGGAGAAACTTCTAGAAATTGTAAACTCTAGAATGTCCTGCTGGTTTGGGCTCCTGGTCAATTATTTTCACACATTTAGTTCCACTCCGCTCCTAAAACACAACTAAAAGTGATAGTAAAGGGATTGTTTTTTTAAGATAAACATAAACCCACAAAAACAAATAAAACAGATAAAGAAATATTAGCAAAAAATTTTTGGAAGACAGAAAGCAAATGGGCAAGTGGTTAAGTGACTTCACAGACATGAGAAAGCTAAATTAGGAGCATGAGAAGAAAGCAGAAAAGCATTCTGATTTATATAGTAGAACCCCCAAAACTCAGGAATCAATAGGAGTAAAAAAGTTAATGGCCATGGTGAAAGTCCAAATAAAGGTAGTGAGTGTGAAGATGAGGGAACACATGACAAACGTGGTGAAAACAGAATCAACAGCATTTGATTAAGCTTCAAGAAGGCGATGATTATAAAATTGTTTAATTCACACTCCAGCACAATGCACCTAGTTCAACTAAAGATATTTGTTGGGTAGATAGATGGAAGGAAGTTAGCATTGGAAGCATCACCTTGGTATCTGATTGAATGTGAGAATATGATGTGATAGATTTCTGGCTAGGTGCTGAATAGATGCTGGTCCTTTTTAACTAAGACAGTATAGAAGAATATCAAATTTGAAGGTAAGGGTGAAGGGTAGAAGATAATTTCAGTTTAAGATACATTGAATTTGAGGTATTTGCATGGCATCAGTCTGGAGGTATCTTGTCAGCTGGAGCTAAGGAGGGTTGTCTAGGCTGAAAATACAAATTTCAGTGGTACCTTATACCATAGAAATGGTCAAACCAGCCTATGAAAATAGCAACTGTAAGAGAGATCTAAGGATGAAAAAGGACCTGAGAAATACTGATATTTAGAGGGTTGGCATAAATACTAAAAACCAATAAAGGATGTTGAGACGAAAGGATCATAGATGTAAGAGGAGAAAAGATGTGAAAAGAAAAAGTAGGGTCATAGAGGTCAAGGAAGAAAATTAGTTAATAATAAAATGACTACTTTTTAAAAAGTTAAATTGTATGAATAAACATGATTTGTGATTAGGAAAAATACAAAATATTTGATACAAAGTATCAAATGTTAACATTGGTTGTTTATAGGGTTGTGGAATTTATCACAAGATGTTTTTCTTTCTTTTTTACTTACCTGTATTTCCTATGTCTTTTATAATGAAATGGAAGTTTGTATGTTTTGGCATTTTTTTTCTTTTTAAGAAAAGTAGTTTTTTTGTTTTTTTTTTTAAAAGAAGCATGTATTTAATCTTAACGAATAGTATAGAGGTTAAATTAAATGTCTAAACATAATCCATTTGGTTAGCAAGTAAAAGAGGTTATTCTTGGTGAACTTTGGCAGTGAAAGTGGGGGCAGGGGTTCCAAAGGCCAAAGCCAATCTAGAGGGGATTGATCTTATGGCCAGGGTCTAGTTGTATGTTTTCATTAAGAAATAAGTACAGAACTCATACATTGTTTTCTTAGGATTCCCAGGGCTGCTTTCATGTTCCTATCCTAACCTTATGTAACATTTCACGTTTTACTGTCTTAACAGTGCTGTAGAAAAAAAATTTAACCACAGAGTTGATAATTCCTTGCTTATTTATCTTTAAGGATAGTTAGATGTGGTTGAGTCTCACTTTCATATATTAAATTCATTGTATGAAATCTGCTTTTGACTTTCAAAAAGATTTTCATAAATACTGCTGCTGAGTAGTTAAAGTCTTACACATTCCAGAATATTCTTCTTGAAAATAAGAGCTAAGTAAGGTTTTTCTGATTTTATGTTATTATTATTTTTACAATGTAGATCATGTAGAAAATTATCTCTAGTTATTTATGATAATTGGTTATGTAAGTATTTTCTCTCTTGTTAATATTACAAAGCCAGCATAATGGTAATTTATGGATTTAAAATACTAAAAAGAACTCTTGGTTTTTCCTTATAACCTCACATACTTGAAGGCTTTTCTAATCTAGAAGGCTTTTTTTTTCTATAGGTTTTATTTATTTATTAGCCATTCTAAATATGACAGATTAGCCACTCTAATTGTGGCAGATTTATAATTTACTTAATTTTTTCCCCATAGGAACTTACTTAAAATATGCTCTTTTGGGGGGAGGTGGAGCAAAGGAAAGCAAACAAAAAATACAGCGTAAAAGCTACCTTGAAACTATGTAAACTATATAAATTATTAATGTTGTCTCTTCATTGTTAAGTCCACCAGCTTTTCCTTGCTTTGAAGATAGAGGAAGCCGTTTATCAATTAGAATTTCTTTTTGAAACATTCTGTTTCCTTGGCTTCCATGATGAAACATTTCCTACATATCCTCCTACTTCTCTGGCCATTCCTTTTCCATTTTGGAAAGCTTATCCTTCTCCACTTGGCTTTTAATTTGTAAAGCCTCATATTCCTTTTTTGTCTCACTCTGTATCTTCTTAAAGGAGGATATCTTCCATATCCACAACTTAACTTGCAAATTTGTTTCTCTCCCCCAAACCTTGCCTCTGAGCTCTACACCCAGGTATCCCAGATATCCATCTGGCTACCTGATATCTCATTTTTATGTCTCAAAGACACTTTAACTTCAGTTACAAACTGAACTTATGATATCCTTTTTCTCTACCCCTCAAGCCTCAAACCTGATCCCTTTTTATTACTCCCAGTCTTGGCAGATGTACCACGATTGATCCAGTTACACAAACCAAAACCTGTGTCATCTTTGACACCTTTTGCATCATCCCCAACATCAAGTCACATTGATTTTTACTTCATGAAATGAAAGCATTTTAACTCAATCCAGTTCTCTCTGCCAAAATGATGGGTCTTTTCTTATCTTCTGATCCCAGGGCATTTAACAGACAAAGTGCCTTGGTGACAGCTATAGTTTATAGATTAATGAGGTTCTTGTTTTGTTTCCTGGTAGAAATGTTCTTTCTTTGAGGACTAGAACCTCTAACCTTGCAGGGCTCAGAGTTATATCAATGGAAAGTGCAGATTCTCCAAGTGGGTCACTATTTGTGATAAGTAGTCAGGGATTATGTTTCCTGGATCTCCTACAGAGCCCTTTATTGCTCTGAACCCCACTCAAAGTTGCAGCTTTTTGTGTCACCTAGTAGAGCTAGAATACTAGGCCCAGATATAGATAGAATATGCTGCCTCCATAACCCAAAGGAGCCTACCAGAAGTTGTGCTGCCTTCACAACTGGGAGATATAAGATGCAACAAATTATCTTTTACTTTAAATGAGATGTCCCCAAATGCCAGAACCTTCATAAGGCGTATCTCTCATCCTCTGGGTGCATATGCCTTACCAAGGTTTCCGATATGGTAGCCACTTCTTTTTCATGCAGCCTGATTAGCATGTCATCATCAATGTAGTACGTCAAACGCAATATTCTATGTGATGTTCAGATGGTCCAAATTTCTTCACAGTGATTTTGGATGGAAGGGGTTTTAGTTAGCATAATCCTGTTTACCATTGTCCACTTCATATAAATGCAGACTATTTCATATTGTCCTCTCTCATAGGGATAGAAAAGAACATGTTTGCCAAATCAATGGTTGTATGCAACATACCTGAGATCATGATAATCTGCTTTAGCAAAGACAACACATCTTTGACGTATAACTGCATCTGGTTTCTGCAGTCACCAGACTGGAGAATTAAACAGAGATAAGACAGAGACCATTACTCCTGAATCCTTTAGGTCCATGAGTGGAGCTAATTTTCTTTATCACCACCAGTAAATCCATTTCACCAGATCCATTTAAAATAGAGACTAAAGTTTCATCCCAAATAGTGGGGGAAAGGGCTTGTTTTTAAAATATATATATATATAAAATATTATTTTAAAATATTTAGGTTATGATTTTCACCATATGCTGTTTTATTTTATTTTATTATTTTTTATGCTGACTATTTTAGAACTAAAGTATGAATCTGACTTTCATTTGGGTGAGGGAAAGGTTTTAAAATATTCTTTCTAACAAAATCATATGATGACTTCCTTTGTGTTTGGCTATGAAGCACTATCCTACAGATCATTTTTGCAAAAATATTTAAAGTCTTCATTATTTTTCCCAAGCAACTCCATTAATCACTTTGACATCAAATTGTTTCTTTTAATGCACATATAAAATCATCCTAACTCATTATCTTTTTTTTACTTGATCTGACTTTGTTAAATTCTCCTTTGTCGGTATGATTTGATTTAAGCAATTCTTTTACATCACTGTGGTAAATTTCATGGCATCCTATATTGTATTCGCACATGTATATCTTGATGTGATTTGATGAAAGAGCCCAATGTTAATCAAGAAAGTATGGTTCAGGAGAGACTCATTTTGATGATGGTAATGATGATCCTGGTAAGGTATTCTTTTTGTGTTGATTCTCTAGATCAAAACTGTGTTTGGTAGATTCATCTGTGATGTTGGATATACCTATAATTCATTCATTTTCACTTGGACATAGTATTCCTTTGTATCATTATACCACATTTTACTCATTTTGCCGAATACCTTTTTTTCGTTATAATGGACACCAGACTCTTTACATATGAAGACTAACTTCTTTTCATTATTTGTTTTACTTTCTCCTACCTACTTTCTCCATTTTTTATCTGTAGCACCCCTATTAGGTTTATTTGAGAAACTTTGACTTGATCCCCTGTTTCTTAAATATTTCAAATTCCTGATGGCATAAAAGGATACCATGAGAAAAATTATCTTGCTGCCCTTCCTTGTATTTTAATTTTAGTAAGCACATTTTTAAATTTTCAATTACTTTTCATAGATGAAATATAATTTCAAACTCTCTTGAGGATATTATTTATAATTACTGGAAGATTTCTTCTTTGGTCTAAATTACATGTTTCCACAGATGCCAATTTTATTTTTTTTTAAGATTTTATTTATTTATTCATGAGAGACACAGAGAAAGAGAGAGAGGCAGAAACACAGGCAGAGGGAGAAGCAGGCTCCACGTAGGGAGCCTACATGGGACTCGATCCCTGGTCTCCAGGGTCACGCCCTGGGCTGAAGGTAGCACTAAACCGCTGAGCCACCCGGGATGCCCCCCCCCCTTTTTAAAGGAGATACCAGTTTTAGATTCCATGTCCTACCTTATTGCATTTGAGAGACATGAGGACAGAGGTTTAAAGCACAAATCCTGGGGACACCTGGGTGGCTCAGTAGTTAAGCGTCTCTGCCTTTGGTTCAGGTTGTGATTCTGGGTTCCTGCAAGTCCCACATCAGGCTTCCTGTAGGGAGCCTGCTTCTCCCTTTGCCTGTCTCCGCCTCTCTGTGCCTCTCCTGAATAAATAAAATCTTTAAAACTATAAAAAAATAAAGCACAAATCTTGGAGTGAGGATTTCTACCTGGTTTGAAATTCTGGCTCTGCCATTTGTAAAATGCCTTCTAACTTCTGAGAGCCTCAGTTCCTTCCTCCACAAAATGCACATAATTATAGTATCTACTGTCTAGAGACATGAAAATTAAATAAAATAATTTCTATAAATTCATAATTAAAACTTGTCTGATACTTCATAAACACTCAATGTTAGCTATTATTTCTAGAACCAGGTGCAGTATTCTGGTTTCCAGGCATATAAAATAGAAGCAGACTTGGGACATTCACTCAAAAACTTATAACAAAGATTGATATTATTTGTCTAGCCTAGCATTCACCATCTATCCCATTAGAAGTTATGTTACATATTAAGTAGCCATAGTGTTCAAAATTATGATACATTCTTTATGGTTGTGTAAATTAATTTAGTATTAAAATAAACCTGATGCTGAAACTATAGTAAGAGTCCTTTTGCTTATTTTGTGCTTAGCACTGTACTTGGAAAGGGTAGGAACATATGGGGACATCATATGGAAGTGCCAGGGGGCAAGAGTATAAATGACAAAGCGAGGCATGGATATTAGATGTGGTAGGAATTACTATGATGTGGAATATGTGATAAATAAAGCAGACTGTCTAGAGCTGCAGCTTTTTGTTGGGGGCCAATTTGGGCAGTTGGGTTTTGGAGTTAGGTCCACAAACCATGGAGGGTTGCTGGCACAAGAGTTGGGTTATTATCCTGTAACGGTCAGGGATTTTTGAACAGAAGAGTATGATATAAAGAGGTCTTTTTGGCTATTGTAGTTTAAATTTCCATCCCTATGTGGAAGATATAAGTAAATTTCTCAGTGTTGTGGACAATTCAGAGAAACTTCTTTCTGGGTTATGTCTAATCTAAAGAAAAGTTAGTTCTATAAGACATTATGCCTTTCTGACTCATTTTTCTTTAATATTTAAATATTTCATTTTTGTGAGATTCCAAAGTTTTGTGAAATAGGAATGGTGGGCCATGACAATTCAAAGGTATGCAGATTAAAAGTTTGAAGTAATTGAGGATAATGGGAAATTAAGATTGCAGAGCTCA
This sequence comes from Vulpes vulpes, assembly GCF_048418805.1. NCBI lineage: Eukaryota > Metazoa > Chordata > Mammalia > Carnivora > Canidae > Vulpes > Vulpes vulpes. The sequence goes on from NC_132790.1 coordinate 16,601,118, forward strand.
CTTTTCAGTTGTAGCAGGAAAATTAAAGGTAAACTACATAACAAAGTTCAGAATAAAACATGTATAAGTATTCAAGTCCTTGCAAGTTTATAAATTGCCTGTTATGTCTGCAGCTACATTGCTATTATGTGGCCAAAGCACAGGGGACTTCAGGATGTGTATTTATGGACTGATTGCCCAACAGATAACTGCACTATTCCGGAATGCTATTGCTATGTCAATAGTTTTAGGCCTATTGTTTTAAAATTTTTCCATTTTTCAACCTAATTAACTTAGAATGTCTCTAACGTGATTTACAAAGAATTTTATATTTATATTTTGCAATCAGCATTTGACGGCGCTCAGGTCTGAGACATGCACTACAATGTGTAAACATTTTGTACAATAATAAATAGCTCCTAAATGTTTTATGATTGCCTGGTCCCTGCTAATTGGTCATGGACTGAAAATCCCCATTGTTTAATTTTTTTTAATTTGTGGGAAATTTTTATAAATGAGCGTGTGGGGCTTCATATCACAGCTGTTGTCATTTAAAGTTTGGACAGCATCATTACAAATGAAGCCCTGCTGTGAAATCAAAGTCAAAAGGCATCTTGGCATCCCAACCATTTCCTTAGGAGAAGATTACGGCTCAAGTCTGTTGAATTTTATTGCCTTGGGCCTCATGACAGTCTTCAGAAACATGCTAGGCATTTCTGTTAAAGAAACTCAGATGTGCTAGGACACAGGGGATGACATTCTTGTGCATAGCAGTATCTTAAGCAAGGGAATGAGGAATAAGGGAGGAAAAGATGATTCACACTTTTTGCCGTGCCGTGTTCTGGGATCATTTTATAAAATCCACAGAAGTGATAGAGACTTTACAGTGGGTGATACCATTTACGAAGAAGGTGTGATATTTTCCTGCATGACCTGACTGTATATTTTTTCCAGCTTTATTGAGGTATAATTGACAAAATTGTAATATATTTAAAACGTACAACATGGGGCACCGAGGTGGCTCAGTGGTTGAGCGTCTGCCTTTGGTTCAGGTCATGATCCTCAGTCCTGTAATTGAGTCTGGCATCGGGCTCCTTGCAGGGAGCCTGCTTCCCCCTCTGCCTGTGTCTTTGCCTCTCTCTGTGTGTCTCTCATATATAAATAAATAAAATCTTTAAAAAAAAAAAAAGTACAATGTGACAATTTATATATTGTGAAAGGATTGCCACAATTGAGTGAATATATCCGTCATTTTACAAATTCAAGTATTTGCCTTTTTTGGAAGTAAGAACACTTAAGTTCTATTTTCTTAAGTTTTTTTTGTACAATACAGTATTATCAACTCTAATCACCATATTATACATTAGATCCTCAGACCTAATCTTACTAAGTTTATACCCTTTTGACCATCTTAACCCATTTCCCACATGCTCCAGCCTCTGGCAATGACCCCATTCTACTCTGTTACTGAGTTCCACATTTTTCTTTTAAAATTCCACTTACAAGTAGTATCATGCAGTATTTGTCTTTCTCTATCCAGCTTATTTCACTTACCATAATACACTCTTTTATCCATGTTGCTGCAAATGGCAGGATTTCCTTTTAAGGCTAAACAATATTCCACTGTAAATATATACCACATTTTCTTTATCTTATCCTCCATTGATGGACACAGGTTGTTTCCATACCTTGGTTATTGTTAATAATGCTGCAGTGAAAATGGGATTATAGGTGTCTCTTCAAGATAAGGATTTCCTTCCCTTTGAATATATGTGCAGAAGTGGGATTCCTGGATCATATGGTACTTATATTTTTTTATTTCTTGAGGAACCTCTCTATTGTTTTCCTTAGTAGCTATACCAGTTTACATTCTGACCAACAGTATATGACACATACTCACCGCACCTGTAATTATTTGTCTTTTTGATAAGTTATTCTAACAGGTATGAAGTGATATTTCATGATGGCTTTGATATGCATCTCCCTGATGACTAATGATGTTGAGTACCTTTTCATATACCCATTAGCCATTTGTATGTCTTCTTTAGAAAAATGTCTGTTCCTTCACGCATTTTTAATCGGGTTATTTGGGGTTTTTCAAAATTGGTTTTTGTTTGTTTTACTATTACATTGTGTAAGTTCCTTGAATATCTTGGAAAATAATCCCTTACTGGATATGTAATCTGCATATATTTTCTCCCATTGCATAGATTGTCTTTTCACTTTGTTGAGGGTTTCCTTTGCTGTGCAGAGCATTTTATGTAATGCTACTTGTTTATTTTTACTTTTATTGCCTTTGCTTTTTGGTATCAAATTCAAAAATTAGGGGATCCCTGGGTGGCTCAGTGGTTTAGCGCCTGCCTTCGGCCCAGGGCGTGATCCTGGAGTCCCGGGATCGAGTTCCTCATCGGGCTCCCTGCGTGGAGCCTGCTTCTCCCTCTGCCTATGTCTTTGTCTCTCTCTCTCTCTCTCTCTCTCTGTCTCTCATGAATGAATAAATAAATAAATAAATAAATAAATAAATAAATAAATAAACAAATAAATAAATCTTAATTTTTGAATTTGCAGTTTTTTGTGTTTTTTTATTGCCAAGATCAATATCAAGAAGCTTACCACTTAAGTTCTCTCTTAGAAGTTTTTTACAGTTTCAGGTCTTGCATTCAAGTTTTTAATCTATTTTGAGTTGATTTTTCTGTGTAGTATAAGAAAAGAGCCCAGTTTCATTCTTCTGCATATAGATACCTAGTTTTCCCAGCCTGATATCTTAAAATAAAAATGTGACTCCAAGGTAATGACTGCCTTCAAAATCATCTCTCAGTTGATTATATCATTTTCTTTGAAATGAGTTCTGATTCCTCTTTTTCCTCCTTCCCCTTTGCCTCCCTCCCTTAGCTCTTTCTCTGTCTCTGTCTTACTACCCCTCCCTCCCTCTTTTTCTTCCTCACTTTCTAACACACACTCTTTTCTACTAGTATGGCTGAGAGACATTACTCAGTACTATTAGTCATTCTTTTTATATCTAAAATTTATGTTCCTGAATATAAAAACAAAGATCAGGGGCACCTGAGTGGCTCAGTGGTTGAGCATCTGCCTTTGGTTCAAGTCATGATCCCGGGGTCCTGGGATGAAGTCCTGCATCAGGCTCCAGGGAGCCTGCTTCTCCCTCTGCCTGTGTCTCTGCCTCTCCCTGTCTCTCATGAATAAATAAATAAAATCTTTTTTAAAAATTTAAAAATTAAAAAAAATAAAACCAAAGATCACTTGATCTAAGTTTAGATCTATCCAATCTATAACCTGACTCCAGCAACCATTTCCAAAGACACATCATGAATGAATATGGTTGTCCCTCATATTTTAAGGATGGGTTCCATTAAGCCATGGATTTATCTCAGCCCTATAAAATGTGTTCTTACTTGTAATATGTTTTCCCTCTTGGGATAGCTTCCTGAGTTCATTTAGATAATATTTGTTGAATGAATGAAAATTGTTATTGAAAGGAATATTGTGCTAACTACTCTCAACATTCATTCTGGAAATGTAAAACTTACCAAGATAATTTGTTTCTACTGATCTTTATGCTTTGTGAAACTCTGGAAAAGGTATAAATCATTCATCAGTTTTCCATAAACACTGATACTGCTTCTTATTCACTGCTGTAAAAATACCATCAAAGAGCTAATAGTTTAGTAAGGAGATTGAAAAGTAAATAGATAATTACAATGTAGTGTGCTATGCTAAGTATTTCCTAACCTTGGTGATAATGAAAAAAACATATATTGAATATTTGTTATGTGCCAGGTACAATTTTAAGTATTTTACTTGTATTACTGATTTTTAACTTAATTATAATGTGATCTGACAACCATACCTCTATGTTACTAATCTTTTGAAATTTACTGAAATTTATTTGATGACCTTGTATGAAGTCAGGTTTTCTAAATCCATCTGAACAGTTATATAGGGCTAGAGTATAAATAGATCCAAGTAGGTTTTTGTATATAGTGTTCTCTATATGTCCATTAGCTCTGACTTTTAAAAAAATATTCTGTACTGATTTTTCTACCTGCTTGAGGAATGAAATACTGAAAGTGGTATATTAAAATCTTTCAATGTGATTGTGGATTTATATTCTTTAATGTCAATTTTTGCTTTATATATTTTCAAATGAAGGCTGAGTTAAGTATATACACATTTAAAATTGTTATATCTTCCTGAATAATTGAGCTATTTTATATAATGCTTCTTTTTATTTCTTATAATACCTTTTTCCTTAAGATTATTTTGTATGATTGTTAATATTGCTATCTCAACTTCTTTTAATATTTGCTTGGTCCATCTTTTTCCATCCTTTTAACTTTTGTGTATTCTTAAGTTACAGATAATGTCCTTTTAAAGAACAAATATTTGAATGCTAGCTTTTTTTTTTTTTTTTTTGGATTTTATTTATTTATTTGAAAGAGAGAGAGAAAGCACAGCAGGGGGAAGGGCAGAGGGAGAAGCAGGCTCCCTGCTGAGCAGGGGAGGGGGCCTCCATCCCAGGACCCTGGGATCTTGACCTGAGCCAAAGGCAGATGCTTGACTGACTGAGCCACCCAGGCTCCCATAGACTCTAGCTTTTTATTCAGTGGCAATCTTTTAGCCAGAATATTTGGTTTATTTTGGCTATTATAATTTTATTTATTTCTACCATCTTATTTTGTTCTTTTCTGATTGTTTCTCCTTGGGGGTTTCTTTTCCTCTTTCGGGCTTTCCTTTGAGTTATAAGTTTTCCTCTCCATTTTTTTCTCTGTTAGACTGGAAGTTATAACCCATCCTATATTTCTTTGGCAATAATGTAGAAAATTTTAAATACTCAATTTATCAAAATCCAATTCCGGTCTGCCACCTCACAATTTCTGTCCTATTGTGGTTATATATGTTACTTGTATTGTAATTTTCTTTGATACCCAAAGATATAATTGTCATTGTTTTAGGTCACTGTATGTTTAGATTTACCCACATACTTGTCAATTTCCTTGAAGAATTATCTTTTTTATATCTCAGACTTTTTAACTGGTGTCCTAGGTGGTCCTAGAGATCCCAGCATTATGGTATAGCTCTCCTAATGAACTTCCAAGTTTAGCAAGCACTAGGCTTTGTTTCCTCACCCATGACTCCTTTAGCTGTTCAAAACTAATATTCAAATTTACTTTGCTCACAAGCTGCTTCTGAGGTAAAATTTTACTTCAGTGCTCTATATATCACTCCAATTCCATTTAATTTACATTTTGGCCTGAATATTCATTACTTTCTTGCCAGTTCATTGCTTTGCATTAAAAAATTTTTTAATATTTTATCTAGCATCTTTTAATCATTCAACAAAAGTATGAAAGAATGAAATTAACCGTAAGTCAAGAAAAAAGTCCAAGAATAACAAGTGTTGCCAGCGATGTAGAGAAAAGGAAACCCTCTTATGCTGTTAGTGGGAAATGCAACCATATGGAAAACAGCATAGACGGGACACCTGGGTGGTTCAGTGGTTTGGCGCCTGCCTTCAGCCCAGGGCGTGATCCTGGAGACCCGGGATCAAGTCTTGTGTCGGGCTTCTTGCATGGAGCCTGCTTCTCTCTGCCTCTCTCTCTGCCTGTATCTCTGCCTCTCTCTCTGTATCGCTCATAAATAAATAAATAAAATCTTAGAAAGAATAAGGAAAGAGAAAGAAAGAAAGAAAGAAAGAAAGAAAGAAGAAGAAAGAAAGAAAGAAGAAAGAAAGAAAGAAAGAAAGAAAGAAAGAAAGAAAGAAAAGGAAAAGAGCATAGAGGTTCCTGAAAAAAATAAAAAATAGAACTACAATATGAGCCAGCAATTCTACTGCTGGGTATTTATCCAAAGAAAGCAAAAACACCAATCCAAAAAGATATATGCACTCCCCTGTTCATAGCAGCATTATTTATAATAGCTAGGATATGGAAGCAGCCTAAGTGTTCCTCAGTAGATAAACAGATAAAGATGTGGTGTGTGTGTGTGTGAGAGAGGAAAGAATGAAACCTTGCCATTTGGGACAAAGATGAACCTAGAGTAGGCATATTATGTTAAGTGAAATAAATCAGAGAAAGATAAATACTGTATGATTTCACTTATGTAAACCTAAAAAACAATATGAATGAGCAAACAAAACAAAACAGAAACAGACTCAGATACAGGAAGCAAACTTGGTTACCAGAGGAGAGAGTGGTTGGGGTATAGGCAAAATAGGTGAAGGGGATTAAGAGATATCAAGATCCAGTTATAAAATAAATCATGGGGATGTAATATACAGCATGGGAAATTTAGTCAATATTGTAGTCACTTCTTTGATGAGACTAACTAGCCTCATCATGGGAATCATTGGGTAATGTAGAAAAATATTGAGTCACTATGACGTACCCCTGAAAGTGGTAGGATATTAAACAAATAAAAGTCCCTACAGGTTTTAAAGTGATCTTTTGGTAGGAATTCTCTCAGATTTTTGATAATCTTGAATCATAATTTTTCCAAAATATATTTTCAACTGCTTTTTAAAAAAACTGTTCTTAGTCAAATTAGGTTTGGAAATGCTGCCAACCAAATTTTCTCCATAACAGTCACAATGTAAAAACTTTGAAAAGCCCTACAGTTAAAAAAACAAACAAACAAAAAAAAACACCTCATTTAATTTTGTTTAGCCAAATTTCCCCACAAGGAACAGCTATCGATACTCTATAAAATGAATGTTTGTGCAAGTTCAAGTATATTCCCCTTATCATTCCTGTGGAAACCTTTTAGGTATATTTCCTTGAGGAACTAAGGATTGAGATGCTTTAACTTTGTGCTATTGTGAACATGAATGTACAAATAATCTATTCAAGTCATTTGTTTTGATATATAACTAGTAGTAGAATTGTTGGATCATATGGTAATTCTGTTTTTAAATTTTTGAGGAACTGCCATACTGTTTTCCTAGCACCTATACCATTTTACATTCCCACTGAGATTATCTGACTATCCCATTCCCCAGCATTTCAAACCCAATGAGTTTTGGCATTGGCAACATTTCTTGCCCAATTAATAACAAAATACCTTTTGTGCTCAATACTAATTTCATTTAATGAAATGACTAATGTCATACAACAGTTCCAATCAGTTATATGATGAATTCCAGTCTTGGAGAAGTTAAAGTGTGGGGGGAAAAAGTGTCATGTCATTAGAGTCCATGAAATACAGTAAATACACTAAGAGCCCCTCAAATTTTTTTTTTGTATAAATTACACAGCTTTTAACAGTCTTTATAAAATAAGAAAGTAAAGGTAGCTGGTTACCAGTAGTGTATGAAAATAATTCCTAAAAACATATAAACTACCAAAACTGAAACAAGAAAAAATAGAAAATGTAAATAGAAGTTGAATCAATAATCAAAAAAACTCCCAGCAAATCAAAGACCAAGGCCAGAGGCTTCACAGGTGAATTCCACCAAACATTTAAAGAAGAGTTAATAACTATTCTTCTCAAACTATTCCAAAAAATAGAAAAGGAAGGAAAACTTCCAAATTCATTCTATGAGGCCAGCATTATCCTGATACCAAAACCAGATAAATACTTCACTAAAAAGGAGAATAACAGGCCAATCCCTGATGAACTTGGATGCATAAATTCTCAATAAAATACTAGCAAACCGAATCCAACAATTCATTTAAAAAACTCATTCACCACAATCAAGTGGGATTTATTCCTGAGTTGCAAGGGAAATTCAATATTCACAAATCAACATGATAAGCCATGTTGGTAAAAGAAAGGATAAGAGCTATATAATCATTTCAATAGATGGAAAAAAGGCATTTGACAAAGTACAACATCCATTCGTGATAAAAACCCTGAACAAAGTAGGTTTAGAGAGAACATACCTCAGTGTAATGAAGGACATGTATGAAAACCCACAGCGCATATCATCCTCAATGGGGAAAATTGAGACCTTTTCCTCTGTAGTCAGGAATAGGACAGGGATGTCCACTCTCACCACTGTTATTTACCATAGTACTGGAAGTCCTAACCACAGCAATCAGACAACAAAAAGAAATAAACGGCATCTAAGCCAATCAGGAAGAAGTAAGACCCTAACTATTTGCAGGTGACATGATACTCTATATAGAAAACCCAAAAGAATCCACCAGAGAGCTACTAGAACTGATACACAAAATTCAGTAAGTCGCAGGATAAAAAAATCAACCTGCAGAAATCTGTTGCATTTCTAATAACCAATAACGAAGCAGCAGAAAGAGAAATTAAGGAATCATTCCCATTTACAAATACACCAAAAACAATAAGATACCTAGGAATAAACCTTACTAGAGAGATGAAAGATCTGTACTCTGAAAACTACAGAACACTGATGAAAGAAGTTGAAGAGAACACAAAGAAATGGAAGGACATTCTATGTCCATGGATTGGAAGAACAAAACCAATCTACACATTTAATTGGAATCTTTATCAAAATACCAACAACATTTTTCAAGAGCTAGAAGAACCAATCCTAAAATTTGCATGGAACCACAAAAGACCCCAAATAGCCAAAGCAAACTTGAAGAAGAAAAAGCTGGAGGCATCACAATTCTAGACTTCAAGCTGTATAACAAGACTGTAGTCAAGACAGTATGGTACTGGCACAAAAATAGACACATAGATCAATAGAACAGAATAGAAAATCCAGAAATGAATCCACAACTATATATGGGTAGTTAATCTTCCACAAAGCAGGAAAGAATATCCAATAGGAAAAAGAACTGTCTCATCAACAAATGGTGTTGGAAAACTGGACAGCTACATGCAGAAGAATGAAACTAGACCACTTTCTTACACCACACACAAAAATAAATTCAAAATAGATTACAGTCCCGCATCAGGCTCCTCACAAGGAGCCTGCTTCTCCCTCTGCCTATGTTTCTGCCTCTCTCTGTGTGTCTCTCAATAAGTAAATAAATAAAATCTTAAAATATATATATATATATATGTATATAAAAATAAAGACTAAATGTGAGACTTGAAACCATAAAAATCCTAGAGACAACAAAAGCAGTAACCTTTTTGATGTCAACTGTAGCAATTTCTTACTAGGCAAGGGAAACAAAAGCAAAAGTAAATGACTGGGACTTCACCAAAATAAAACGCTTTCTGCACAACAAAGGAAACAACAAAACTAAAAGGCAACCTTCAGAATGGAAGAAGATATTTGCAAATGACATATCTGATAAAGAGTAAGTGTCCAGAATATATAAAGAACTTATCAAACTCAACACCTAGAAAAATGAATAATCCAATTACAAATTAGTCAAAAGACACAAACAGACATTTCTCCAGAGAAGACACAACACAGATGGCTAACAGACACATGAAAAGATATTCAACATCACTCAACATCAGTGAAATGCAAATCAAAACTACAATGAGATATCATCTCACACAAATCCAGAAGAGCTAAAATAAAAAACCCCAAAATAACAGGTGCTGGCAAGGATGTGGAGAAAGGGAAATAAGTGCAATACGTGTTATAATAAATATAACTATAGATGTATCTCAGACATACAAGAGGAAAAGATTCATGTTCCATGATAGATCAAACTACTTATATTTATATAAATCATAATAAGCTTATGTATAGACCAATATTGCAATGTTGGTAGGAATGCAAACTGGTGTAGCCACTCTGGAAAACAGCATGGAGGTTCCTCAAAAAGTTAAAAATACAACTACCCTATGGTGCAGCAATTGCACTACTAGGTATTTATCCAAAGGATGCAAAAATACTAATTCAAAGGGAATACATGCACCCCAATGTTTATAGCAGCATTTCTTATAATACCCATATTATGGAAAAAACCCCATGTCCATTGGCTGAATGAAAAGATAAAGAAGTAGTGGGGTGTGTGTACACATAACAACAAACACAAACACATTGGAATATTACTAAGCCATAAAAAAGAATGAAATCTTGCCATTTGCAATGACCTGGATGGAGCTAGATAGTATTATGCTGATGAAGTAAGTCAGTCAGAGAAAGACAAATACCATGTGATTTCACTCACATGGAATTGAAGAAACAAAACAAAGGGAAAGGAAGGAGGGAAAACCAAGAAACTTATGTAACTTTAGAAAAGAAAAGAATGGTTACCAGAGGGATGGTTGGGTGGGGAATAGAGTTAAATAGGTGATGTGGATTGAGGAAGTACTTGCTGTAATGAGCACCAGGTGTTGTATGGAAGTGTTGAATCACTATTTTGTACACTTGAACCTAATATTACACTATATGTTACCTAATGGGAATTTAAATAAAAACTTTTAAAAAGTCTTTCTCAAACGTATTTTTATCTCACTTCTAAAATAATGTGCTTCAAGGACAGTTTTGTTTTTCAATTTTACCTAAGTAAGACTTAGTGACAATTTGGAATAAAAGTAAAAACCCTGGGATCCCTGGGTGGTGCAGTGGTTTGGCGCTTGCCTTTGGCCCAGGGCGCGATCCTGGAGACCCGGGATCGAATCCCACATCAGGCTCCCGGTGCATGGAGCCTGCTTCTCCCTCTGCCTATGTCTCTGCCTCTCTCTCTCTCTCTCTCTCTGTGACTATCATAAATAAATAAAAATTAAAAAAAAAAAAAGTAAAAACCCCGTAAGACAGTAAACAGTGTATCCTAGATTTTTTTTCCACGTATTTGTGATTTCTAGTATAAATGTCCTAATTATGCTTGTTTCTCTTTGTTTAAGGATTGTTCAAGTTTAGAAGAATATAACATTGCTGCAGCATTGCTCCCTTTGACCAGTGCTTTCTACAGGGTAAGTTTCATTGGTCTATACATAAGCTCATTATGATTTATATAAATATAAGTAGTCTGATCTATCATGGAACTACATGAATCTTTTCCTTTTGTATATCTTAGATACATCTATGGTTATATTTATTGTAACACTTATTGCATACAGTTGACCTTGAACAACACAGATTTGAACTGCATGGGTCCACTTATCTGTGTTTTTTCTAGTAGAGTACTACAGATGTATTTTCTCTTCCTTGTGATTTTTTTTTAAGGTTTATTTATTTATTCATGAGAGACACAGAGAGAGTGGCAGAGACATAGGCAGAGGGAGAAGCAGGCTACTCGCAGAGAGCCTGATGCGGGACACGATCCTGGATCCCAGGACCACGACCTGAGCCGAAGGCAGGTGCCCAACTGCTGAGCCACCCAGGCGTCCCTCCTTATGATTTTCTTAATAGCATTTCTCTAGTTTATTGCAAGAATACAGTATATAATACATGCACCTAATATGTGTTAATCAACTATTCATGTTATCAGTAAGGTTTCCAGTCATCTCTAAGCAATGAATAGCTAGGTTTTGGGTGCGTAACAGTTATACACAGATTATTCACTCCACAGAGAGTCAGTGTCCTAATCCCCACATTGTTCAAGGGCTAAAGATACTGTGTGTAGAAAATTTAATATATAATATTAAATCATCTCCTAAGATGGAACCCCACCCATTTCATACCTCCTTTTTTTTTGGGGGGGGGGGCTTTATTGTTCTTTAAAACATTTTGTAACACCTGAAATTATATATAATTATATATTCATTTGTTTACATTTGAGTATTTTCCTCTACCACAGAAAATAAATTCCATGAGGCTAGGATATTATTTCATAAATATTTATTGATAAGGCCAGGTTTATTTGTTTGTTTGTTTTTAAGTCTGTCCACAGTTAGAGATCTTAAGCCAAATGTTCTCCATTATTTGGAGCTCTTTCTCTGCTAAGTCACTGCATATCCCTCTTTCTTCCTACTTACCCCTCCCTTCCTCTTTGAAAACAGAAAGTGGAATTTATGATGTTCACACTTCTGAGAACTGGCAAGTCATACTGAACATGCTCAGGAAACAAGGACAAATCTCAAAAATGTCAAACAAATGAATTCAAGGTTTAGAGGCTAATGACAACTAACGAGCCTCACCATCATCTTTTGGTCTTCCCTCCCCAACTTAAGCCTGGCTCCAGGCCCACTTCATATTTCCTTTAATGCATACATACTAGCCTTCTCTGAACTCCCTGATCCTTCATCTCATTCCCCTGCTAGCATGGAGACCACTATAGGTGGTCTCCAGAAATAGGCCAGGCTATCCTGGATCCTAAACCATGTGGGAAATTTATCTCCGTATCTCAGAGCAGCCAGAAAACTTAGTCCTCTGCCTAACAAGCCTTCATATTAGGCCCTCACCTGGCATTTCCTAAAGAAAATGACATTTTAAATCTATCCCACTTCCAAGATTTAAAAAATATTATGTAGAAATAAATAAGAAACATAGGGAAAATAAGAATTGCAATAGAAACTCAATTGCTTAAGTAACCCATTGCTTATGATTTTTTTTTTTTAAGGAGAATCATTTAACCATTTTATAGTGTATATTAATGAGGGTTTGATCAGGATAGCAGAAGTACCATGAGCAATATAATTAAGGAATTTATTATAAGGGACCAGCCCTTAGTTATTATAAAAACGGGGGGGGGGGGGAGTTTTTGGAAGGCTTTGAATTAGGCTCTACCTGTGGGCCTGAAGTCTCTATAGGTCATGACACAGGGAAGAACAAGGACAAAGTGGAATCTGTGTTTATCTCTTACTTCTTCTAACCCAAACAGTGCAAATGAGCTGCAAAAAAAGCAGCACTATTAGCCATAGAGCTACACAAGCATCTGGCCCTGGGCTAGGAGAAGCTGAAGGAGATGTGGCAGGAACTGGAAAACTGTGAGCTTAGTCTCGTCGCCCTATCAATGTGAGCCGGCATAGCAGTGACAGAGTGTGTGAGCTGTAGCAGCACATCCTATATTACCTTCAAAGTGTAATGACTGCTGATTCATTTTTGTTCAAATCTTAAAGAGATTTCTCTTGTGGCCAGCCCAAACCCTGGAATCATAGAGAAAAGAAAATCTGGGAAATGTCCTCACTTAGCTTAGTTTACACAGTACAAAACCATCATACTGATTTTTAGTTTTGTGGGAGTTTTTAAGTAGTTAATAAGTTGGGTTAAATGCCCTATTGTTTCTCTGTGTTATCAAACAATAATTCAAACTTATGTTTTAGGAGTGGGTTTATGGATTTAATTCTTTGTTGTTGGCTTGGTTTGGCCATGAATTAGGAGTCAGAAACCATACCAGTAATATGTGCAGGAAAAACTTAAGTTATTAAGTAGTAAGTAGCAGGGGATTAACTCCCAAGAAGTAAATAGAATTCCAAAGAATACAGGCATATCAGAAATAGGGAGCAGCTACTACTTCTTGGGTGTAGGCAGAGTACCCAAGAAAGGAGCAAACTTGGAAGAAGGCTTCATCCCAATAAGACTTGTGATTCAAACCTTGCTAGAGCAATGTTTTGGCCACTGGATGGCATAGAAATTCATTGAGATGCCACAGACCAGAGCTGTTAAGTGGGAAACTACCTCCTGAAGTTCTGGCAAAACTTGCTGGTAATCCCCCTTAGTAGAAAGCCAGTGAAACTTCATAAGAAGCCACTGTCTGGACCACCACTGAAATTCCAAAAATGGTGAGCATTTGGGGGTGTCCTGTACACCACTAGCAGGTGCATGCCATAGGAACTAGAAGGAAAAAGCACACCAGAACCAGGAAAAGAAACCACTTCCTACTGCATTGGCCCTTCAGCACTTTATACTGACAAAAGTTAGAATTGTGCCAGCTGGTAAAGGAGAAATGTTTATATGTCCAGTTCCAATACCACAAAGCAGGGCAAAGAAAGGTCAATTTGGAGGAAAGACATTGCATCAGTAACTGACACAGTGGGTTAGAGAGGGTGAGGGTGGATCATACCAATTCTCAGATACTTTCTAAATTTCTAACTTATAGGGAATTATTTCTGGTGTATAATTGAGGAAAATTTTGTAGATGTAAATTGCACTATCCTGGTCACAGATTGCAAATGAGCCATGTTTGGTGTTCAGCCAGTATAAACTCCTGGGTCTTGCTCAGCATGCTTCACAGAATTGACTCAGCAGTTTGTCATATTTGAACTTATGTGAAAATATTTTTAATAATATTTATTGGACTTTTTTTTCAATGCAACAAAACTTTATTGAACATCTCAATATACAAAGTTACTATGCCAGGTAATATATGGGCAGCCACATGAGTGAAACATTGACATGGCCAGTAGGAGCTTATATTAGTCTTTCTAATACCAAATAATAAACAGATAAAACTGTTCCACAGTGCATCAACTGGATGGGTATTTCCTTAAATAAAATATATATATGAGATTAGAAAATTCAGATACTACAGAAACATATAAAAATGCAAAACAAAAGCTTGTTTTCCCACTTCTACCCCATATCCTCTGACAGTTGGCTTATTCTTAGGGAAAAAAAAGTCACTCATTGCCAGTAGATAAATACAGATAAAATTACTCTTTTTTAAAAAACTAATCAAATCATTTACATTGTTTTCTCACCTTGTTTTTTTCATTTAGTCATCTTGAAGATCTTTTTATATACCTAATTAGTATATAACACTAATACCTAATTATATTAGGTATTAGTATGCAAATATATTTTTTTCTTAATGAAAAGATAGTGTCTGTGTGTATGTGTGTTTATTTACCATAAGTATAAGAGCAGATTATTTCATTGATCCAGGTGAAATGTGATGTTTGTCTTTTAGCATTTTCCTTTGTGTAAAAATATCTAAGATGTTTCACTTGTAACATTATATATCTTAGATCCTTGGGAATTTTTTATGCCACAACACCACAAATTTGAGGCGTTTTTTCCCTTTCAGTTTTCTCACTTTTCTCTACTTTTAATGAGTTCTGTGTAACTCATACTTCTTTAACTTATGAAGCCTTTCTTGAAGGTGATATTTTAAGAGCCAGGTTTAAATTATTAAGGATTACTGGGGATACCTGAGTGGCTCAGCTGGTTAAGCATCTTCCTTTGGCTTAGGTCCTGGGATTGTGCCCCACTCCCTGTTCACTGCTCAGCGGGGAGTCTGCTTGCCCTTTTCCCCCTCAATTTATGCTCTCTCTCTCTCTCTCTCAAATAAAATCTTTTTAAAAATTGTTAAGGATTACTTTAATCGTGAGAAACAATGTAATCATTTACATTTATATTAGCTTATCATTTATATGATGCTTTCATCCTCAGGTCAGCAAACAGTTATTAGGTATGGCAAGCCCTATGCTTATGTTTGTTGCCTAATTGCAAGTGAATAGCACATGGTCCTTACCCTGAAGAAACATACTGTCTAATGGCCTTTCATATTCATCAATCAGCTTTTAACGGAGGAACATTTCAGTTACGGAATAACATTGGGTTACCTTTTGTTTACTTACGTCCTTTTTATTAAAAGAAAAAATCATGTTTGTTTAAATTAATTGAAATATATACTCAAAGTTTAAAGCAGGGATTCTTGTGTAAATGTCACTTTTTGGAATAAAAAGAATTAAAGAGTAAGCTAAAACCCAATAGTTAGAGCAGAAATAAAACCAAAATAAGATACCCTTCTCTTAATCTTTTCCCATGATAGCCTTGGACAAAAGTAAAGGCCATGGGGCCCCTTCATCATGAGCTACTGTGTAGTGCCCTCTCCATGATCCATAAATCTTAGAGTCATCCTGTTGTAGTTCTTAATCACCCAGATAATCTAGAGAGTATCCTAGAATCTATCAAAATATGAGAGATCCCTTCTTTTACTTCTTTGAGGCGCATTGGTTGGTTACTGATGCTCAAAATGAATGCCCAGAAGAATTGATGCTTTCTCCCCTGGTACTCATTGTAATTCATGTTTACGCTGGGAAGAAATAGAAATACCCTATTTGACTTAAATTCAAGCACCCTGAAGAGACACATTGCCAGATTGCAAAGATCCCCCCATACACAGGTGGCACTTTGTAGGTTATTTATTGATCAAGATAGGTCTTGCTTCATAACAGCATTATTCGGGCTCTCATTCTCAATAGAAGTGGACTTATTTCTTCTTAAAAATTCTCATTTCATTCCAACATGTTAAAAAAAAAAAAAAAACACTTATCTTCTCTAGTATCCAAAAGGATACTCCCAGAGGACTCATTTTTATTAACAAGTTTGTTGAAGTATAATTTGTATACTATAAAATTCACTCATTTTAAGGGTATATTTTAGCAATTCTTAGTATATTTATAGATTTGTATAACTCTCACACTATCTAATCTTAGAACATTTCCATCACTCCAAAACAAATCTCCTATCCATTTGCAGTTACTTCTCATTCCCAGGCAACTACTAATAGACCTTCTGTCCCTATAAATTTGCCTTTTCTAGACATTTCATATAAATGTAATCATATATGTTCCTTTATGTCTGGCTTCTCTTAGTGAATAAAGTATATTTGAAGTTTGCCCATTTTGTTAGAAGATTTCTTTAGGACTGTTATTAATTAAGAATTCTTCATACCCAGAGTGCTTAGGTCACCTTCTGTATAGCTTTAAATTGTATCTAATTCAAGATGTAAAGTATAATTAAACGAATTCTCTTTTAGTAAATATACCAAGAAAAAAATGTGAGATGTAGTACCTAATTTTATAGTCCTTTAATTTTTCTGTTGCTAAATTGTGAATTTTGATTATACTGTCTAAATGAACATCGACTTACCTAATTGTAAATAAATTTGAGATCTAGGTATTTATCCACTTCAAAATATAAAAGCCAAAGGCAAGTAGATATATTCAGGATAGTGTGATAGGAAAATCTGTTCATTACTACCCGAAAAAAGTCCTTTGTGTAAACCTAGCTTTTACCTAATCAGTCAGAGAAGGAAAAGTGAGCATTAAAGCATGGAGAACCAGAATTTCCTGAGCCACCTCCTAAGTAAGGAGGGAGCTTTTGATCTTTTTGCTTAGAGGTACTGAATTGACATCACTCCTGTCCCCTCATTTCTCTAACCAATATTATCCTTATATCCAGCAAGGATACTTCATTAAGCTTTGGCTTAGAGTGGGCAAAGTCAGGAAATACTGGTTAATTGGATGTTATGATTAATAAATAATTGTCACATATTATTATATGTAAATCTCTAATTTCCACGTATTTCTAATAGAAAACATACTAAGTACTCAGAATCACACCAGATGCACTTTTGTAATTCTCTGATAATTTAGAAGTTACTTGAATAACTAACTGGTTTTGCCCTTAAGTTAGTAATATAGACCCTACTTGTCCTACTTTTGATATGACAACATATAGATAATTTTAACCAATGGAATCCAGATGAACCTAATTCATGGTATTAAGATTGTTGCTGGAAGAAAACTCTTACAATAACATAAAAAAAATAGATATTTCATCAGTTCTTCTTTCCCCTCTAATGGTAAATGACAAGAGAGATTCTTAAAAATCTACAAAATGGGAAAAGAATTTTGTTTTCCCTAAACTTCATGACCTGGATACATTGCATTTCCTACAATAGGTCTCAAAGGATGACATTTTTGGCAAAAATCAGCAGAGGGTGGTGATGAAGGGTCTTTTTTCATCTCTTTTCTTCTGTAAAATAAAATACTAAGCTTAAAAATAAATTAGCAGAAAAACATTTGAGAATGAAGACAGACATCAACAGTGGGCTGAATCCAAATTTGGCCTGGCAAAGATATGAATGTGCTTATTACAGCAGATACCTCCAGCACAGCAGAATTTTAGAATGGCCAGAGACAGTGTCTTGCTTTTATTTCCTCCCTTCATTTTCTTCTTGTTCTTTCAGACAACTTAGCATTCCTCCCTCCTCCCCTCTAAGCACAACCTCTTCTTGCTCCTCCTACTGTTTCTTTCCAGTTTTGGGTGGCTGCTCCTCTTCTCCTAGTCCTGTAAAACCTCTCCTTCTGAGAAACTGAATTACTTTAGAATTACTGTTCTTTATTAACTTATCTTCACTGTTTAGTAATATAAGGCAGTTTGGAAATTTAAAGGAACATAGTTACTTACAGATATAAAGTTACATTAACTGCCTGGTAAAAAATTGTATTTAAACTAATTTGCTGAGTGTCTCCTTTGTGTAAAAATCTGTATTAGGCATTGGGTGAGTTGCAGTGATACCTAAGACATGATTTCTGCCCCCCATGCTCCCCTGTAGCTGATTATCTTATAGGGTAGAGAGGAATGAAAATCACTACTAGTAAGCAGAATAGGAGGAAACAAAGTGAACTGCATGTGCCCATGTTGAAGGACACAAACCTTTTTTATTTGAATCCCTCATACTCTTATAGGCTTCCTTACATAATGACACTGTGATTTATGGTAACTATTTCCCCTTCTTCCCTTTCCCTCTGGGTTCAGGCCTTGATACCTGTGATTTTTGTCCCCTCCCTCATATGAGGGCCTTTTTTCTCAGCTTTCTAATCCACTCTCCATACTTTCCTGGGCTTATTCCTCATTCTCCCCTCTTTTCCTTTTCAGAACCCTTTTTCTATTACTGCTTCTGCTGCAAGCAGTCTTAGAGCAACCTTCAACATTAATATACATGAAAGCTGGGGCACCTGGGTGGCTCAGTCAGTTAAGCATCTGCCTTCAGGGGATCCCTGGGTGGCTCAGCGATTCAGTGCCTGCCTTTGGCCCAGGGCGTAATCCTGGAGTCCCGGGATCGAGTCTCAAAGTCGGGCTCCCGGCATGGAGCCTGCTTCTCCTTCTGCCTTGTCTCTGCCCCTCTCTCTTTCTATGTCTATCTTGAATAAATAAGTAAAATCTTAAAAAAAAAAAGCATCTGCCTTCAGCCCAGGTCATGATCCCAGGGTCAGGATCCCTGTTCAGTGGGGAGTCTGCTTTTCCCTCTCCCTCTCCCCCTCTCCCCAGCTCATGTGCTCTTTCCTCTCATATGTATATATATATGTATGTATGTATATATATGTGTATATATATATATATATATATCAATTGAATAAAATCTAAAAAAAAAAAACACACACACACGAAAGCCATTTTTATTAATATTATAGGGAAATTTATTCACAAAGGATAATCTGTTACCAATTTCAACCTCAAGAATTGTTACATCTGGGATCCCTGGGTGGCGCAGCGGTTTGGCGCCTGCCTTTGGCCCAGGGCGCGGTCCTGGAGATCCGGGATCGGATCCCATGTCGGGCTCCCGGTGCATGGAGCCTGCTTCTCCCTCTGCTTGTGTCTCTGCCTCTCTCTCTCTGTGACTATCATAAGTAAATAAAAATTAAAAAAAAAAAAAAAGAATTGTTACATCTTTTTTTTTTTTTTTTAAGAATTGTTACATCTTTTTGTTGGATTATCCCTTTTATTATTATATAGGGCCCTTCTTTGTATCTTGTTACAGTCTTTTTTTAAAGTCTAGTTTTTCTGATATAACTACTGCCACTCTGGCTTTCTTTTGATATCCATTTGCATGATAAATGTTTCTCTACCCCCTCACTTTCAAATTGCAAATTGTCTTTATTTTATTTATTTACTAAAATATTTTATTTAAATTAAAATTGCCGGGATCCCTGGGTGCCGCAGCGGTTTGGCGCCTGCCTTTGGCCCAGGGCGTGATCCTGGACACCCGGGATCGAATCCCACGTCGGGTTCCCGGTGCATGGAGCCTCCTTCTCCCTCTGCTTGTGTCTCTGCCTCTCTCTCTCTCTCTCTCTTTCTCTGTGTGTGTGTGACTATCATAAATAAATAAACATTTAAAAATAAAAAATAAAAAAAAATAAATTAAAATTGCCAACATGTTGTATAACACCCAGTGCTCATGCAGGTGTCTTTAGATCTAAAATGAGTCTCTGTAGGGGTGCCTGGGTGGCTCAGTTGGTTAAGCATCCATCTCTTGATTTTGGCTCAGGTCATAGTCTCAGAGTTGGGAGATCAAGCCCCACTTCAGGCTTCAGACTCTATGGGGAGTCTGCTTGAGATTCTTTTCCTCCCTTTCAGCCCCTTTCGTCCTGTATTCTCTCTCTCTCTCTCAAATAAATAGATATTTTAAAATAAATAAAGTATGTCTCTGTAGGCAGCATAGAGATGGATCTTGTTTTTTTTTTTTTATCCATTCTGTCATCTGTCTTTTGATTAGAGCATTTAGTACATTTACATTCAAAAAAGTTACTGATAGATAGCTCTTTATTGCCATTTTATTACTGGTTTTATTGTTTCTTAAGGTTTTCTGTGATCTTTCTTGCCTTCCATGTTTGCTGATTTTCTTTAGTGATATATTTGGATTTCTTTCTCTTTATTCTTTGCATATTTATTAGTGGTTTTTGATTTGTGGTTGTCATTAGGTTTGTATATAACCTCTTCTGCACATAGCAGTCTATATTAAATTGATGGCCTTTCAAGTTTGAACCCATTCTTTACTCCTGTCCTCCCCACGTTTTAGATATATAGTGTCATATTTTACATCCTTTTATTTTGTGAGTTCCTTGAACTTTTTTTAATAGAAATATTCATTTTAATTACTTTTGTGATTCCTACTTTCATACTATCGTTTTTGGTCTTTTTCCTCCACTCAAAGAGTTCCCTTTAATATTTCTTGTAGGGCTGATTTTAGTGGTTATGTACTCCTTTAATTACTGCTTGTCTGTGATCTCTTGCTTTCTACTTCTATTTTGAATGTTAGCCTTGCTGATAGAGTATTCTTGGCTACAGATTTTTTACCACTCAGCACTTTAAATTTATCATGCCACTCGGTTCTGGCTTGGAAAGTTTCTGCTGAAAAATCTGCTGATGAAACCCTTATGGGGTTTCCTTTGTATGTGACTGTCCTCTGTTGTCTTGTATCTTTTGATGTTTTTTCTTTATCTCTGTATTTTGCCATTTTAATGATTAGATGTCTTGGTGTAGATCTGCTTTTTGTGAATTTTTTCGGAAACACCAGATCTTGCCTTCTGGATCTGGATATGTTTCCTTCCCCAGATTAGGGAAGTTTCCAGCCATTGTATCTTCAAGTACATTTCCTGCCCCCCTTTCTCCCTTTTTCTTCTGGAACTCCTATAATACAAATGTTATTATATTTGATGGAGTCACTGAGTTCTCTGAGTCTATTCTTGTTTGCATGGTTCTTCTTTCACTTTTTTTCAGCTTCATTGCTTTCCATTTCTTTGTCTTCTATGTCACTAGTTCATTTCTCTGCTTCTTCTGTCCTGCTGTTTATTCCATCAAGTGTGTTTCTCATTTCATTTGTTGAGCCCTTTAATCTCTGCTATATTATTCCTTATCCCTGTGTTAAAGGATTCATTAATGTTCCCCACTGTTTTCTCAAATCTAGAGAGTAACCTTAGTCATTGATTTAAATCAGGCATGTTTCACTTAGATCTATGGCTGTGGCCTTATTTTGTTCTTTCATTTGGGATAAATTCCTGCCTTTACATTTTGTCTAAGTCTCTGCCTGCTTCTCTTAGAAAAGCCTGCTCTTGAAAATAATGGCCTTGTGGGAGCATCTGAGTGGCTTAGTCAGTTAAGCATCTGCCTTTGGCTCAGGTCATGATCGCAGGCTCCTGGGATGGGGCCCTGAGTTGGGCTTCCTGCTTAGTAGGGAGTCTGCTTGTCCCTCTCCCTCTGTTCCTCCCCCTTGCTTGTGCTCTCTCTCTCGTTCTCTCTCTGTGTGTCTTTCACACTTACTCTCTCAAATTAATAAACAAAAATCTTTAAAATAAAGAGAAAAAAATAGCCATATGAAGATGTCATGTAGTTCTGAGGCCTGAAGCTTTAAGGAACTACATGACCTGACATAACACAACTGCTGTTGTGTTCTGGGTGTTCAGTCCTTCAAGCCAATCATCATGGAGGCTCTCTTTGCCTGTTGTCGGCAGTATTTGGTCCTTGGCCTGAATGTGGCAAGTTTTAATTAGGTATACTTTGGTCTGCTTATAAAATAAGACCTGACACCACTTCCATAAGATAATGAGTCCCTGCAGAATTCTCTGGTCAGAGACATGGTGTGGGCAGAGTTTGTGTTAGTCTTCTGGGGGAGGACTCTGCACACAGGGACTGAGGGAAGTGTGACCAAGAAGGACAGTCCCAACCAGGAGCTTAGTGTAAAAGCAAGTTAGGCAGCCAATGCGTGCATTCTGCTGGTTCCTGCATGTGGCCTATGATTGTGCTGAGGGATAGGGATGAGAAATGTTGCTGGCCAGCTCCTTTGTTCCTGGAGCAGTGTCTCAGTGAATGCTGCCTCTCAAGGACATGCTCCGTGAAGAGCAAATAATCTCCCCATTGTGTCCCATGCGCTCTTTAGCTCACTATTTCCACACTGTCTCTGCCATGGTTGTTTGTCCACCTTCTCTCCAGGAGCAGCCCTGATGCCTCTGGACTCTCCCACAGCGCAGCCCACCAACACTTAAAACTTTAGGCATTAAGCCCCTCTGCTTGCAAGAATTCACAAAATTCAGCCCTTCTCACTTTCCAAGCCAATGGCCATGGGGAAATACTCTCCTCATGCATTCCTGTGTGCCCCTCTCTCTCACCCTTCTCCATGACTACAGCTCCCTCCCTCCCCTCTGTAGCAGCCAAGATCTGTTTCTTCCCTAAACCATTTCTCTGCACTACCTACCTTCTTTGATGTGGCCTCTTCTGTATCTTTAGTTGTGGAGTTTGTTCTGCCAGTCTTCAGGTCAGTTTCTGTGGTATTTAGAATGATTTGATAGTTATCTAGTTGTATGCATAGGACAAGGTGAGCCTAGGGTCCTCTTATTCTACCACCATCTTCCCCCAAGAATCTAGTAGGAATCTGTGCTTTTGACCACTTCCTTGGGTTCCATTGGTGCTTGAGCAGCTGAAAGAACTCAGAGAAACATGTTACTTGCTAGATCACCAGCTTATTATGAAAAGAAATAACTCAAAAAAAAAAAAAGAGATATAACTCAGGAACAGCCATATGGAAAAAGATGCAAAGGACCAGGTGTGGGGAAAGGGTGCATAGTTTCTGTGCCCTCTCCAGGTGTGCCTCTCTCCCAAAGTCTCCCTGTGTTCACCAACTCAGAAGCTCTCCAAACCCCCAGTATTCCATATTTTAGGTATAATTGTGTTACTTTTTTGTTTCTTTTAAGTAGGCTCCACACCCAGCCTGGAGCCCAACACAGGGCTTACCCTCATGATGCTGAGATCAAGACCTGAGCTGAAATCAAGAGTCTAACACTTAACCGACTAAGCCAGTGAGGTGCCCTTAATTGTGTTGCTTTTAAATTCTTCCTTAAGATGTGGTCTGACTTCCTGTCATCTAAAGTCTGAGCTTATCTAAAACAACCCATGAAATAATTTTTCCCTCATGGATTTTCTATACTTGATAGTTCGATTTGTATATAGAATTCACTATGAAATAAAAAATATTTACCCACAAAGATATTATCAGTCAAAAATAAGCCATATTCAAAGCCATTTTAACTTCTTAAACATCAGAAAAACATTTTTATTATTTTCATAATATATTAATATATATTATATGTAATATATATGATATATAACACTTAGTCACATGTTATATTATTAACAGGCACTGGGCTTTGTAGGGAATGGTGGGGCAATGGGTAATACCCAGCCACCATAAACCAAGGACTGAGAGCTGATTTCAGGAGAAAAATTGAGTTAACCCTGAATCATCTGTTATTTTATGCTGGCTTCCCTTCATGATTAGTTCAGGTTATAAAATAAAATTTTCCTTTTAATGGAAAGAGAAGTGCTCTTAGGTCAAATTTTCACCCACTTCTCTAGAATTACTTGCATTGACGGACCCAGATTGTATGTGATTACAATTCAAATAACATTGATTTATACTTAAGAAACATGTATTTTATGGAAAAATTACACTTTAAGGGAGAGCTCAATTAAACTTTTGTCTGATAATATCTTATTTAAATAGCTAATGAGTGTAATCTCATGGGAGGAGGAAGCCCTGAGCCTCCTCCAGACAACCTAATGAACAGCTTACCTACTGCCCCCAGTCAACTGCAGACCAGAGGAAACACTGCCTAGAAGAAAAAAAAAAAGAATTAGTATCTCAGCAGGACCCACAGGTTACAGAGGAGAGATCCTACATTCTTTCCCTCTGTTTGCATAAACTGACTATTCTTAGAGGCATGAGATTGTTAGGTCTGATATTTGGCTGGTTACCTCCCCTTTCACTTCTGGTCCTGGAGTAGTGGGAGATGGCAATAAACATAGCATTGGGTGTTTAACTGAAGCCATTTAATGAATCGCAGCTGTATTAGTACAGCCCCTATCAATTTTCTTAAAGGAGGGGGTGGCAAGAGTTCTTGTAACATTTTTATGCATTTGGCTCTGGTTATGATATACACTTAGAGACAAACCAATGGGAAATATGAACCTCTTTCCCACCAAGCACACTGCCATTTGTAATTCATTTTCAGTAGATCTCTTAGAAATTGATTATTGAGTATATAATTGTATTATATATAAGATGCTGCAAGAATGGTGATGATGATAATGATGATAGGATAGTTAAGGTGTATTAAGCATTTCCTTATGTGTCATGCACTGTGGCTAAGTACTTCTTCATGTGCATTAATTAGATCATAATCTTGACAACAATCCCATGGACTAAGTATTATTGTCTCCATTTCATCTTTGAGGAAACTGGGTCTAGATAAATGTAAAGACCTTGTCATGGTCATTCAACAAGCAAATAGGAAAAGGTGGAATTTGAACCTAGGGACTTCTAGTCTAGCAATATAGCACACTAAATATTCTGAAACACCCCTACACCTACAACACCACCAGCAGCAGCAAAAAAAACCACCAAAAATGTAATATAAAATACAGGTATGTTATTAAGTACATAACTAAGCACAAGAAAGTAAGAGAAATCTTCAAGAATGAAAGATGAAAAGGAGGCAGAAATCTGAGGTGATCTGCTTCCACTGCAGCTTAAGCTGCAGCTAACCTGAAGACATCTAGTAATACTTGGAACCTAGAGCCTTCAGTATTGGGTGGGGAGACTGAAATTTGTAAATATTTATAATTTAAGGAAACAATTTCTAATCCATGGTAATAGCTCTCAACTGAATTATTATCCTCTTACTGGTTTCCCTTGCTTTCACCTTTGCCCCTTACATTCCATCATCAACATGACTGCCATAGTTACCCTTTTATTTATTTTTTTATCTTTTTCATAGTTACCCTTTTAAAGCATAAGTCAAATCATGTCATTCTGCTCAAAACCCTACAGTGACTTCTCATCCTACTCAGAAGCACCTTTCCAAATTTAACTTCATAATTTTGTCCCTTAGTTTCCTCATGTCTTTGCCTAAATGTCAGTTTCTCAGTGAGGTCTATCCTGATAACCCTATTTAAAATTCTACCCATCCCTCTCCAACACTGTTATTCTCCATTCTCTGTTCTTGTGTGTGTGTGTGTACATCACATATACTTACTATATTTATTTTCTGTGTCTTGCCACATGAATGTAGGCTCCAGGAAAGAAGGAAGTTTCATTTCTTCACTAATACATCCTCATCTCCTGGATTGTATCTGGTACATAATTGGTCCTTAATAATGATTGAAGGAAATTAATGAAATGTAAAAACAAAAATACAATAAAGAAGACCAATAAAGCCCAAAGTTGTTTTTTGAAAACTAAAACTAGACTTCATACTCCATTTTGTCTAACTCCAGAACCCATCCATTTAACCGCTACACAGTATACAGCTTCCAAAATACAACTTCCTTCCACTTTCACAAAATTTGCCATCTAGTAATTGGATATCAGGCCTTGTCACACTGACAAGGCCTTAATGGCTCTGTGGCCTTCGATGTGTTATTTTACTTCTCTGTGCTAAAGTGTCATTAGCTACAAATAAAGATGATAATGGTACCTACCTTGTAGGGTTATTATGAGAATTAGATGCAATATAACATGTAAAGTGCTTCCTGCCCAGCACGTGATAAGCCTTCAATAAATGTAAATGACTGCTGCTGTCATTAACCACCCCCCATTTTCTTGTCGAATTAACTCAGTTCTTCCAGGAGGTCTTATGAATGTGGTAAAAGCCAATCAAAAGTCCTATAGGTGGACACACTGGATGTCTAGCACAAGATTCAATACTCAAACCAACTGTGTCATTAATTGTTATTGGCTCTGTGCTAAGTTTTGATGGCGATAACAGATCAATAATGTGGGGAAGGGTGGAGTTGAAGAATGGAGAACATGGTTTGTGTATTGCTTTTGGATCAGGAGAACTTTGGGATAACCCTCCAAAAGCTACATAACAACAAATCTCCTCCCCTCATACACAAACACCCTACTCTACTTAGCCTATATACTTCCTACTTAAAAGGCCATATGCTGATTACTCTAACCGAAAACAAACAAGATATCTGACTAACTTCCCAGTGGTATCATGTCAAATATATGTTTAGAAGCAATCTGTCACTAAACATTCGTCACTTTGGGGTAGAAGGAATTTAAAAGTTCTATTCAAGCCTGCTATCTATTCTTCCTATCCTCTTTTACAAGATGACAAACTCAAATGCTTAAAGAAACCAGACAAATGTTGTAACTGATTGAAGAGGAAATCGTATAGAACTGGAGAATGCTTGTTTCATGTTAAAGGAACATTTATTTATTTAGTTCCAGTCATTTCTTGTCAGGCAAAAACGTGGTCACAGTTTTCAAAGAAGACATCCACTTTTACAATTTTCCTAATTATTAATAACAAGATTCAGAACAAAAGAAGTACAAGCTGCCAGTCTGTAGCCTCTGCTACAGAACTTCTATGTGGAGCTGTGTAGGAAATAATGAGAATTGCAGAATTTTAACTTGAAAGATAGTTCTGGTGAAAAATATGAATTTGAGAGTCTTGTAAAGAGAAAAGACCACCAAGCCCAGTTGGGAGGAGAGAGAAGAAAAAATAATAGAGGTCAGAAATTTGGGGAAAAAAAACCTGTGGAATGAGATAAGGAGGAAAAGCCAAAGAATAAGACAGCATAAGATGCTCACATGTAGGAGATCAAAAGAAGTTGCTAAATTCCTACTTTGGAATAGAAATTAAAAGAAAGTTGCTAACTTGAGCAGTCTTTTAGTAGATTATATAGTGCCATTAAAATCAACTAATCATTTATTTTGAGAGAAAACAATGAGAAAGGAAATATGAGTGGAAGCTAGGCTCTAATTTATTCCACAGTGGCATAGAATTTGATATATTCTCTTGTCCCCTCCAAGTATATTTTCTCTAAAAAGAATGCACTGAAAGGAGGCACCATCCCATCTGCTGAAAAGTCACACAGGAAGATGGGGGCAAGGCTGCAGAGGTGGGTCTTCTGTGTTTCTGATTCTGCCTCAGACTTAGTATATCTAGTATCCTGGATCCTATTAAGGATTCCAGGGCAGTCAAATAATTCCTTTGATTTAAAAATAAAATTTCACAGCAGAATAACTTAATCAAAACATGAAAATTTGTTTGAATATTTCCATCTTCTAGAGAAAATGGACTTCTCTCAAAAGTGTATTTCTTCTTACTTTGCTATAATCATGTATAGAATCTAGTATAAAATATTTATGTCCCCCAAATTGAGAAAGGAACCAACCAACTTTAATGTCCACTCTGGTTTTGCTTAGAAACAGTGAGATCTCTGCTATTTCTACCCACTGTCCCACCTATTGTAAAACTTTGGCGGGGAGGCAGGAGAGCTGTGGTAGGGGAGATGATTGTGAATTTTACAGCCATAGACTAGATAGAATTTTATTCATGGGCAACATGAGGGTTGGAAGAAACTATTAGATTATAGATTTAAATTATTTAGAGAATATTTCAAATTTTCAAGATAATGCAATTAAAAGTACCCAAGCCACTTGGGAGAGTTGACATGATGTGTAGTAATGGGTAAATTTATACTATTTGAATATCTAGGTCCCAAAAAGCTTTGGTTTTTATATTTACTTCCTCGGGGTGTTTCCATGAAATCTTGGGAATGAGTTTATATGATTGAATACATAACTTATTTTTTTAGGTTTCCTTTTTTTTTTTTTTTTAAGATTTTATTTATTCATGAGAGGCAAAGACATAGGCAGTGAGAGAAGCAGGCTCCCTATGGTGAGCCCGATGCAGCACTTGATCCCAAGACCCTGGGATCACGACCTGAGCCAAAGGCAGACATTCAACCACTGAGCCACCCAGGTGCCCTTTAGGTTTTAACATTACAGGGAACAATTAGAGAAAAGTGAATAATTCTTAATTTAGCTCAGAAGATACTGGTGACCATCTTAAGTGAGAAGTCAGAAGCTAGATACATAGTATGGTGCCTCCAACAGGGCTTGAACAGATAGGGACCCTCCTGGGCCAATATTCTTGTGAGCACAAGTAGTTTTTCCATCCACAGCTCTGTAACAGTTGTTTGTCCTCATTTCATTTGTGCCTCAAGAAGAGTAAAATCTGCAACGTTGATGTAAGGAGCAAGTGTGCTACCAAAACTATAAGAGGAAAATGCAGGTTTAGAGAGTCAGCTTCCTACATAGAAGAGCAGTGGGAAGCAATGTAGCAGAGATTCCTAACCCTAACCTAACATATCTTTATACACAGTGAACTTACAAATAAGATTTGATTTGAAACTTAAACTCCACTTTCAAAAAAAAGTCTGAACCCCACTCCCATCTTTAAGTGGTCCAGAGAGTGTCACCAAAAATTTTGTTGAATTGAGTTGATTATCCAGTGTTCCGTACAAGAGCCCAAGTCCTCTAATTCCAGATCAGCTCTTTGTACTATATGAGCTGTAATCCTTTGGCCTGGATCCATGACTCTCAACCTTGTTGCACATTAGTCACCTGAGTGATTTTAAAGACAGCAAATACAAAACTCTGGCTTCCCATCAAAGCCAGTTGAAACCAGAATCTTTGGGGGTAAGGTCTGGACATCAGTGCCTTAAAAGTTGCACATTTTAGTTGCACATAAAAGGGCACTGGGTGGTTCAGTGGTTGAGCATCTGCCTTTGACTAGGGGCGTGATCCCAGGGTCCTGGGATTGAGTCCCACATCAGGTTCCCCGCAGGGAGCCTGCTTCTTCCCCTGCCTGTGTCTCTGCCTCTCTCTCTGTATCTCATGGATAAATAAATAAAATCTTTTTTTAAAAAGTTTCATATTTAGACTCAGAAATCTTTAAAGGTCCTAAAACCCAGAGAATCTGTTACCATTTGTGAAAATGCTGGTGCTGTCTCATATAGCTTAATAACATACTTTACCAGTAGACATTGTTTTAAAGACAGTACTCTCCAGAGTTGATGGAGAGAGAGAATGGTGCTTTTAGGACCTAAAAAATAACTCCCTGCCTTTTTTCAGATCTATAAGTTTAAAATTCTGAAAGGTTAATGAAAAATAAGATACCTGTCTTAATTCATTGTACCTATTGATTTCTGTTAAAAAGTATGTATTCAGCTCTTTATGTTCACAACCCTTTGGTAAGCTAAATGAGGAACCTTAACATAGAAGATATAGACTCTGTCTTTGAGGAACTTGTGATTTATTATAATTTATTTGGAAAAAAGAACTTATGAAATGCAATAATAATAATATACTTAGCATTGATTGTACATTTCCTAAGTACCAGAGACACTGTATGAACCACCTTACATGTACCATGCTGTTTAATCCTCACAGCCATAACCTTGAGAAGTATGAGATTAAAAACCCTACTTTTTTCTTTATTTAACAGATGAGGATAATAAGACACAGAAAAACTAAGTAACTTACGCAAAGTTATTTAAACATAGGTAGTCTGAGTCCAGGACCCATTCCCCTTCACCATCAGTCAACCTATTAAGTAGTAAGAGATAATGAAATCGTTCTTTTTAAGCCACTAACTTTTGGGCTGTTATTTTTCAGAGCAATAGATAACAGAGATACTGGTACATAACAAGTGCTATGTAACACTTAGCTAATATTGATATTATTATTATGTAGATCTTTGATGCCAAGTTCTGACATCCAGATATCATCAATGAAGGGGCGGTTATAGGTGCTTGGGTGAGGGGAACAACATTAATTACACAATATTTTCTTAACTTTGTAGTGGAATATGGCTTAAAAGAAATCTTGATTAGTTAAGAGAAGTTTTTTTTAAAGATTTATTTATTTGGGAGAAAGAGCAGGAGCAAGAGGGGCAGAGGGAGAAGAGAGAATCTTAAACAGACTCTACACTGAGTGTGAACACAGGACTCAATCTTAATGACCCTGAGATTACTAGATGAGTCAAAACCAAGAGTCAGATGCTTGACCAGCTGCACCACTCAGAGCCCCAAGAGAAAATATTTTTAAGAACTGTTTTTGGAAGATTCACAAAAGTAGAATATCATATATTGAAGTGTTAATCTGTGGTCTCATCATGCTAAATTACTTCACTTCATTATTACAAATATCTGCTGAAGTAAACAGTTGTATACTTTCTGTGATTCAAGAAAATATATCACCATTAATAATTCTTGGTATTTCTTGTGGTTAAGTCAAAATTTTACTGGCTTCATCCTAATACCGGTGAAATTTGATAGCAGATTTTCTATAGAATAACAATGAAAGTACTAATTCATAATTTTCAGAGTTTAACAAATAATAAAGAGATTTGTTTTCTTCTTAAGCAGACCCTGCAATGCAAGCCCAGAAAGGCTCTCTGGCTGCCATTTACATTTTTGCTATGTCTTAAGTTAAAAAGGCATTTGTATTAGACCAGAATTTTTATCTATTTACTAAATAATTGATTTCCCAATTGCATGTTTGATGGCTTGACTCATTATGTTATAAAGATCTATGGTATTACAAGGAAAGCTGTGGAAAAACAACACATTTTGCTTTACTGTTTTTCTTACCAAATAAATTCATTTATTTAATTGGAGGTGGAGGGGATTGCAGAGACTATACTTGGCCAACACTAAAATCTGTTATCTTCTCCATCCAAGAAAGTTAACTGAAGCTGACATGACTTTGAGAAGTGCATTGTAGCTGACATCTGGGTGTGCCTCATACCAAAATGTTATCATGAGAGATTGGTCCAACAGGAATGGAATTTGAATCCTTTCAAAGAATTGAATAAAAAAATTATCTGAACTATATCACCTTTTTTGAATTAATAAACTTGACGTTTTTACAGCACAATTCTGTTAGTGGGATGTTGTGTCACAAATGTCAGTTATTTGTTCTTCCTAATGTAACTATATACTATCCCAGTGGCTTCATCCCAATGTTCTAAACCTTGTACATGACAGTACATTTTAGAATACCATCATGGCCCCCAGCATAGTGCTAACCACATATTTGGTGCTCTGAAAAATGTTCATAGTTAGAGTATAATTTATCCTTAGGTACCTATGCTGTGCAGAGAGCCCTCTTTCCAAATGCAATCTTATTTTTTTTAATCATTGCTTAATTATTTTATCTGTCATCACGTGTTTCTTTTGGGTCTTGAAAAAAATGAGCTTCTAATCCAAAAATGCTTTAGGAATGCTTTCTGGTGCTACAAAAGGCAAAGAAGTTTAGTATCTTTACATTTATGGTTGACATGTATGTAATCTTAAAATACCACAGACTCCAGATCTTTTTGTTTTCCACGATGAGCATTTGTTCAAAGTCAGTAAACAGGATTAAGGTATGCATCCTATAGGATTGATATAAATAATTATAAATATTTCCTGTTCTTTCTCCTACTTAAATTTGAAAATCATACTTCTTATTATCTCAGTTATTGATAAAAATGTTGGAAAGGGCAGAACTTTATATTAGGCTACTTGACACTTTCTTTTAGGATAGTGTCACTCTACTTAGTCATTAGATGTAGAAAATGTTGGGATCCCTGGGTGGCGCAGCGGTTTGGCGCCTGCCTTTGGCCCAGGGCGCGATCCTGGAGACCCGGGATCGAATCCCACATCAGGCTCCCGGTGCATGGAGCCTGCTTCTCCCTCCACCTGTGTCTCTGCCTCTCTCTCTCTCTCTCTCTCTGTGACTATCATAAATAAATAAAAATTAAAAAAAATAAAATAGATGTAGAAAATGTGATGAGTAAAATAATTTGGAATCAAATCACAGAATGCCTAGAATTGTCAAAAAACAAACTTTCTTCTCTGGAGCCGAAATATAACACAAAGAGAGTTTTGGGATAAAGAGGAACAGTAATTTTATTATTTTGTCAGGCAAAGGAGGTTTTAGCAGGCTGCCTTCAAAACTGCCCAGTATAAAAGACTGAGGGGGAAACACCTGGGTGGCTCAGGGGTTGAGCATCTGCCTTTGGCTCAGGGCATGATCCTGGGACCCGAGATTGAGTTCCTTGTTGGGCTCCCTGTGAGGAGCCTGCATCTTTCTCTGCCTATGTCTCTGCCTTTCTCTGTGTGTCTTTCATGAAAAAATAAATAAAATCTTTAAAAAGCGGATATTAGAGGAAAATACAGAATCTGAGTGTTTTCCATAGGAATCTGGTACATGCTGCTACCTGCATTCATTATGTATTCATGGTGGTCACATGAGTAGCATTGGCTCCGACCATCCAAATCTCTCTCAAATCTCGTAACTAAGTATGTGTTGAAATCAGTGAGATGTCAATATCAATATGAGTTCCAGGAACAAAAAATTCTATACAAAAACAAGTGAAGAGGATTGGGAGGCTTCAAGAAGAGGAAGAGAAAGTTTTGTTCAGTTTAAAGTCAAGCCTAGCTAAAGGATTAGTGTATCCATTTTAATTTCCATCCATCTTTACTTTTCCATAGCAGTGTCAGGATGTCATATTAAGGAGTTTAGACTAATATTATTCTCTAGTCACCAAGAAGAATCTAGTAGCATACTCTTGAACAAGGCAATGACAAAATTGTGTTTCAGAATCTTTTTTTTTTTAAGATTTTATTTATTTATTCATGAAAGAGAGAGAGAGAGAGAGAGAGAGAGAGAGAAAGGCAGAGACACAGGCAGAGGGAGAAACAGGCTCCATGCTGGGAGCCCAACGTGGGACTCAATCCCAGGACTCGATCCCGGGACTCAATTCTGGGACTCCAGGATCGCGCCCTGGGCCAAAGGCAGGTGCTAAACCGCTGAGCCACCAGGGATCCTCTGTTTCAGAATCTTACAACAGAGTGGAAGATGTTCAGGAGGATTTAGAGGTTGGAGGAACAGAGGCCACGTAGCAGGCTAATATGACAGACAAATGTTGATTACAGTTACTAGAAATCTACATGGAAAGTTATCTATAGCATGGTTTGCTTTTAGCAGGGATTATAAACCAAAGAGGCCAATGAATGATGCAAATGAGTTAAGCAGGTCAAAGGAAGAACATATCTAATGAGGGCAGCTACCACTCAGCTCCATCAGTTGTCACCCTATAGGAATGCAGAAACATTGTTACCACATTTTTCAGTTTTTCAAGAGAAGCTGAAAATTTAGCCTTTAAATAAAATCTCATTTGTAAATGTTGGCTTAATTAAAAAAAAAAAACTCTAGACCGCTAAAACAAAAAATAAAACAAAACAAAAACCCTGTATCTGCAGCTGGTAGGATGCTAGCTTTTACAACCTATAGCTTTTAGCTTCTCTGGCTATGAATTCTTATTGTGTAGTATAGTAGGGAAAAGACCTAAGGGCAAGAATTAGAAAACTTCTGGTTAAGTACAGCCTGATAACATAATAGAGAAAAGAATGGAAAATTCAAAACTCATGACTCTTTTTATGGGTAGCAAAAGCCAAGATTTTATTAATAACTTGTCCCTAAAGAGCAATTTATAAATAGATTGCTCCTTTAGCTTAATTTTGCTTAGGTAGTATTGTTTCCTTCTTATTAGTCAGCATTGTTAGCATTTTTGAGAAATCATAGATTTAACAGAGACTTGTGGAGGAGCTGCTGAATTACAGAAGTTATTACAGCAGAAAATAAATTATGTGGTGCTATAAATACTTGACTCAGTGACTCAGCAAATTCCCTTTATGTACAAAGAGAAACATGTTGTACCTAACTTATGCGGTCTGTTTTTAATTTCTTCAGCTTTGCAGTGGTTCCTGTTTGTCACTGATAGATTTTTACATAATGTGAGAGACATAAAGATAAAGAGAGACCATGTTCAGCAGGAGATTTAAGTATTGGGAAATGAAAGCAGTGCGGGAACCCTCAGTCATTGGACTGCTTTTGTGTTGATGGCAGGGGATTACCAGGAAAAAGTCAGAGAACCATCTAGAATGGCTGTGAGAAATTAGATAGTTTTATTATGCTCTTGGGTGACATTTCCAACCAATAAAGTTAGAATAAAAATTGTAATGTTAGAAGCAAACCCCTGGAAAATATATAATTAACTTCTTTAGAGTTCAACAAGAATTCTATGTATCTCTAATGTTCATATTTAAGGTACTTTAACTGGACATTTGAGTTGATGCCAATATGTGCCAGAAATGGTTTCTCCCTCAAAGGCCATTAGGAGAGAGACTATATGTACACAAAATTTTAAAATTATTTATGTTTAATTGATTAATAGTTCAATACTTTATTTATAAAACCTAGTATATAAAACCTAGTATATAAATTGTTGGTCTTTTAATATTTATTATCTCTTAATGAGCATGCAAAAACAGAACAATGTAGGAACTGATTTCAATGATACATCTTCTTAGAAAACAGTAGAAAATTATTTTGAAAAGCCCTCTATATCTTGATTATTTTCTGCAATAAAAATACTAATTCTCCTTATTGCTACTAAATAGAGCATAATGGCCACTAAAATCTGTCAAAAGCTCTTCTATCTTGGATAATTCTGAGAGATTCTAACATGTCATTTCAGCACATGCTTGAGTAAAAATGTCCTAAATGTAAAAACAGAATAAAATAATTATTAGAGAAGTATAAACAAAGTTCTGCATAAGACAGTGTCTTGATCTGCTTGGGCTGCCATAACAAAATAGCATAGATCATGCCTTAAAGAATAAACATTTATTTCCTCATGCTTCTGGAGGCTAGATATCCAAGATCAAGGTTCTGGCCAATTCAATTTCTTGTTAAGGACTCTGTCTGACTTGGAGCTGCCTCCTTGCTGTCTTTACATGACCTTTCCTCAGTGCATATGCAGTAGAAAGGGAAGGAGGAAGGGAAAGGGGTTGAGAGAGAGCACTCTCTGGTATCTCTTCTTGGAAGGACACTAATCCTATCAGATCAGGACCCCACTCTCAGGACCCCGCATTTAATCTTAATTACTTCTTTCAAATACACGATAGTGGGGGCTAGGGTTTCAACATATGAATTTTAGGTGGACATAATCAGTCAATTTATAACAAATTGGAAACAGAGCGGAAGCAACCAGGAAGGCATTTTGGAAAAGGTAGCATTTGAACAGAATCCTGGTGATTGAGTAGGATTTTAACCAGTAGAAGTTGGAAGGAGAGATTCCAAGTGGAAGAAATAGCTTAACCAGAAAGCAGAGTAGAAGTACCTGGGTGGCTCAAGTCAGTTGAGCGTCAGCCTTCAGCTCAGGTCCTAATCCCGGGGTCCTGGGATCAAGCCCCATGTTGGGCTTCCTGCTTACTGGGGAGCCTGCTTCTCCCTCTCCTTCCCATTCATACTGTCTCTCACTATCTCTGTCATTCTCTCTCTCAAATAATTTCTTTAAGAAAGAAGGAAGGAGGGAAGGGAAGAAGGAAGGGGTATATTTAGCACAGAGGGAATCAGTTCTTTCACCTGCAGGATGATATCTACATGAGTGGATAGTACTTAGGAAGTCAAGAGGATTGGAAAGGATGTGGCCAAATTATTTTATACCTTATAAAACACCATTTTCTGGTTTCAGCACTTCTATAACTAGCTGTGTGACCTTGGTTATGCCCCTCTACTTCTGTGTGTCTCAGCACCCCATATGTCAATGAAAAAATTATCTCTGGGGTTTCATTTAATTTAATGAGTCTGTACTCATTACTTCAAAACAAGTAAGTGATTTAAAGTTCACAAGTATTATGTGTATGTGTTTGTGTGTGCCCATATACTTCCACATTTGTGCTCTCACACCAGTAGATGTGCACACTCATACAAATGTTTGATGATAGGCAGAAAAATCTACTGCCACTTATCAACATTGACTTGTATTCCTCCCACCTCTGCATAAATTGGGAACCTTTTTCTGCATATTCCAGTGACCCAGACCAGACCCCTTAGGGAGAGGTGACCAGGCACACTGGGGAAAATATGTGATTTCCCCAACCTTGTTCCAACTTCATTGGCTCTTTTATTTTCTCCTGCTGTAGATTCCTGATTCTTTAATGACAGTTTCTTTTGTCCTGTTAAGGAAACTTAATCTCAAAGCCTTCTTTCATAGTCAGTTGTAGGCACCTGGGTAAGGAATCCATAGACTCGAAGGGATATTTTCTTTTTACTAGGAAGTAGGCCTTAAGCTATAAGAATGTAACAAGAACAGTAAAATTCTAGACAATAAATGGACATAGAGCTTGGGAATAGAGGTGAGGAGGTGAATGTTGTGGTGTTCCTAAAAGCCTTAGAGGTAGGAAATAATCCCCTGGAGCTTGAGGACCATCTTCAGTCCTAGAACAGTCTAATATACTTTACAACTATTTATTCTTCACCCTGGACCTGTCTTGGTTATTTTTAGCAAAATAATTACTACTATTTACTTATTTTCTAGAATTCTAGATATAGTTGTGGGCTTACCTGTGCAAACACTTTGATAACTTTGACCCAATCTATATGATTCAGTAGATAATTCTTCTTCCTGCAAAATGGCTACTGGGTTAACAGCTTGTTCCTTATTATAGAGGCTTAGTTGTAATGAATCTTTCCAACTTGAAAAAGAAGCAGTAGAACTAAAGTTGAAGAAGAATTGTTTTCCTCAAAAACAGGGGCATATTTCTTTTTAAGAAATACATTTTCTTTCCCTACTATATATAGTCAGCATATAATACTAAGTTTTACTTCTCAAAAATAGGTTAGTGTCTGCCTTTTTCAGATACACATCCACGTCAAGAAGGTGTTATCTTCATAATGAACTTAAGCTACAGCTTGGGTGACTCATCTCAGAATATTCTATCAGTCAGAAACTGTTCAAGGTCCAACCCCAGTATTTACTGCTCTGTGGCCTCCACTTTGCGTAGGCACCACCTTAGTGAATCACACTGGCTATCCGTCACTCATTCTTTGAAGACCACAGTTTCAAAATAAAACCCTTAGAAAATGTAGGCACTGAAGTAACAGTTGCAGTTACTTCACCCACGGTTCACTGTACCATGAATGTAACCTACAATTTGAGTCTTTATTTGGTCATTGACAACGGCCTTAAATTTTTTAGTCAAAACTTTAGTGAAATTCAGAAATATAGTCCCTAAGATGTTGATTCTTTTGTTCATAGGAAATGCTTTCAAAACTTACTTAGCTTTAGTTCTAACAAAATAATATTTTGGGGTTTTTTATGTTTTTTGTTTTTTTTTTTGTCTTTGGAAAAGTTGAATAGATGGAAACTATGAAAGGAAAAGATGTACTACAAAATTGTAATTCAATAGCACTGGTTTCTGCTTTCATCTAATACAAAACAATATAGTATAAGGAAGTTCATTTTTCTTACATTATTGGTAATAAAATTCAAGTTAAAAATTAGAGCTTGCTAATTGTGTTTTTCCTCTAGATTCTATTCATTATCAGAATAGTCTCTCAAGTAGTGATAATATCCAAATTTAATCAGAAGGTTTAACTGTAAAGTTTAATCATACAAGTAATGAAATGTACACTTCCAGAGGTTACATCTTTGTCTTTTTATCCTGATGTAACAAAAAAAAGGGACGTATTATATGCAGGTTATCTAGAGGTGAATGGCCATAGGCAGCTTTCTGAGCCTGGTCTGCCTTGCTACCTCTGCAGACCCCTAAAACTGTTTATTGTCTACCCAGGCAGGTGCTCATATTTTTCTAAGATATCCATGACTTCCCACATAGGCTTTCACCTGTTATACAATGACCTGTGTAACTATGCCACTGCCTGCTCTATCTCCATGAGCCCCTGGCTACTGCTGCTGTTTACTAAATACGTATTAAGTGCCAGATACTATGTTGAGTGTTTTGTTTATTGGATCTTCCCACTGCCATGGGGCAGAGCTACCCTGAAATGAAGTGAGCGTATGTTATAGTATAATCTTCTTAGATTTACTTCCATAGTGTATCTTCTGAATTACCAGACTGTGGTGAATAACTACAACTACTATTCATGACTGTGGGCTAGTTTTTTCTTTTTTATTGTTGTTAAATACACATAACGTAAAATTTACCTTCTTGACCATTTTTTAAAAAAAATTTTTATTAATTCACTTTAGAGAGAAAATGTACAAGCGTGTGAGCAGGGAGAGCGGCAAAAGGAAAGGGAAAGG
This sequence comes from Vulpes vulpes, assembly GCF_048418805.1. Lineage (NCBI taxonomy): Eukaryota > Metazoa > Chordata > Mammalia > Carnivora > Canidae > Vulpes > Vulpes vulpes. Next base: position 16,639,407 of record NC_132790.1, read on the forward strand.
GAGAATCTCAAGTAGATGCCCCACTGAGTGCAGAGCCTGACGCAGGACTTGATTTCATGACCTGAGCTGAAATCAGAGTCAGACGCTTAACCAGCTAAGCCACCCAGGCTCCCCTTGACCGTTTTTAAGTGTACAGTTCAGTGATATTAAATACATTCACATCACTACATCACTGTGCAACCACTGCCACCATATGTTCTTTTGAAGTGGAGGTGCTAGATCATATGGTAATTCTTTTTCTGACTTTTTTTTTTTGAGGAACCACACAACTGTTTTCCATAGCATTTGCACCATTTTACATTCCTAACAGCAGTGTACAAGTCTTCCCTCTTCATATCATCTCCAGCCCTGTTTTTGTTTTTTTTCTGTTTTTTTTTTTACCCAGGTTTATTGAAAAATAATTAGCATACTTCACTATGTAAGTTTAAGGAATACAGTATGATTTTTCAATTTATTCATTTTTTATATTATTTTTTAATTGAAATATAGCTGACACAAAATGTTACATTAGTTTCAGATGTGCAGCATAGTGATTCAGCAAGTCTATACATTATGCTATGCTCACAAGTGTAGTTACCATCTGTCACGAGACAATGCTATTGCAATACCAATGACTGTATTCCTTGTTCTCTACCTTTTATCCCCGTGACTTACTCATTTCGTAACTGGAAGCCTATATCTCCCAATCCCCTTCATCCTGTTTTCTGAGTTAGCTTTTTTCTTTTTTGATAGTACCAATCCTAATGGGTGTGAGGTAGTATTTTACTATAGTTTTGATTTGCATTTCTCTAACCACTAGTGATATGAGCATCTTTTCGTGTGTTTATTGGCCATCTATCTTTTGTGGAGAAATGTCCACTCAAGTCCTTTAACCATTTTTTAATCAGGCTGTTTTTCTTGTTGTTATTTTTGAGTTTTAGAAGTTCTCTATATATTCTAAATATTAATCAGATACATGATTTGTAATATTTTTCAGAGTATGGTTATCTTATGTATGATGTGCAGATATTTTCTCTCGTTCTGTGAGTTGCCTTTTTACTCTGCAGATAGTATCTTTTGATGTACAAAATTTTTAAATTTCGTGAAGTACAATTTCCCTTTTTTTCTTTTGTTATTATGCCTTTAATAATCTGAGAAATAAATCATTGCCAAGTCCAATGTCATAATATTTTTATACCATGAATTCCCACCTCTTTTAGACCTTTGTGACGCACTGTAAAAATTGTTTTATAGTGATCGCTTCAGGTCATCTAAAACATTCCCTAAGTCCTAAAAGGCAGTTTCCCCTTAATCTCTGATAAAGTGGAATCCAAGAAGTATCGGCTGTTTTTAGAGTGGCTAACCTATTATTTTTATCTAGGAACAGTATTCATTTTCATCAGTGGATGAATAAAGGTTACTCTAGAACATGTGCTATTTGGGGTAAATATATAGCCTCTTTGTATTTGTCATTTCATCTCTGGAATCTGCCAAACCAAAAATCCCTGGGCATTGGAACCATTGATTCGTCAGTACCTCATCCACCCTCACTCTTTATGCCATTGCCTTATTTTGAATTTGCAATTTGCTTGGTAAAAATGTATTATCCTTTTATATATATATGCTACATTTGATTTGCTAAAATTGTGTTTAGAATTTTTGCATCTATATTCGTGAAGCATATTGGTCTAATTTTGTAATATCTTCTGGTTTTGTAATCAGAGATAACACGCTCATAGAATGAGTTTAGAGGTCTTCTGTCATTAATTATTTGGAAGAGTTTGGTAGATTGGTATAAGTTATTTCTTTTTTTTTTTAATTTTCATTTATTTATTTATGATAGTCACAGAGAGAGAGAGGCAGAGACATAGGTAGAGGGAGAAGCAGGCTCCATGCACTGGGAGACGATGTGGGTCGATCCGGGTCTCCAAGATCGCACCCCGGGCCAAAGGCAGGCACCAAACCGCTGCGCCACCCAGGGATCCCAGTATAAGTTATTTCTTAAATGTTTAAGAGTTTTTAGTGGAGCCATTCATGTTGGGGCTTTCTTTGAGAAGTCTTTTTACTACAGTTTCAATTTCTCTTATAGTTATGGGCATATTCAAGTTATATTTCCTCCTGAGTGAGGTTTGTAGTTTGTATCTTTTAAGGACTTTGTCTATTTCATCTAAATAGTCAATATGTGGACTATAAAGTTGTTCATATTTCTTTATGATTTTTTAAAATGTCTGTAGAGGGATCCCTGGGTGGCGCAGCGGTTTAGCGCCTGCCTTTGGCCCAGGGCGCGATCATGGAGACCCGGGATCGAATCCCACGTCGGGCTCCCGGTGCATGGAGCCTGCTTCTCCCTCTGCCTGTGTCTCTGCCTCTCTCTCTCTCTCTCTCTCTCTCTCTCTCTGTGACTATCATAAATAAATAAAAATTAAAAAAATAAATAAAAATAAAATGTCTGTAGAATGTTTGCTGATGTTACCTCTCATTTCTGACATTTGTAATTTTGTCTTATTATTCTGATCAGTCTGGCTAAAGATTTATTTTAGTAATCTCAAAGAATCTGCTTTTGGTTTTATTGATTTTTTTTTTTTATTTTTCTGTTTTCTGTTTCATTGATGATTGCTTTGATCTTGATTCCCTTCTTTTGTTTGCTTTGTCTTTAATTTGCTTTTTTTTTTTTCCTATTTTTTCTAAGTGTAAGCTGTGGTTATTGATTTGAGACCATTCTTCTTTGCTAACACAGGCATTTAGTGCTGTAAATCTTCCCAAAAGAAATGGGTTAGTGGCATCTCATAAATTCTAATATGTTTTCACTTTCATTTAATGCAAAGTACTTTCTAATTTCCCCTTTTATTTCTTCTTTGATCCATGAGTTAGTTTCCAAATTTGGAGATTTTCCAGATAACTTTCTGTTATTAATTGCTAATTTAATTCCATTTTGGTTAGAGAATATATTTGTATGGTTTGAATCCCTTTAAAATATATGAAGGCTTATTTTATCACCTGCAGTCAGGTTTTGGTAAATGTTTCATATGCCCTTGAAAAGCGTGGATATTTTGCTATTGTACTATTAAAGTCAAGGAGGATACTTTCTACCTCTGGATTTGCCTGTTCTGGACATTTCATTAACATGAATGAAATTTTACAACATGTGATCCTTCCTAATGACTTCTTTCACATAGCAAAAAGTCTTCAAGGTTTATCCATGGGATAGCATATATCAGTACTTCATATCTTGCTATTGCCACATATTACATTGCATGTATGTGCCACATTTTATTCATCAGCTGATGAACATTTGAGTTGTTTCCATTTTTGTATGAGATATCAGTCATATACAATAAAATATACTTTTTTAAAGTGTGAAAAGGGCTTTTCCTTCTCTAAGTAGTATAGAGTTTCAGCTTTATCTGATCTTCAAAATTTGCTGCTGCTTATAAGTCTGCTTTATGACTTCTAAAATTGTATTAACATCACTGATGGTGTTGTCTTTCTCATTCTCTTTACTCTTGTTTTACCATTTTTCTCTTTTGCTGTCATTTCAATGGCCTTTAAGGAGCAAAAGAATATTAAATCTGCCACATTTAATAAAAATAACCCTTAAAATTCTTTTTGAAGAAGGAATATAAATTGTCAAAATTCTGTTACTTTTACTTCATTTTAATTTTGCCTTTTTCTACTAGTTTTTGTATACTTATGGACATCATCATAGCATATTTGGCTGATTTTCTCAAGTGTCACATAAATACTTCATCACATTAACTACTTTAATGGCAGCATAATATTCTTTTGTGTTGATAATGTTCTGTTTTTTGCCTAACCTTTCTCTCTATAATTAGACATTAAAATTGCTAACTTTGGAGGGAGTATAGCTATTAGAGATAATGCCATAATAAACATTTTTGTTGAGCTTTTGGGCTATTTGCAAGTACATATAGTGAGAGCTATGACTCACCAAATTCTTCCGTTTCCTATGCCAGGACCAACTGATGCCTTTCTTCTTTGGTTCCTTTTGTAGTTACACCTTGGAGAAAACACCTTGTTATGTATCTTCTAGCCTCTTTACTGATGGTATTCTCCCAACCAACTCCTTAATCTTACTGGTTTATAGTGGTTCTATATACAATATTATTAGGCTCATAAATTTCACATGTGGAATTCTTGTCTCTCCAAAGGGATTATAAGCACTTTGTAGACAGAAGTCCCATAGTGCTTGGTATTGAGTTAATGAAAAGCACAGGTTTACAGTAAACATTTATGGATAGATTTTCTTAGTTTCATCCTAAACAGGTTTAAGAATACTTAAATAGGTTTTTAAATCCATGAGTTCGTAAAAATATGAATAAAAAAAGAAAAAACCGGTCATCTCTGATAGATGCTAGAAAACAATACATTGTTTTTAAAATTGATAAATGAAGGGATAATATCATGTATCTTTCCAGTATAGGTACATGTTTGTGTCACCAGTTGATGAGAAGTTTCTCTTTATAGAAATGTTCTAACTAATAAGTGAGGAAATAATGCTAGAATGAGAATATCACTATTTTATTTTTCCTAATAATTAATAAATCTAAGCATTGACTGTCAGTAACCTTTAACATCACAAAGAAAGAGACAGCTGTAAATAGTGGTGCCATCCATGAAGTATTCTTGCCAAATAAGCCTGAAAATAAACAAGCTTCTGGATACAACTGCCTATTTGCAGGAAATACAGAGGGCAAAAGAATGTCACATGGTACCACTGGGATACAGTCAGCAACCACCACACTAATGGAAACTATTGGATAAATGATCCAGTTTCGTCAATAAATAGATTGCAAATGGGAGTGAAAGTAAGAGAGAGAAAGAGACAGACAGATGGTAGAGGAACCTATAAACTAAAACTGACCTCAGAGATATATAAACTAATGGTAATATATGGACCATATTTAGGTCCTTCCTGAATCAAACAAACTGTGTAACAAAACAAAACGGAGAAAAAAAGAAAAACATTTAACATTTATAAGATAATTAAAAACTCATTCACTGGATATTTGACATTAAAGAATTATTAACTTTAAAAATAGATTTGTAAAAAAATCTGCATGAAATAATTTCATATTGGAAAAATAGCCAGTGTATCAATAACCCAAAAATGTTTATTGGTACAGATAACAATGGGAATTATCTTTTTCTTAGGCCCCTCTAAAGTATTTCCAGGCACTATTAAATGGTACTGAAACCAATAATCAGAGTTGAGAGTTGATATGCGTTGATAATGTTCATACACCATTATTTATAACAAAAAGTTGGAAATAATACAAGTGTCCACTAACAAGACCAAGGAAATATGTACTCATGTATTGGAATTCTATACAGTAGTTAAATTATGCAGTAATTCAGAAACTAAATTCTATAGCTAAACTACCAGAGTTTGAATCCAATTCTAGTTCCACCACTTCTGGGCAGTCTTCTCTAGGACAAGTTACTTAACCGCTCTGTACCTCAGTTCCTTTACTGATAAAACAAGAGTAAATAATAGTACTTATGTCACTGGATCATAAGGTTGCATATGTACTAAGTACGTTAATAAATATAATAAAAGCTCAGTTAAAGTTACTAAATTACTTTTAGTAATTTTTATTATTTATTGTTATTGCCTGAATAAGCCTAGCACCATAATATGTGAAAAACCAAGTTGCAAGAGAAAGCACAATATGGTACCATTTATATAAAGTTTAAAAAAACCTGCAAAAAGGGAGAAGGAGGAATATTGGATCCTATCTTGTATTTTTAAGAATACCAAACCCACCTGCTTACCTCCTCTCTCTCCCCTTCTCCCCAATAACTCCATCCCCCTTGCTCTGAGCAAGTTAACAACTTCTGTGTGCCCTTGCACACCTTCTACCTATTCTTTTAATTAGACAAACTCTATACATGGGGATTTCCTCCTCACCATTTTACAAAATAAAGAGGTTATAAAATTCTTTGCATTTCCTTTCTTAGTAAAAATACATAGTGGAAATCTTTCCAGGTCAATTGATAGAGAGCTTACTCACTCTTAGCCATACAATAGTCTGTGTTGCTTTATCTTCTGTGATGTGACTATACCACCATTTAGTCAATTATTTCCTTAGGATGGTAATACACTCTGTTTCCACATTTTGTCCCTACAAGAAGTACTGCAATAAAATAAAACGCGTCCTTAAAAAAAAAAAAAAAAAAGCCAAACCCAGGGGGTCTCCCAGGTGACTCAGTCAGTTGGGCAACTGACTCTTGGTTTTGGCCCAGGTCATTGTCTCAAGGTTGTGAGATAGTGCTGCTGGTCACATTGGGTTCCACATTTAGCGAGGAGTCTGCTTCCCCTCTTCTTTTGCCCCTCGCCCTACTCACTCAACTCTACTTCTCTTTCTAAAATAAATAAAACCTTAAAAAAAAAAAAAAGACTACCAAACCAGGCAGAGGACTTGACAACAAGCATATATTTGATACCTACTAGTTTTTAGACCACAAAGGAAAAAAAATTGAAATGTCATCTGATCTCTTAATATTTACTAAACAACTTAATACAGAGAATCATTAGAAGGATAAGTGGTTTAAGGACTTCATCCCTGTCATTCCAGCTACTGAAATTGGCATATCAAATGAATACTGGGCAATGCTGGTGAGTGAATATACTTCTTGTATAGGAATTGTGTGCCTGGATTTTCTAAGTAACCTGAGAGAGGTTTAGACCATTAGGAATTTGAGGTTATGTTCATTGTTCAATCTTGGAGTGTCAGGTAGCAGAACAGAAAAAACTATAACAGTTACCTTTTTTTAACCACTTGGATTATTTACCATTCTATAAATTCCACTGACCAGTGCACACAATATCCAATATACTCCTTGCTTATAGGCTACTCTTTCTGCTCCTTCTGAGTTGTATGTTTACAGAGTTCGTTGTGTTTTGTCTCAATTATATAGTTTAACTAAATGTTTTTTTTTTACATGAATGATCCAAACATTTATTTTTTTTAATTAATTTTTATTGGTGTTCATTTACCAACATACAGAAAAACACCCAGTGCTCATCCCGTCAAGTGTCCACCTCAGTGCCCGTCACCCATTCCCCTCCAACACCCGCCCTCCTCCCCTTCCACCACCCCTAGTTCTTAACTAAATGTTATATAAGTCAATGAAATATAAGTTGTATACTTTGAGAAGCATCATCAATAAGGGATAAAATGAAACCTACAATATAATCCTGTATATGATTTGTGAATCATATACAGTATAAAAATCATATAAATGGGAGTGAAAAATACCTAATTCAGGATCATTGTTATCTCTGGATTCAGAGGGAAATGGGATCAAGAGAGGTACAGAATGGGCTTCAACCAAATCTATAATGTAAAATGTCCCATTAAAAAAAAAATGCACCAAGCAAAGACATTTAAGGTTTGTTTAAGATTTGATAAATACAGGGACACCTGGGTGGCTCAGCGGTTGAGCGTCTGCTTTTGGCTAAGGGCGTGATCCCAGGGTTCTGGGATCAAATCCCACAACGAGCTCCTTGAGTAGAGTCCGCTTCTCCCTCTGCGTGTGTCTCTGCCTCTCTCTCTCTCTCTCTCTCTCTCTCTGTCTCTGTCTCTGTCTCTCATGAATAAATAAATAAAATCTTTAAAAAATTTTAATAAATACTAGTTTTTGATTCACATTTTTCCTATTCCTATCTTCCTTTTGTTTGTCTCTCAGACTAAGCGTTTAGAGGGGAAAAAAGAAAGGCAAACCATAAAATAGACCCTTAACTACAGAAAACAAAGAGGGTTGCTGGAGGGAGGCAGGCGGGGGGGGGGGGGGGGGGGCGGGGGGTTAAATGGGTGTTGGGTATTAAAAGGGCATTTGTGATGAGCACTGGATGTTATATGTAAGTGATAAATCACTAAATTCTACTTCTGAAACTAATATGACACTGTTAACTAACTGGAACTTAAATAAAATTTGAAACAAAAAAAAATTCAAATTCTTAAAGCAACTGAATATCTGGAATTGGTCTGGCCAGTGTAGAATCATAAAATGACTGGCTGGCACTGTCCCCAGACTGTGCAAAGAGGTATACTTTTATTCCAGTATCCAGAGCTAGATAGGAAATACCCAGCAACTTAAACAGTGAATCTTTGTATTCTGTGTTATTCTTTAAGACCATTACATATTTATGGAATTAGTCCTACTAGCTAGCTTTTTTTCCTGAAATCTGGTTTCCATCTGAGCTCCCTAATTGGGGCCTTGGGCCTAGAGAACAAACATGTCTAGCCAGACCTTAGACAGGCCCCTCATACTGATATCTTAACCTTTCCCTTGACCAACTCGTCTCTGAGATGATAAGTGTCCATTTATTTGGATTTGAATCTGGCCTCTTGATTGGTGAGCCTTGTGAGTTTTTTCTCCATATCCTATCCCTTGCTGAGGTTTCCTTTGAACGCTTTGTGGAAAATGAATGGCATCGCTTAATCTAGTACCATTTGGGTTATTTTTTTTCTAGATAAGGAAGGTAGTCAACATATTTTTTAACATCTCATAAAATTGTATCGCAAAATATCATTTGTTTGTTTAGAGAAGAATCAAGAATTATTAGGAAGTGTAAATTAAATAGTATTGCCAAAATTGGAGGGAAAGAAGAAGAGATGTCATTTGACAACAGCATTGTGTCTCATCTTTGTGCAAAATAAAAGGTCATAAAGTTGGCATATAGGCCAATTTGAGAAACCATTTTAGGAAAGTTTTTTCTTCAAATAAAAGAAAATGTTTTCTTCAAACCAAAGATTAGAATCAGGAGATAGTTTTATAGATAGATGCCTATTTTCTTTGTTTACAACTAATATTACTATCATAGGACATAGCGAGTTGGAAACTCTAAACAATCTTATCACATCTTTCTCTAGATAATTATAACATAGTTTTTGTTTTGTGGAATATCTTAATTTTTGTATCTTACAGAAGTGATGTTGAATAATAGAAAACCTTATTTCTATTCCTTTCTCCTCTACCCATCTTGCTGTATGACCTTGGGTAAATCCATTTTCTTCATAGAGCCAGTCTCTCAAATATACAGTGAAGATAGGCACTATTCATCTTACCACCTCTTCAAGACCAGCTAGACTACAATGCTCCATTTTTCTAATTCCTATCTAAAACCCTGATGTGATGTAGGCAGAATAAGATGCTACTGCCCTCTGCTGGTCCTAAGAACATACCCGCCCTGCCCATCCTAACAGTGAGAAACAACAGTGGGCCTTGCTTGTGGCTGGCAAAACAGCAGGAAGCCACAAAAAAAAAAGGAGGCGAATTTCATGTTTGGAAAAATAATCACATTTGAAGTATTTGGGAATTAATGATTTCTTATGCATATATCAGATGCAATAACTATTGTGTGACTGCCTTGTCACCAAAAAGTATTTATTCTATAGTCACTTCCCTCTGCTACAGTTTCTCACCTGGTAAACAAGTTGTGAGTTCTGACCTTTTGAGCCACTGTCACTGTTTTATAACATCTTTCTGCCTTGAAACATAAACAGTCCACTTTTGTTTGGAAGATTTAGGGGAGTTTTTGCTTATTCATTTTGTTTGTCAATAAATAGGAAGATGGGCAGCCCCGGTGGCGCAGCGGTTTAGCGCTGCCTGCAGCCCAGGGCGTGATCCTGGAGACCTGGAATCGAGTCCCACGTCTCCTGCATGGAACCTGCTTCTCCCTCCTCCTGTGTCTCTGCCTCTCTCTATATATATATCTATCATAAATAAATAAATAAATCTTTTTAAAAAATAAATAAAATAAATAGGAAGATGATAATTGATATGTGCCAAGGAAAGGGAATATGCAACATCAGGAAGAAAAGTGCTGAAAAAGAAAGGCTGGGCTTCATTATACTCTCAGATCCCTATGGAGCTCTGTCAAGTTGTAATAAGAGATCTATAATTGATAATAGCTTTTTTGGTGTGTCAATGATCCTAAAAGTACCTTATCTGAGAAACTGATAAGAATTTATTAAAAAGCTGTGGTTTTCTGAACTCATCTGTATTAATTTCAGAACTCTGAAATTTCAAGAGCTGCTATTTATTATTATGCACTTGTAAGAAATAGTGCTGCCTTTGACCGTACTTACAGGAAAGGCAACTGAAAATTATGCTTTTGTCTTGTTTGAATTCCATGCCTTTAAAATCCCTTTCAAAATAGGTCTGTGCACTGCTACTGAGATCATTGTTAGTCCTGAGAGTGCTGCGGGGCAACAACAACAACAAAAGTGCAACCTACACCCCAAGTATCTACAAGCAGAGTATAGGAGGAATATGTGATTCATATTGTGGCTTCTGCTTACGTATGCACAAACCACACACATTTTGCCCATTATTTCCCATTGGTAGATCGTAACTGTATTTTAAACAAGTATGCAGGCATTATGAAGATCAACTGTGATCCTAATGCAGCTTCCCCTTGGGGAACTCTTGATTTTTGTTTCACAGTCAAGCCCAACTTATAGCCACCTGATAGGAGTTACATTCAGTCACCTCAGCAGCAGTACATAATCCTATCTTGGGATGCAGAAATACAAAGACTCTCAAAAGCAAAATCACAGCCATCCAACTTCCAACTACATAAATACTATGTTTCACGGAATGTGTGGTGCCTATTTCCAGTTCTAGGTTTTAGTCTGCTCTAGACCAAAAAGGAAATTAGGATGTATTGAGGATATCATTTTTACCAGGTATCTTATTCATCTGTTAGGCATTCCTAAGAAATGAACCAACTATATATATAACCTTAATGGTAATCTTCAGTGTCCAATATTTAGTTCTACTCACAGAAAACAAACTTAATTCCAAAAAATAAAATGGACAAAGAAAATTGTCTATTGAGAATGTTACCTTCTGTTTGCTGAGAAATGATGGATTAAAATTTTTTTGAAATAGCTTTAATATGTGGAAATGAAAGCAAGAGCCGTGGAAAGATGGTTTAAATCATTAACTGAAACTTGACAATATATATATCATATGTAAAAGTCAAAATACAATGTTAATCAAAATCATATCAGATCTTCAAGGAAGAATATTACTTTGGAAAGAAAATCCTAAAGTGCAGAAAAAAACAGCAGTGCTAATTAGTACTTATTTTATGATGTTCTTTTGCAAGACAATTTGGTATAGAAAAAAAGCAGGGGCTTTGGAACCAAACAAACTTTGGGCTTAAAAACTAGCTGCACTACTTCTGTATTTTGTTATCTGACTTTAGGCAATCATTAAACCTCCCTGAACTTTTATTTCCTCTTTTTTAATTGGCAATAATAATGTGCAACTTATATTCGGTATTAAATAAGATATGTCAATATTTATGAAGTGACACAAGTACCTGCAGAGTTAGTTTTCCTTCTCTCTATTGTAAATCACAGAGTAAGGTTTACTCGTGCATTGAAGCCCAGCAAGAAGTCCTGGAAAAGAAGGTCTGGTTTGAGATTACCTCCTATGACCAGACTTGGTTACCAGAAAAGGCCCTCAAAGCCCAGGACAGTCTGCTAAGGGGTATGTGAGACAGGAAGCAGCCTTGGTGGGGAGGAAAAGGGCTAGAGTAATCAGTAGGGAGGGTACGATTCTTCTTGAGTCCCAAATGCATGATCTGCCCTCATTCTGTGTGTAAGGCCAAGCTGCAGGCGCACTCACATTTCATTTTGTGCCCTCAAAAAAATGTACTGTAGAAAAAAATTTGAATTATCTGAAGTTTTATGTTTAGGTTATGATGGATTTCATTTACATATCCTAATTGTTATAAGAGCTACCAACTCTACAGTGTCTGTTATGTGCATAGTACAGTGCCAAGTACTTTTCAAATATTCTCTAAATCAGATAATAACTTTGATTTCTAGCTGTTGCTAAAATGTCCATAAAGTGACTGAAACCGTAAAGGGCTTCATAGCAAGCCCAAAGTTGTCAGTTAAAAATGAATATGTTGCTGATTGCTAAGCTTGTACTGCCATAAAATACTGTTTAGATAAACCCTTTGATGATATCTGTGGTTAACCATGAGTCCTGTAATTTTCTGAATTGTCATGACTGTCAGCCCTGTGGTGATGCATATTGTATGTTCTCACAGAAACTGGCCCCTGGAGTCAGCCAGTTTGCTTACACCTGTGTTCAGGACCACCCCATTTGGACGAATCAGCAGTTTTGGGAGACAACTTTCTACAATGCAGTGCAGGAACAGGTGCGCTCCCTGTATCTCTCAGCCAAGGAAGACAATCATGCCCCATATCTGAAACAAAAGGTAAGAGAAGAAAGATATTAGTGTGGGACTGGCATCCTGTCTTCAAAGAAAGCTTATTCAGATATTCCTAGGGCAAAAGAATATCCAATCACTTTCTACCAGTATATTTGAGGTTCATTTTAGGGAGTCCTGTGGTGAGCATCTTTCTTCTGTTGATTTCTGATATTATGTTTTTCCATAATAACTTCTTAATATCGTTCTTTAGTGGTAGAATTGTTTTATTACATTTTAATAAGTACGAGTTCTTTTGAAACAATTATAGGAAGTTGAACAGAAAAAAAAAAAGAAAGAAAGAAAGAAAATACCTGGGCAGATGTCTTTGTGCAATTAACTTTTTGAAGAAATGTCAAATTAAAGTTAAATGATTCTTATAAAAAGCTTTTGCCCAGCAAAAGACACAGTTGACAAAACTAGAAAACAATCTCCTGAATGGGAGAAAACAACTTATAAATGTCTTTTCAGATAAAGGGCTAGTATCCAAAGTCTATAAAGAATTTATCAAACTTGACACCAGAAGCAAGAAATGGGCAGAAAAGGGACACCTGGGTGGCTCAGCTGGTTAAGTATCTGCCTTCAACTAAAGTCATGATCCCAGGGTCCTGGGATCAAGCCCCCTCATCAATCTCCCTGCTCAGCAGGGAACCTGCTTCTCTTTCTCCCTCTGTGCTCCTCCTGCTTATGCTCTTGCTCTTTTTCTCTTTCAAATAAATGTACAAATCATCTTTTAAAAAAGGAAATGAGCAGAAGACATGAACAGACATTTCTCCAAAGACATACAAATGGCCAACAGACGCATGAGAAAATGCTCAACATCACTTGGCATCAAGGAAATACAAATCAAAACCACAATGAGATACCACCTCATACCAGTCAGAATGGCTAAACTAACAAGTCAGGAAACAACAGATGTTGGCAAGGTTATAGAGAAAGGGGAACCAATGCAAGCTGGTACAGCCACTCTGGAAAACTTTTTTGAAGTTCTTCAAAAAGCTGAAAATAGAGCTGCCTTATGACCCAGCAACTGTACTACTAGGTATTCACCCAAAAGATGTAAACATAGTGACCTGAAAAGGCACCTGCATCCCAATGTTTATAGCATCAATGTCCACAATGTCCACAAATATGGAAAAAGCCCAGATGTCTATCAAAGATTGAATGGATAAAGAAGATGTGGTAGATATACAATGGAATATTATTACTCAGCCATCAAAAAAAATGAAAACTTACCATTTGCAATTATATGGATGGAACTATGGGTATTATGCTAAGCAAAATAAGCAATCACAGACAATTATATGATTTCACTGATACGTGGAATTTAAGAAACAAAACAGAAGATCATAAGGGAAGGAAGGGAAAAATAAGATGAAAGCAGAGGAGACAAACCATAAGAGACTCTTAAGTATAGGAAACAAACTGAGAGTTGCTAGAGGGGAGATGGGTGGGGAGATGGGGTAACTGGGTGATAGGCATTAAGGAGGGCACTTGATGTAATGTGCTCTGGGTATTATATGCAACTGGTGAATCATTAAACTCTACCTCTAAAACTAATAATACACTCTGTTAATTAATTGAATATAAATAAAATATAAAAAACAAAAAGTTAAATGGCTCTAAAAAATATAAAATTCAATAGTTCTTAGAAGTATGTCAGTGATAAATCTAGTTTTCCTGTTAGGAATATTCTATATGTTTCCATATAGTTTATTCAGCATAAATTATACTTAAGAAAAATATCAAGAAAATATTTTAAAATAAGAAAATTGCAGGGTGCCTGGGTAGCTCAGTTGGTTAAGCATCTTGCATCAACCTCCATTTTAAGTTGATCTTATTTTATGTGAGGTAAATGAATTTAGATTTCTTTTTTTTTTTTTTTTTTTTTATTTATTTATTTGAGAGAGAGAGGCAATTAGCCGGGAAAGAGGGAGAAACAGACTCCCCACTGAGCATGGAGCCTGATATGGGGCTTGATCCCAGGATTCTGGGATCATGACCTGAGCCAAAGGCAGAGGCTTAACCAACTGAGCCACCCAGGTGCCCCCATTAATTTAGATTTCTAACAGGAACTACATAGTAGTGTTCAGATATTTCTATGTCTCATATAATTTTAAACATATTGTTTGTCTGTTCTTGAGTATGATAAAACAGAAACTTTAATAAAAAAAATAGCACTGACATTTATCTCATATTCCAAATTTTTATTATATACCATTAGTGTGAATTGTTTAATTTAATATAAAACTCAGATTTTTCTTTCAAACACCAAATGTATTTGAGTAAGTGGTAACTATAACTGATGCAAGTTAGTTTGAGGTCATGTTCCTGAAATCTCTGGAGTGGTATGGTGCTTTTGATAGGTTTTTTAAGCAGTTGTAATGCTTACATTGGTATAACTCAAAAGCCTTTGTAGAGCAAACATATGTCACTGCTACTCTGTCCTTTCTTCTGAGAAGTCTCTCTGTGATGCCTAGATTAGATACAAGTGAGACTATATACATACTAGCTCTTCTCAACTTTTTAGCCTACTAGGAAATTCTTTAAAATCCCATTGTCAAATTCATGGAAAAAAAAGAATTTTGAGAAAATGGCTGCAAAGTAGGAGGATCATAGGCTTGTTTCATCCCACAAATACATCCAGTTGTCCTAAATACCCCAGAAATCAATCTGAAGACTGGCAAAACAAACTCCACAACTAAAGGTAGAGAAGAAGCCACATCAAAGAACATGTAGAGACGCAGCTTGGGAGGGAAATGTATCATGGCCACTACAGTAGGGAGAGAACCATGGATGCATAGAAGAGTGAGAGACAAAGTAGCACACAGGGAAGCACGTGGGGAAAAGAAATCCCCATAGCAATTGACTTAGAAAAAATAAGAGGGCTCAAATTTCATGAGTTCTCGAAACCAGTGGAGCTTAAAACCTGAAGTTTTGAGGGTCAGAAGACTTGGCTCAAGGAATTCCCAGAGGACATTCAGGCTGCTCTTGGAGAAAAAGCAGATCAAACAACCCAAGGACATAACAGCATGGAAACAGTAGGCTGAAGAATACCTGAGACAGTGGGGAGGTTAGTTGTTCATCTCAGAGCATGTTCCAGAAAGGCAACATTCAGAGAGACCCCTCCAGTAACAAAGGAGCTATCAGGTGCCATTTATCTCTCCTGGCCCTCAGCATAAACATGGAACTGCAGGAACTAGCACAGCACCAACACTCACTTCATAATTTGCTTATGCCAAGCCCCCTGCACTAAGTGGAACCACCCTTCTCAGTCCCAACATAGCAGATCCCCTCCCCTAGAAGACTGGACCAAATCCCTGCTAATACTACATCTCCCCACCTGGGAGTTTTGTTGGTTTTTTGTTTTTAATAATTTGTTTAAAAGATTTTATTTATTTGAGAAAGAGAGATAGCAAGAGAAAGCAGGAGGGAAGAGAGGAAGAGAAGCAGGCCTCCCCACTGAATGGGGAGCCTGATGCGGGGCTTGATCCTAGGACCCTGAGATCACAACCTGAACTGAAGGAGACACTTAACTGCCTGAGCCACCCAGGCACCCCGTGTTTGTTTTTTTTTTAAGCTTTATTTATTTATTTGAGATAGAGCATGGGCATAAGTGGGGAGAAGGGCAGAGGGAGAGAATCCCAAGAAGACTCCCCGCTGAGCACAGAGCCATATGTAGGGCTTGATCCTACAAGCCACAAGATCATGACCTAAGCTGAAACCAAGAGGCAGGTGCTTAACCCAGGCACCCCTCCACACCCAGGAGTTTTGTAAGGCCTCAGTTCAAATGGCAGTGGCAGTAGGTCTCATTTCACAAGCAGACCAGAGCATACCTAATTACAGCATGCCACATTTGGGCCAGGAACCAAACACTGCCTACAACAGGCAAAGAGAGCCTCTGCAGATGACTGACCTGAAGGATAAAGCAGCCAGGACACAACAGCAGGCCACACCAGCACATGTTGGAGACACATATAGAAGCACCAGGCCCAGGGAAATAGACACTATACAATAGGACTTCTTCATGAAGCCATTATCCTCAAGAACAGGAGAAATAGTTGACTTCCTAACACACAAATAGGCAACAGAGACTTAAATAAAATGAGAAAACAGAGGAATTTGTCCCTAATGAAAGAATAGAACAAGGCCACAGCCAGAGATCTAAATGAAACAGATATAAGTAACGTGCCTGGTGCAGAATTTAATCAGTGATCATAAGGATCACTAGACTTCCTAGACTTGAGGAAAGAGTGGAAAACATCCATGAGACAGACCATTAACACAGAGCTCTAAAGGCAATAACATGGCATAGACAAAGGGCTCAGTAAATACAATGAAAAATGCACTTGATGGGATGAATAGCAGAATGGAAAAAACAGAGGAATGAATTAAAGACCTAGGAGACTAGGATCAGGAAAGTAATCAGGATCAACAAAAGAGAGAAAAAAGAATCATGCAAATTAACAATAGACTTAAGGAACTCTGTGACTCTATCAAACATTGTAACATATATATTATAGAAGTCCCAGAAAGAGAGAAAAGGGGGCAGAAAATTTACTTGAAGAAACAATGGCTGGAAACTTCCCTAATCTGGGCAAACAAACAGATGTCCAGATCCAGAAGGCAAGGGGATCCCGAAAAAAATTCACATAAGCAGATCCACACCAAGACATCTCATCATTAAAATGGCAAAATATAGAGATAAAGAAAAAATATTAAGGACAGTTACATACAAAGGAAACCTTATAAGGAGGTTTCATCAGCTGATTTTTCAGCAGAAACTTTCCAAGCTAGATACAAGTGGCATGATATATTTAAGGTGCTGAGTGGTAAAAAAAAAAAAAAAAAAAAATCTGCAGCCAAGAATACTCTATCCAGCAAGGCTAACATTCAAAATAGAAGGAGAAATCAAGAGATTCACATACAAACAATAATTAAAGGAGTACATGACCACTAAATCAGCCCTACAAGAAATACTAAAGGGAACTCTGTGAGTGGAGGAGAAAGATAAAAATTACAGTATGAAAGTAGGTATCAAAAAGCAGTTAAAATGAATATTTCTATTAAAAAAGTTCAAGGAGCTCACAAAATAAAAGGATGTAAAATATGACACCATATACCTAAAACATGGAGAGGATGACAGGAGCAAAGAATGGGTTCAAACTTGAATGGCCATCAAGAGGGTATGTACAAACCTAATGGTAACTACAAATCAAAAACCACTAATAAATATGCAAAGGATAAAGGGAAAGAAATCCAAATATATCACTAAGGAAAATCAGCAAACACAGAAGAAAGACAAGAAAGATCAGAGAAACAATAAAACCAATAATAAGATGGCAATAAAGAGCTATCTATTAATAATATTTTTGAATGTAAATGGACTAAATGCTCTAATCAAAAGACAGAGGATGACAGAATAGATTTAAAAAAACAAGACCCATATATATGCTGCTGACAAGAGACTCATCTTGGATCTAAAGACACCTGCAGATTGAATGTGAGAGGATGGAGAAACATTTATCATGTAGATGGAATCAAAAGAGTAGCAGTACTTATTTCAGACAAACTGGACTTTAAAACAAAAACTATAACAAGAGCCAAAGAAGGACACTATATAAAGGGGAAAATCCACAAAGAAGATATTTATGCACCCAACATGGGAGCACCCAAATACATAAAATAGTTCATAACAAACATGAAGGAACTAATTGATAATAATTCAATAATAGTAGAGGACTTTAACACCCCACTTACATCAATGGACAAGTCACCCAAACAGAAAATTAACAAGGAAACAATGGCTTTGAATGATACACTGAACCAAATGGATTTAACACATATTCAGAACATTTCATTTTAAAACAGCAGACTACATATTCTTTTCAAGTGTACATGAAACATTCTCCAGAATAGATCACATATTAGGCCACAAAACAAGCCTCAAATTCAAAAACAAGGAAATCATAGTATCCATCTTTTCTGACCACAGCACTATGAAACTAGAAGTCAAATTAAAAAATCTAGAAAGACCACAAATACACGGAAGTAAAATAACATGCTACTAAACAATGAATGGGTCAACCAGGAAATAAAACAAATTAAAAAGTACATGGAAACAAATGAAAATGAAAACACAATAGTTCAAAATTTTTGAGACACAGCAAAAGCAGTTCTAAGAGGGAAGTTTACAGCAATACAGGCCTACTTCAAGAAGCAAGAAAAATCTCAAATAAAAACCTAACCTTACACCTAAAGAAGCTTAAAAGAGAACAACAAACAAAACCTAAAACCAACAGAAGGAAGGGAACAATAAAGATTAGAGCAGACATAAATAATATAGAAACTAAAAAAACAATAGAGCAGATCAATGAAACCAGGAGCTGCTTCTCTGAAAAAAAAAATCAGTAAAATCAATAAACTTCCAGCCAAACTTATCAAGAAAAAAAGAAATAGAACCCAGATAGATAAAATTACAAATGAGACAGGAGAAATAACAACACAGAATTACAAACAGTTATAAGAGATTGTTATGAAAAACTCTGCCAAAAAATTGGACAACCTAGAAGAAATGGATAAATTCTTAGAAACATATTACTCACTGAAACTGAAACAGGAAGAAATAGAAAATTTGAACAGACTTATTACCAGCAATAAAATTAAATCAGTAATCAGCAAACAAATAAAAGTCAGGACCAGATGTCTTCACAGGAAAATTCTGTCAAACATTTAAAGAAGAGGTAAAATCTATTCTTTTCGGGAATCCTGGGTGGCTCAGCGGTTAAGCGTTAAGCCTTTGGCCCAAAGAGTGATCCTGGAATCCTGGGATCAAGTCCCACATCGGGCTCTCTGCATGGAGCCTGCTCCTCCCTCTGCCTATGTCTCTGCCTCTCTCTCTGTCTCTCTCATGAATAAATAAATAAAATCTTTAAAAATAAAAAATAAATAAAATAAAATCTATTCTTCTCAAACTATTCTCAAAAACAGAAAAGGAATATCACTTCCAAGTTCATTCTATGAGGCCAGCATTGCCCTGATACCAAAACCAAATAAATATGTCACTAAAAAAGAGAACTAGAGGCCAGTATGTCTCATGAATGTAGATGCAGAAATCCTCAACAAAAATGTAGCAAACCAAATCCAACAATACACTAAAAAAGTCATTTACCAGGATCAAGTAAAGTTTATTCCTGAGTTGTAAGGGTAATTCAGTATTTGCAAATCAATTATCATGATGTATCACATCACTAACCAAAAGGTTAAGAAACCATAGATTATTTCAATAGATGGAAAAAAAGCATTTGGACAAAGTACAACAACGTCCATTCATGATAAAAGCCCCAGGTTTAGAGGGAACATACCTCAACATTATAAAGGCCATATATGAAAAACAATGGCAAGCATCATATTCAATGGTGAAAAAAACTGAGAGCTTTTCCTGTAAGGTCAAGAACAAGACAGGATGTCCATTCTCAACACTTTTACTTAACATAGTACTGGAAGTCCTAGCCACAGTAATCAGACAACAAAAAGAAAAGGCATCCAAACTGATAAGGAAGTAAAACTATTTGCAGATAACATGATACTCTATATAGAAAACCCAAAAGACTCCATCAAAAAACTGCTAGAACTGATACACAAATTCAGTAAAGTCACAGGCTAAAAAAAAAATCATCGTTCAGAAATCGGTCATATTCCTACACACTGATAATGAAGCAACAGAAAGAAAAAATTAAGAAAACAATCCCGTTTATAGTTGCACCAAAAATAATAAGATACCTAGGAATAAACCTAAGCTGTACTCTGAAAACTATAAAACACTGATGAAAGAACTTGAAGATAATGAAAAGAAATGAGAAAACAGGGGATCCCTGGGTGGCTCAGCGGTTTAGTGCCTGCCTTTGGCCCAGGGCGTGATCCTGGAGTCCCGGGATCAAGTCCCGTGGCAAGCTCCTGGCATGGAGCCTGCTTCTCCCTCTGCCTGTGTCTCTGCCTCTCTCTCTCTCTCTCTCTCTCTCTCTCAAATAAATAAATAAATCTTAAAAACAAAAAGAAATGAGAAAACATTGTATGCTCATGGATTGGAAGAACAAATATTATTAAAATGTCTATACTACCCAAAGCAATCTACACATTAAATGTAATTCCTGTCAAAATACCAATAGCATTTTTCACAGAACCAGAATAAACAATCCTATAATGTATATGAAACCACAGAAGACCCTGAACAGCCAAACCAATTTTGAAAAAGCAAAGCAAAGCTAGAGGTGTCGCAATTCCAGATTTCAAGTAATATTACAAAAACTATAGTAATCAAAACATATGATACTGGCACAAAAATAGACACTTAGATCAGTAGACAGAATAGAAAATCCAAAAATGCACCCACAACTATATATGAATCTTCAACAAAAGAAGAAAGAATATCCAATGGGAAAAAAGTAACCTTCAATGAATGGCATTGGGGAAACTGGACAGCAACATCCAAAAGAATGAAACTGGACCACTGTCTTTCACCATACACAAAGTAAACTCCAAATGGGATAAAGACCTAAATGTGAGACCTGAAACTACAAAAATCCTAGAAGAAAGCACAGGTAGTAATTTTTTTGACATCAGCCATAGCAACTTCTTTCAAGAAACGTTCCCTGAGGCAAGGTAGACAAAAGCAAAGTTAAACTATCAGGACTTCATCAAAATAAAAAGCTTACACACCACAAAGGAAATAATCAACAAAACTAAAAGACAACGTACTGAATGGGAGAAGATATTTGCAAATGACAGATCTGATAAAGGGTTACTATCCAAAATATATAACAAACTTATAAAACTCAACACTCAAAAAACAAATAGTCCCATTAGTAAATGAGCAGGATATAGAACAGACATTTCTCCAAAGAAGACCTACAGATGCCAAGAGACACATGAAAAGATGTTCATCATCACTTACCATCAGGGAAATGTAAATCAGGACTACAGTGAGATATCACCTCAAACCTGTCAGAATGCCTAAATCAACAACACAAGAAACAACACGTATTGGCAAGGATATGGAGAAAAGGGAACCCTGTGCACTGTTGGTGAGAATGCAAACTGGTGCAGCCACTATGGAAGACAGTATGGAGGTTCCTCAAAAAGTTGAAAGCAGAACTATCCTAGGACCTAGCAGTCACACTAGTGGGTATTTACCCAAAGAATACAAAAAGACTAAGTCAAGGGGATACATGCACCCTATGTTTATAGCAGCATTATTTACAATAGCCAAATTATGACTGCAGCCCAAGTATCCATTGATTGAAGGGGTGGGGCATACACACACACACACACACACACACACACACACAAAAGCACACACTGGAATATTACTCAGCCATAAAAAAAAATAATGAAATCGGGCAGCCCTGGTGGAATTTAAGAAACAAACAAGCATAAGGAAAAAAAAAAAATCCCTGAGAAATGTGCTCTTAATTATAAAGAACAACATAGTGCTTACCAGAGGGGAGGTGAGTAGGGGAATAAGTAAAATAGGTAATGAGGATTAAAAGTACAGTTATCAGGGGATCCCTGGATGGCTCAGCGGTTGAGCACCTGCCTTTGGCCCAGGGCGTGATCCTGGAGTCTCAGGATCGAGTCCCACATCGGGCTCCCTGCATGGAACCTGCTTCTCCCTCTGCCTGTGTCTCTGCCTCTCTCTGTCTCTCTCTCTGTGTCTCTCATGAATAAATAAATAAATAAAGTCTTTAAAAAAATGTACAATTATCATGATGCATACTGAGTAATGCATGGAATTGTTGAATCACTATATTGTATACCTGGAACTAATATAACACTGTATACTGACTACACTGAAATCAAAATTAAAAACATGAAATAAAAATTTACTTATTTATTCATGAGAGATAGAGAGGGGCAGAGACATAGAGGAAGAAGCAGGCTCCCTATGGAGGCCTGATGTGGGACTCAATCCCAGGACCCCAGGATCACAACCTGAGCCAAAGACAGATGCTCAACCACTGAGCTACCCAGGCGCCCAAAAAAATAAGATAAAATGAAATCCCATTGTTATGTAACAGTGTGTATTATCAGTACCTATGTCCTGATAATATTTGACTCCCACATTTACAAGAAAATCTAGCTCTGTTTTTTCTAACTTTGGTCATTCTGTCTCCTCCCAAAGAGCAGAAGAGAAGAAACATACCAGAATATTAGTATATGCTACTGGACATTCATTTATTTATAGGTATTTCACGTCAACCCTTTTTTTATAACTGGCAGTTTGAAAGGATGGAGCTATAGAGATAAATAAATGCAATGAAATGTTAGCAGTGAAAAGTGTATCCATCTGTGCTTTGGTACTGCTTTCTTGGATTTATCACATTGTTCTACTCAAGGCTGGCTGGAGGTAGCAGGGAAAAAAAGACTTGATTTTGTCTTGTTATTGTTGTTATGTTTTATTTATATATTTTCTTTTTTTGGTGACAGGTATTTAATAGATGGATAATTGAAACATTCCATGTTTTTTGAAGCTTGTGTCATAGATTTGCATTGTTCTGCTTCATTTTTTTAGGATAAGCTTCCAGATGACCAGTATCAGGAGAAGACTGCAATGGACCTGGCAGCTGAACAACTACGCCTTTGGCCTTCTCTGAGCAAATCAACGCAACAGGAGCTGGTGCAACGTGAGGAAAGCACTGTCTTCAGTCAGGCCATTCATTTTGCAAACCTCATGGTCAACCTGCTAGTTCCATTGGATACAAGTAAAAACAAGCTCCTAAGAACATCAGCACCAGGTGACTGGGAGAGTGGAAGCAACAGCATTGTCACAAACAGGTACCAAAATGTGCACATACAGAGACACTCCTGTTCTTGGCTTAGCAAACAAAAGAAAGTATTTTAGGCAAATACTGCTGTACATATTTCAAAAATTTAAGCATTTTCCTTACCTTCAGACTTGCTTAACTCCTTTTTTTTTCCAACTCTCCTATGTTAAAAGACATTCACTTCATCTGACTATTCTTTTTTTTTTTAATTTTTTATTTATTTATGATAGTCACACACAGAGAGAGAGACAGAGACACAGGCAGAGGGAGAAGCAGGCTCCATGCACCGGGAGCCCGACGTGGGACTCGATCCCGAGTCTCCAGGATCCCTCCCTGGGCCAAAGGCAGGCACCAAACCGCTGCGCCACCCAGGGATCCCCATCTAACTATTCATAACCATCTCCCACAGTCTCATTTCTTTCATGACCTAATTTTTCAAATGTCTCACCCACTACTGAATAAGCCCTTCAGTTACTTTCTGCCATAGCAATTTACAGAAAGCACTCTGGAAAATAACTAATGAACTTCTTACCAAAGTTATTGTTTCTCAGCCCTCCTTTTTTTCAACTTACTCATTACATTTGTCTATAATCATGTCCTCAACTATGCCTTGCTCCCAACCAGTGGTACCTTGTTCTGATACTACTGAGAATAAACCGATAGCTATGAGGCCTAACAGGATTTGGCTCCTGATGACTTCTGCTCTGACCTTATTTCCTGTCATTCTTCTGTTGAGAAAACTGGTCTCCCTGCTAATGCTAATCCTCAGACACTCTGAGCATAATACTGCCTCAGGGTCTTTGTACTTGTTCCCACAATCTGGAATACTCTCTCCGAAATAGTCACATGAACCATTCCCTCACTTCATAAAACTCTGCCCAAATGTCATCTACCTGGAGAGGTTTCCTGACTTCCCTGTCTTAAGTAGTAGATCCATCACTCTTTCTCCTACCTTGCATTTTTTTCTTTCATGCTACCTTCTACAACCTGATTTATCTTCATATATTTGCTTATTATAAACCTCATTCATTGCTGAACCCCCAGCCCTTTGCATGTAGTACATGCCCAATAAATATTTGGTTGAACATGATTAAATGAATGTATAAATGAACTGCTTACCCAACAGTAATGACATTCTAACATTTTAGGTCTTCAGTGATGCTCTAACATGCTGGTAGTTCTTCTAAATTTTATAAATCCCTCTCAGGCTCTTTCAGACAGCTTCTCTTTGCTGTCATTCTCAATTCCTCTTCCATGCTCCTCATACTGTCTTAGAAACTCATCCAGAAGCCCACATCTCTGACCCCAACCTCTCAATCTCCCTATCCCAGTTACTTCATTTTTGTCAAGAACACCTGAGAGCTTCTAGTCTTCCACACTAGACAACTTTTTGTTGTTTTGAAGTCAGCCTTTTACACCATGCAGTCAGCTGCACTGGTCTCTTATTTCTTCCTTCAGGGAGTTATTTTATGTGAACAATACAGCCTAAGCCTTCATCACTTCAAACTATAGATGACCGTGCTCATTGAAAGTCTAGTAAGTAAAAAAGAAAAGAAAAAAAGAAAGTCTAGTGAGTGGCTAACGCACTCAAGTTCTTTAATGCTTTAGAATGATATGAGGCCATAGTCACTGTTTAGCTCTACCTTAGAACTGATTCAGCTAATGTGGTTGGATTTGGAGGAAAGAGAACTAAGTTAGAACAGACAAATGAGTCTTTTCCATGATTAACAGTCTAAAAGAAGGCAGAGGAGGCAGGAGTATTTGTTGAACAGTGGGAATTGAAAAGCAGCAAGGACAGGGATTGCACTTTCACATCCTGTTTCAAATTCATTCCCTTCTATTGCATGATTTTTATCACCTACAGAAGATTGATGGCTTCAGAGTGACTAAAAGTATTGTGGTTCACCCAAAAGAGACAAATATTGGCAAGAGAAGGGTTCACAGGGCAGTTTGATTCTTTCGTTTGGAGAAATATGCTATTTTCAGGGAAAAGTTCTTTTACTTTGCCCACCAGAGAACATGTCTCCCTGTTGTCAAAGGCCAAAGATAGCTGTATTACTTTGTCTGGCTCTATGTGGTAATTAACTTGAGAGAACAGGTTTTTCTTAGAAGGTTCAAGTATCAGATAATAAATGAAAGAGTCTATTTTTGCTTTAGTTTCCTGAGTGGTTCCTGAGTTCCTTTTTAGGAGAATGACAGAGGTATTTCTTACAAAAACAAATCTGGGTCCAAAGGACAATGCCCGATAGTAGCTTTCAAATATAGGCAAGTAGAAAATCAAAATATGAGCAAATTTAAATTTTTATCACAATTGACTGTGATGGAGTAGACATTTGTTCTTTGCGTACTGATCATGATTCCTTTCCTTGATTTTCTCAGTATTGCAGGAAGTGTAGCTGAGAGCTATGACACAGAAAGTGGGTTTGAAGATTCAGAAAATAATGACATTGCCAATTCTGTTGTGCGATTCATTACCCGATTTATTGACAAGGTTTGCACAGAAAGTGGAGTTACTCAGGATCATATCAAGAGCCTTCATTGCATGATACCAGGTAATCAATTTGCAGATATTGGAGAACAAGAATATTGGAGATAAATGAGTAAGAACTGTTTTAGGGATCTATTTTTTTCAACATAACACCAATAATACTTGTCTTCCATGTAGCTTAGCCATGCTATTTATTTATGTTCTGATTAATTTTTTAATATTTCTAAGTTATGATAAAATACATGTAACATAAAATTTGCCACTTTAAACTGAGTGAAAATATCAGTGAGAGAGACAGAACATGAGAGACTCCTAACTCTGGGAAACGAACAAGGAATAGTGGAAAGGGAGGTGGGTGGGGGGTTGGGGTGACTGGTGATGGGCACTGAGGGGGGCACTTGATGGGATGAGCACTGAGTGATATGCTACATGTTGGCTCTTTTATTTTGAATACCTGACTTATCCTAGGAATTGTAGCTATGCATATTGAGACCCTAGAAGCAGTACATCGAGAGAGTAGAAGACTCCCACCTATACAAAAGGTAATTATTTCAGACTACATGTTTTCAGGGTATAGCATCTCTTACTTAAAAACAGCAACAATAGACTGTTGGGCCCCCAGAAAGTACCTTCTGCAAATCATTTACAGAGACTTCAGGGTTTTTTTGTTTTGTTTTGTTTTGTTTTTAGACTTCAGTTTTAATGATACATTTAACTTTCAGAGGAGTTTATCACGTAGATCCTCATAAAACAGATACTGAAGGAGAATAGTAGATTCAACAAAGGAGCAATAATGGCCTCTTGTTGAGTCTGTTTTTATAGGCAGGGCATAAATTATGAACATTCTAACTTCTAAACCCAAGCCAAGATTTTATGCCCTGCCTACTTCCAGAAAAAAAGGACTTAAGTCAATTACTATAAAAATACCAGGTTCCTGAATCTGTTTACGTTATAGACATACATCACAAGCATCTGGGAAATCTATTAAAATTTGAGAATTCTGAACCCCACCTCAGCCTCCTGAATTGGAGTTCCCTGAGACTTGGCTTGGGAATCCATACTTTCAAGTACAAGCCTCCCATATGATTATTTTGCAGCTAGTCTGGCACCAGTCTATGGACTTGTGTCAGGTCCCTCTTACCTATATCACAAAACTATTAAAAATAAATTCAAAGGAAAAATCAGAAGCCAGATGGATAGAAAAGATATTTATATGAGAAATCTGAAACAGGATGATCATTATAACTTTGGCTTTACATTTAGCTCTGAGCCTCCTTGAGCCAACAAAAAGAATAGTGCTGATTTATATAGTTTTTATTACTTAGTAAAAAATAAACATATCAGATCTTCAGGAGAAATTTTTTTTTCTGGCACGGATATCTTCAGAGGAGTGTGTCATGTGGTTATATATTTCCCAAGGTGTGTAAATGTTCATTATTTGGCTATTCATTGTGTTAATCTTCAGTAAAGGCCAGGAAGGACAGATCCTTTTAAAGATACATCTATTTTTCTAAGGATTTGTTTTTTAAGTTAACAGAAGTAACAGTGTTCTTTTTTTTTTTTTAAGTTTTATTTATTTATTCATTCATGAGAAACACAGAGAGAGAGAGAGAGAGAGAGAGAGAGGCAGAGACACAGGCAGAGGGAGAAGCAGGCTCCATGCAGGGAGCCCGACATGGGACTCGATCCCCGGTCTCCAGGATCACGCCCTGGGCTGAAGGTGGCGCTAAACCGCTGAGCCACCCAGGCTGCCCAACAGTGTTCTTTATATAAAATCAAACCATTAAAGAAATACACATTATACAAAGTGAGAGTCCTCTATGGTCTTTCCAACTCCACCTCATCTCTACCCTTAACCATGATAGTACCACCTTTAATAGTTTGGTCCATATTCTCACAACTTTCTTTTTTCCAAAAAGAAGGAATTATAATATACATCCTGGTTTACAGCTTGCTTCTTTCACTTAACAATGTATTCTTGATATCTTTCTATGTTAATAGGTATAGATCTAGATCTTTTTTTCATGGTTGCAAAATGTTCCATTGAAGATATTTTAAACATCTTAGTAATTTCTAATGATTTTGCTGTTAATAAGCAAAAAATCTTTTTACATTTGGATGTAAAAACATCATTTCTGCCTCTTCCCAGATCTGTTTTCTCATTTTGGCTACCTAAGCAGTCTGACTCAGGTTTTTTAGATCTGCAACTGAAAAGATAACTTTGGTCTAAGTGTTGGATACCCAAGATTTGTGTTTAAAATACTTTCTCTGTTGTCAGCCCAAGATTCTTAGACCTTCTCTACTGCCAGGAGAAGAAATCATCTGTGAAGGTCTTCGAGTCCTGCTAGACCCTGATGGAAGAGAAGAAGCTACTGGAGGCCTTCTTGGAGGCCCTCAGCTCCTGCCAGCAGAAGGAGCCTTGTTCCTCACCACATATAGAATTCTATTCAGGGGGACTCCCCATGATCAGCTAGGTATGATCATATTATGCCACCAGAATATGGATATCCATGTGCTACTTGAGGCTTTGATTCTATTTGTGTGCAGTAACTTGTAGATCATTTCAGATTCAAAGTAAGCCTTTTATCACCAGGTATTTTTTAGAATCCTTTGTCTTTCAAAGCTAATGATAATTTGGATTATAGAGTCTTATTTAAGGAATCAAGGATATATTCTAAACAATAAGTCAAGGGTTCACATAATTTTATGAGGCAGTATATTGTGATTTAGAGATACTCATAGTATATAGCTACTAACAATGTCTCCTGCTGATTTGTTCCACCTTTCTAAGTCCTACATTTAAATGTAAGGCTCCGGTCTTCCAGACACATGATCCCTTTTGTGGAAGGATATGCAAACCATTGCAGGGTTGTACAGTACTAACTAACCTCACTTCCTCTCATCATATTTCAGCTAACCCCATTTCCCTCTTGGCAGACAAGTTCCATTCCCTAACCACCCTCAACTTCTATTTCTATTTTCTACTACTCTGTGCAGTCTTCCATATTAGAAATAAATAGCATGCCCTCTCAAATCCAAATTATCTTTTTAAAATTACTGTAATCTCTATCTAAACTATCCTGGTTGTTGGGAAAAGCATAGAAGATTTGGGCTAAAACTTTTGGGCTCCAAATAAGGAGCTCAGATATAGATTTCTACTGACCAATCTTGATAACCTAAGTAAAATCCCTGACCTCTTGCTGGGTTTCAGTTTCCCCTTTCATAAAGTTAAGGAATTGGGATTTTTTTTTTTAAGATTTTATTTACTTCTTTGACAGAGAAAGAGCACAAGCAGGGAGAGTTGTAGGCAGAGGGGGAGAGAGAAGCAGGCTCCCAGCTGAACAGAGAGCCCAATGTGGGGCTTGATCCCAGAACCCTGAGATCATGATCTGAGCTGAAGTCAGATGCTCAACCAATTAAGCCATCCCAGTGCCCCAGGAATTGGGCTTGATTGGCAATAATTCAGTGGTTCTCAACCTTGACTGCATATTCGAATTATCTGGAAAGCTTTAAAAAAAAATACCAACCTGGGCCCAACCCTCACACAGTTGAATTAATACCTAGAATAGGATTCTAGATATGGGAAAGACCCAGGTATCTGCATTTTTAAGCCCCAGAAGTGATTATGATCCATAGGAAGGATTGAAAACCATTGGGCTAAATGATCACTAAAGTTCCTTCCTCGTCTGCAGTTCATTTACATTTGATGAGATAAACTATATACCATATTTTGTTAGTGGACTTCAGATGTATAAAATGCAGTATCTTTAAAATCTCACAGTTGTGTGATTCCTTGGTTAGATAGAATCAAGATGGCTTATTGTCTTGTTCATAAAAGAGTACTTACCATATAATAACAAAAAGCTCATAAAATTCAATAAACAAAATGAATCTAAAGGAATAGTTGTATTCATTTGAAAAAGAGTTAAAATGGAGCAAAGTTTTTTAGCCCTCTCCTGTCATATCCTTATACATAAATTATATTTGTATTTGAAGGCAAATGTAATTTTAAAAGAAACTAAATATCCAGTACTTACAATTTCTTTTGTAAGTGATTCAATGGCCACAACATACATTCTGAGGATATAAATATATGAGATACTTTGTCACTTATGTTGTTCTAATTTATTTCCCAAAAAAAAATCAAAACCATACTTAATGTGAAGGCTTATATTGTTCTTGGTTTTTCCTGTCAATTTTTGGGTTAATTTTGTATGTTAGGGAATTTCTTTTTATCAGAAAAAGCCTTCTTATTTGCTTCTTTTATTTTATTTCTTTTTAAATATCTAATTTAAAATATCTCCTTTGGGGCACCTGGGTAGCTCAGTCGGTTAAGTGTCTGCCTTCAGCTCAGGTCATGATCCCAGGTTGTGGAATCAAGCCCTACATTGGACTGCCTGCTCAGCGGAGAGTCTACTTCTCATTCTGCTGCTCTCCCTGTTTGTGCTCTCTCTTCTCTCTCTCTCAAATAAATAAAATCCTTTAAAATTTTAAATTAAAAATCTCTTTTAAAAACACAAAGAAATCTGATAAATTTACATGTGTTATATAAGTATAGGTTGTTTAATAAATACTAGGACTTAAATTCTCTATACATCCTAATTTTGTTTAGCCTCTGGATATCCTCAACATAAGAGGATAAACAGAATTCTCCAGGTTAGGAATTGACAGATCCAGAGAATGAGAAATTCTGCTGATGGTATGTGGATATATGTATGAACTCAGATAAATCTAGTTCAGGTTCTCACCCCTCTGGCTTACCAGCCAAGGCACCTAGCCCATTGCTGCTCCTGTTCTTTTACTTGTACCACTTCCTGAAATTCCCCCCTCTTTACCTATGCTCTCTTCAAAGCTCACTTAACCATTTCTCACATCTTCCAGGAATCATTCTCTAGCCATCTAGCATGCAGAAATCTTCTCCCTTTCTTAAATATTTAAAGCCCTGTTCCCTCAAACCTAGGAGCTAATTACGTTATATTCTGCACGTGACTCTCCTCTCCCAGGGAGAACTTTGAACTGTCAAAGAGAGGCTTTATGTGTGCTACTTATTTTCTAAACTTGCATCTTCACAACCTCTAGTAGTTGATAATTATTTGTATTTTCCCTTCCTTGCTTTAATATTTAAATTCCTAAAACTCTTCAGCCTAAGTTTAGTCCTGTGTCTTCTGAAGGCACAAATACATGGTGTACAGCACCTTTTACCATGTATGGAAACACATTTTTAAAATCTTTTCTCTTTTGCTTTATATTTACATTAAATATCATGGATGCCCTTAAGATTAAGAATCTTATTTTTTTATTAAAGATTTTATTTATCTATTCATGAGAGACACAGAGAGAGAGAGGCAGAGACACAGGCAGAGGGAGAAGCAGGCTCCATGCAGGGAGCTTGATGTGGAACTCGATCCTGGGGCCCCAGGATCACGCCCTGAGCTCAAAGGCAGGCACTAAACCACTGAGCCACCCAGGGATCCCCAAGATTAAGTATTTTAAAGATTGCCTTAAACCAGGTGATCTTATGTGGCACAGAGCAGGTTGGGGAAATAGAAAGAATGAAAGCAGGCAGACTGTTCATTCACTCCTAGAAAGGATTGTATCTCAGGAGTGAATTGTCATGATTGTGAATGAATCACATGAATCAGTGATTATGATTCTAGAACCAGGCATTTTCTCTCACTGCATTCCTGGGCATTGTCCTCTCCAGATACATTTCTTTAGCAGAGGCTGATAAAATGAGAAGCAAAAACTCTATAAATAAAGCTGTAAAGTACTGTTGCTGAGTCTGTGTCCTGCTTTCCTGTAGTTGGTGAGCAGACAGTTGTGCGGAGTTTTCCTATTGCCTCTATCACCAAGGAGAAAAAGATTACAATGCAGAACCAGCTTCAGCAGAATATGCAAGAAGGATTGCAGATTACATCAGCATCTTTTCAGGTATTAACCATTCCTCTACTATTTAAAAGTTTTCTACAAATGATGTGGCCACTCTCTGTGGTAATGGGGTCAGAAGTTCGAGGATGAGGAGGATCAGAGGGTCTGAGAGGGTAATCTTCAACTGAGTAAGCCCCTGAATCATTTTATTTAATCCCTCACTTCCTGAACCCTTTGGCCAACTGAGTACCAACAGATTATCTGTCAATATTAAGTGATCCTAGAAATTCAGACACATACAGTTGACTTGTTTTCTGTGCCAAGTCTTACCTTTGTGTTTAATAAAGGCTTTAAATAGAAAGCAATTCTCTTGACACCTGTTTCAGAAGGAAATGCCCTATCGCCCTTCTTGTGGAAGAGATAAAAGTCTTAGAATTATAGTCAGGGCTAAAGTACTATTGGTACTAACTAAATAAACCTCTAATTAGGAAGAAGTTTTTCTAGGGGGCTTTGAATGTATCAGAACTTGTGGAATTACTGATACAAAACACTGCTACAAAAGATACTGGAAGAGTGATCTTTTCTTAGTTTTTCCTTTTTACAGTTCTCAGTAGGTGATACTTTGCTCTTCCTATTTTTATGCCTTGTCTCTGACTTTGCAGATTTCTGAGGGTGCCAGTTCTTAACCACATTCCTTCCAGCCAGGAAGCTAGGACCTCCCTGTACTCATTGTGTGAATTATGATCTCTAAGCTCCAGACATTCTCCCATCACCTGGGAGCAGACACATCCTTGGGATTTCTGTTCCACCTGCCAAAGGACTCTAAA
This sequence comes from Vulpes vulpes, assembly GCF_048418805.1. Lineage (NCBI taxonomy): Eukaryota > Metazoa > Chordata > Mammalia > Carnivora > Canidae > Vulpes > Vulpes vulpes. Next base: position 16,671,648 of record NC_132790.1, read on the forward strand.
CTGGAATATGACCTGACTATATTGGTTAGGATTCTAGTCAAACACTTTTTCTTACTAGGTATATCGTATCTCTGGGTAAGAAAAGGCTTCCTTAGGCCAAATCCTCACCTAGAACCAATAGTTGAAAAAAAGGAGGACATGTTTCCTACTTCAGCCACTGTAAGTTAATTTCTCAATCCCATCATAGAACAGATAGTCTTAAAGAAAGTCTTAAAGAAACTCAGCTTTAAGATACATGATTTTCCTTGCCAGGAAACCATTTATAACAAATGAGCCTTTCTGAGCCTTTTTTTTTTTAAATAAAATAATTATATTACATGATATCTAAGGTCCCCTCAACCTCTGGACTTCTGCCATTTAATATTATTTTCTGTTCCTTCAGTCACTTGGGGATAAGTTATCTGGAAATCCTTAATCCCTCTGATGTATTTTTCTCTTTTGTTTCTAGTTGATTAAAGTAGCATTTGATGAAGAAGTGAGTCCAGAAGTAGTAGAGATCTTTAAGAAGCAGCTAATGAAGTTCCGTTATCCTCAGTCCATTTTCACCACCTTTGCTTTTGCTGCTGGACAGACTACCCCACAAATAATTTTACCCAAACAGAAGGAAAAGAACACCTCCTTCCGGTAAGAAGATAGATTTCTTCATGTCAGCCTTTTCATAGCTCCTGGTCAGGGGAAGTGACCCATCCTTTGTGTCATTGCATACATGAATGTTCTTTTTGTCTGCCATTCTGTCAAGCCTGTTGGACCAAGCTCAGAAAGTTATGGAACAGCAGCACTGATATATGGCACAGGCTTCAAAAACTAAATGCTACAAGAGGTTTTAACCAATATGTCCATTGCTCATGATCTGTTCTTAGATGTGAAATTCTTTTCCCCCTTTGTTCCATATTGATCCCTTGCTAACTGCCTTTGAGCAAGCCCTTCTAAGTTTTCTTTGATATCTAGGCTTAGCAGACAGTTTTGCCTTGACCTAGAGATGGTACCCTTTATTTTTTCTTTTTCTGTAACTTTTTGTTTTGGTACAATTTCAAATTTACAGAAAAGTTACAACATAACACAAAGAATTCCTGTATACCATTTACCCAGATTCACCAATTATTTATGTTTTGCTCCATTTTCTTTATCATTCTCTCATATATATTTTTTCTAAACCATTTGAGTTATATAGATAGTGCACCTTTATCCTTAGATGTATCAATATATATTTTCTAAGAAGAAACCATGGTTTATAACCAGGAAATTTAATTGGTATAAAATTTTTATCTAACTCAGAGTCCTTATTCAAATTTTGCTGATGATCATTTATAGGTACTTTTTTTTTCTGCCTAGTACAGGATCCAGTCCAGGATAAGGCATTGCATTTAGTTGTTATATTTCTTTGTAGGACCCCTTATTTTCTGATGAAAATTTTTAGTAATTTATGTTGAAACTTTTATATCTTGGTTATTACAAAATAACAATTGCTTAAAATTTATCTTCAATTAGTGATAAAATATAGGGGCCAAAAGTTCAGTTCACTCATCATTAATCACTTAGAATTTGGGCATCTGCCAGTACAAATTACCTATTAGGGAGTACTCTGCAGATGTTGGAGAAAAGCCCTTTCCTTTGCCTAAAAGTGGGGTAGGCTGGAGATTATATAAGAGCTGAGGTTCCAGACAGTGTGTGATTACTAAATTATAGAGCTGACCACCTGTATCACTGTTACCTGGTAAGTGAAAGGGACCATGCAGATCCAGAAATGATACACTAAGACATGAGCAGCTTCCTAGGTATTTACAGCAGTGAGCTAAGTATCTTGTCTTAGCTCTGTGGAGTCACAGAGGAGCCTGTTACATCTATTATTGCAACTCTCTGTGGAAGATACAAAGCTTTGTATGGTGTTTTATGTTTAGAATCTATGGACTATAGGAAGAAATACCAACATACATACACACACACACATATAAAATCAACTTTTTTGTATCAAGCTTAATCTATCCAGCTGCAAAAGAGATATAGCAATTTTAAAATTTAAAACACCTTAGAATTGTCTTGACTATGTAAAGGTTTACAGTGTCAGAAGACAGGACACCACACATACACACTTAAACATGGTGCCTAACTATAACTGTCCTAAGATCTCAATGGAAAGCCTATGAGTTAGTAAAAACAGTTTGAATTAATAGAGAAGGGGGCAGATTGGCTTCCATGCGGTAAGTCTTCTGCTAGCATAGTTTGTGGGAACTGGTGGAAGCAGTGGCATAGATGACCGGAGTGTGTTAGGTGCGTGTTTGACCAAAAAGCCAAACTGAGTTTAGATTTGAGCTAAGTGGCTTGTGTGCCACTCTACGTTCTTGCAATTTTGCCTACAACTGTAATGATGACAACAACATTTTATAGGAAATTAGTCTATTGCCATATAAAAAATTATCTAAAGAAAGAAAGGCTTACTAAAGGTCTGGACAATCCTAGTAGTAGCTGTAGGTATGGAGAAGAAATAAGTTGAGCTATGTAGGTATCAAAAAATGTAAATGGTGTCCTCATATTAAATTGAAGGTCTCTTTGATTTTATGACTTATAGCACCTTCTCAAAAACAATTGTGAAAGGTGCCAAAAGGGCAGGGAAAATGACAATTGGGCGGCAATATTTATTGAAGAGGAGGACAGGGACAATTGTGGAAGAGAGAGTGAATCGTCCTGGATGGAATGAAGAAGATGACATATCAGGTATGTGAGAACTCCTTTCTCCTTTATGAATCAGTTTTATTCTTTCTTATGTGAGTAAGAATAAGAGACTCAGATGTAGTTGCCCTTAAACTTTGACTTACAAGAACCTAGATCTCAGATTGGAGGCACTTACCAGCTTCTCAGTTATTTTCTCAATATTCCATTGTTCAGATAAGATTTTGCTAAATTATACTTCTCTTTTACTAAATCCACAGACCTGGTTGGCCATTGTTACATGGGTCTCATCAAAGGGAGAAAGAAAGAAACCCCAGTGCAGGGGAAATTTAGATATAAAGTAATCCCCTGTACCTTATTATTATGCAATAAGAATAAGAAAACAAAGACATTGGATATTCAAAATTAAAGATTTGGGTTTGAGGTAAGAACACTGTGGGTACACTTAATCAAAATGAGGGACCAAAGATGAAGAGATTCTTCGATGGTAAGAAAAAAAAAAGCCTTGTAAATATTTAAAAGGACAGAATCTGAGAAGCTGAGGTACCTCTCAGTTGGGAAAACAGAGGTAGGAAACCAATTGCAAAACGTCTTATTGGCTGTTTTCTGTTCCTTAACCCACTGTGGAGTATGTTTATAAAAATAACACTAGGGAGAATCTGATCTCTAATAGGAGGCAGGATGTCTTTCCATCCTTTTTCTTTTCAGGATCTTAGAGCCAATCACCTGTGACTATACCGCTATTACTTCTACTAATAACAATAAAGACATTTTGAAGAAAGAAACTTCATGTTTAGAGAGATCACTGGTCAAAAGTCCCCATTTCAGTGTGTGTATCTACATACTCTGAGAGCGATGAAAAGACCCACCATTGCATTACTGGAGTGACCATTTGTTGGAACCCTGGCCTCCCTACAGTCACATGGAAAGCCGTAAAAAAATTAGCCATCAGTATTGATTCTTCTAATTTGAAGTTTTTATGATTACACAGAAGAAAAACTATTATTCTATGATATTTATTCCACAAAGACCAATTATATGATGCTTTTTGCTCCTCTGAAAATAAAAAGCCAACACAAAACTGATACCTGATAATATATTTGCATTGTGAAGTTCACAAACTAAAACACAAAGTCTTAAGTTGGCAAATTGAATTAAAATTTTAAAAAATAAATTAAAACACAAAGTCTTGTATTTGTAGGGATACGCTGTTAGGATTTTTTTTTCTTTAAATGCAAGAGAGCCATATCATTCCCTTTGACATTAGAACTTTGAATATATATCCAAAAATTCTGAAACCATAATGTGACTTCTCTAACTGTAGAAATAAGTAAGAAAGTAAATTAGGACAGTTTTTAGCATGGAAATTTTTTTGTTGTTAGAACATGCAGTACCAATTAGGAATGTTGGGGGTTTTTCTTAAATCCTCCCTAAAATGCTTGATTATTGGGTAAATCCCTCCACATCTAAAATCTTAAGGGATTCTGCAACCTGTGATTGCAAAATTATGAGGGAGTTTCCCATGTATACCACATCCTCTGACAAAAATATTTTCCAAAAAAAAGTATAACCTCTTGATACCTCTCTAAGAAAGGTCTATTCCCACAAGTGGACTTCTCCTTAATCTAGAAATTTCTAATAAAAGTCTGTATTCTGGGACATCTGGGTGGCTCAGTGGTTGAGTATCAGCCTTTGGCTCAGGGTATGATCCCAGTGTTCTGGGATCGAGTCCTGCATCAGGCTCACTGGAGGGAGCCTGCCTGTCCCTCTGCCTATGTCTCTGCTTCTCTCTTTGTGTCTCGAATGAATGAATGAATGAATGAATGAATGAATATGTTCTGAAAAGTTAAATGAAACTTGGGTAATAAAATTTGTGTAGTGATCATACTAAAGATAAATTTTACTGATGGGTTAGCCTCTGATAAGATTTAATGTTTATTTTATAGAGTTCTAAATAGAAATCACTATACTTTGGCATTAATAAGCAAGCCTGAGGGCAGCCCCAGTAGCGCAAGTGGTTTAGCGCCGCCTGCAGCCCGGGGTGTGATCCTGGAGACACGGGATTGAGTCCCACATCGGGCTCCCTGCATGGAGCCTGCTTCTCCCTCTGCCTGTGGCTCTGCCTCTCTCTCTCTCTCTCTCTCTCTCTCAATAAATAAAATCTTTAAAAAAAAAAAAAAGCAAGCCTGATTAAAACAGAAAAATGTGGCTAATGAATTCAAAATTTTACTATTTTTAGAAATTTTGAGTTAATTTCCCTGGCATTTTTTTTTTAACTTTGTTAATTTTTTTATTTAAGTAGTGTCTACATCCAATGTGGGACTCAAACTCACAACCCCGAGATCAGGAGTCACATGCTCTTCCCACTGCACCAGCCAGACATACCCCTTCTCTGGCATTTTGAGTTAATTTCCCTGACATTTTGAGCTCCTGAATTTTCTTTCCTAACTGTCCATTACTGTTTTAATATATGTTTGAACATAATGATTCTTCAAAGAATTAGCAGGACTTAATTTGTGATATACATAGTGCCTAGAGCCCTAATATAAACCTCTCTTGGTTTAAGAATCCTCTACAAAAGGAAGCTTCTAATCTACTTTGAGCTATATCATTTTTTCAAAATCTGTTTCTGCCTTCACAGTTTCAGATGATAGTGAACTCCCTACAAGTACCACTCTGAAGGCCTCAGAGAAGTCTACAATGGAACAGTTAGTGGAAAAAGCTTGTTTCAGAGACTATCAGCGTTTAGGTCTGGGAACCATAAGTGGCAGCTCTTCTCGCTCAAAACCAGAGTATTTTCGAATCACTGCCTCCAATAGGATGTATTCACTCTGCCGGAGGTAAGTCTCTTAGTGGGCCCCAAAAAGACACCTTTCTTTTCTCCCATTTTGTCTGAATAGGCTGTTTGTCCCCATAGCCCAGAGAGAGAAAAATATCAAAAAATTAGGAGTAAGATCTCCAGGGATATGTGTGTTTAAGGGACACTTTTTAGCAGCATGAGCAAGCATCTCCTTGGCATTCTCAGAAGTATAATTGTATCAGTGAACAGTGCCTAGGTTAGAGCGAAAGGATAAAGGTCAAAGTTTTTGTCCCCTTTATGATTTTTTTCTTGTTTTTCTACCCCCATTTCCATCTTTTCTACCATGCCTGAAGATAACTTGAAATAAAAATAGGATTTTCCCAGACAAATAGTAGAGATGAAAGTCTGCTTGTAGGCTAGGGGTCCACAAACTTTCTCTTTAAAGGGCCATATGGTACACATTTTCAGTTTTGCAGACCATATGGTCTCATTGCACTACTTTGCCACAGAAGCAGTCATAGACAGTAAATAAGTGAATGGGTGGGGCTGCATGCTGTAATTTGTTGCCCTAAGTGTTGGCAGGATTTTCTTATGCTAATTAGAATATTTTCAAGAGATATTTCTTAGAGAACGTAAATGAATGTATTTTCTTCTATTGTCATCTCTCACTGTTTCCTATGTCAGTTAAGTCCTATTCCATGCTTTTTTTTTTTTTAACTACATTTCTGCCATCCACAAGTTTAATCATTTTGATCTCCAGGTAAGTTGTTTCCTTTGCATTCGTCAATCCCAGTTTGACTGAGAAGAATAATGCTGTGAAAGTACTTTGTATATTGCAAGCCTTGTATATATTTTAGAAAGTTATCTTAATGTTATTATTAGTTTCAACCTCTCCGATCCTGAAGAACTATGGATATCTTTTTTTTTTTTTTTTTTGGATATCTTATTTTAAATGACAGTTTAAATTTACAAATACTTGTCCATCAGACACATGAAAAGATGCTCAACATCACTCATCATCAGGAAAATGCAAATCAAAACCACAATGAGATATCACCTCACCCCTGTCAGAATGGCTAAAGTCAAAAACACAAGAAACAATAGGTGTTGATGAGATTGTGGAGAAAAAGGAACTGTCATGCAGTGTTGGTGGGAATACAAACTGATGCAGCTACTCTGGAAAACAGTATGGAGGGGTTCCTCAAAAAGTTAAAAATAGGGGATCCCTGGATGGCTCAGCAGTTTAGCACCTGCCTTCGACCCACGGCGTGATCCTGGAGTCCCGGGATTGAGTCCCACATCAGGCTCCCTGCATGGAGCCTGCTTCTCCCTCTGCCTGTGTCTCTGCCTCTCTCTCTCTCTGTCTCTCATGAATAAATAAATAAAATCTTAAAAAAAAAAAAAAGTTAAAAATAGAGCTACCCTATAAATCCATTAGTCACACAACTGGGTATTTACCCAAAGAATATGAAAACACTAATTCAAAAGAATATATGCATCCCTATGTTTATAGCAGTATTATTTACATTAACCAAATTATGAAAGCAGTCTAATTGATGAATGAATAAAGAAGATACACACAATGGAATATTACTCAGCCATAAAATGAATGAAATCTTGCCACTTGCAACAACATAGATGGATCTAGAGTATAACATGGATGGATCTAGAGAGTATAGTGCTAAGCAAAAGAAGTCAGTCAGAGAAAGACAAATACCATATGATTTCACTCATATGTGGAATTTAAGAAACACAACAAATGAACAAAAGGGAAAAAAAAGAGACAAACCAAAAAAACAGTTTCTCAACTATAAAGGACAGATTATTACCAGAGGGGAGATAGATAGAGGGATGAATGATATAGGCGGTGGGGATTAAGAATACAGTTATTTTGGGGCGCCTGGGTAGTTCAGTCAGTTGAGTGTCCCAACTCTTGATTCCAGCTCATGATCTCAGGGTCATGGGATTGAGCCCCGAGTTGGACTCTGTGCTCAGAGTCTACTTGGGATTCTCCCTCTCCCTCTCCCACTTTTCCTCCCCCTGCTCACTCACACACACACACACTCTCTCTCTCTCTCTCCCCCCCCTCTGAAATAAATAAAATATTTGTTTTGTTTTTTAGATTTTTTAATTTTTTTTATTTTTTTTTTAAGATTTTATTTATTTATTCAAGAGAGACACAGAGAGCGAGAAGCAGAGACATAAGCAGAGATAGAAGCAGGCTCCATGCAGGGAGCCTGATGTGGGTCAATCCCAGGACTCCAGGATCACGCCCTGGGCAGAAGGCAGACACTTAACTGCTGAGCCACCCAGAGATCCCTAGATTTTATTATTTATTTGACAGAGAGAGAAAACACAAGCAGGGGGAGCAGCAGAAGGAAGGGAGAAGCAGACTCTCCACTGAGTAGGAAGCCCAATGCGGGGCTTGATCAAGGACCCTGAGATCATGACCTGAGCCAAAGGCAGATGCTCAACCAATTGAGCCACGCAGGCATCCCTAAATAAAAGCTTTTTTAAAAAAAAGAGTACAGTGCTGCCCGGGTGGTTCAGCGGTTTAGTGCCGCCTTCAGCCCAGGGCCTGATCCTGGAGACCCGGGATCAAGTCCCACATCAGGCTCCCTGCTTGGAGCCTGCTCTTCCCTCTGCCTGTGTTTCTACCTCTCTCTCTCTCTCTCTCTCTCGCTCGCTCGCTCTCTCATGAATAAATAAATAAAATCTTTTCTTAAAAAAAAAAAAAGAGTACAGTTATCCTGATGAGCACTGTGCAATGTACAGAATTGTTGAATCATTATATTGTAACCTGAAACTAACTTAACACTGTATTTTAACTATGTTACAATTAAAATTAAAGAAAGAAAAAAGCCAAAGACATGGATTGAGTGAGAAGTTTAAGGTAATTGGTGCTGAGGCACCTGGGTGGCTCAGTCAGTTGAGCATCTGCGTTAGGCTGAGGTCATGATCCTGGGGTCTTAAGATCAGGCCCTGCATCAGGGTCCTTGCTCAATAGGGAGTCTGCTTCTCCCTGTCTCTCTGCCTGTTATCCCCCTGCTTATGCTCTCTCTCCCTCTCTCTGTCAAATAAATAAGTAAAATCTTTTAAAAAAATAAAGTAATTGGTGCTTCTATTGTAGATAATAGAGGAAAAGGCAATGTTAAGGAACTTACTGCTGGGAGGAAATGCTCAGGTCCAGGAAGCCAAAATGAATCCAAAGGGAAAAAAAATCCTCATTAGAGCTATTGAAGTGAACCCACAGACCATCTAAGGAAAAAGAGGACATCTTAGAAGCAGGCAAAGAAAAGAGACAAATCACCAAAACAGGAATATCAATGATGAATGTCATTTCAACAGCAACAATATAAGTGAGAAGGCAATGGAATCATATCTTCGATAGGCTGAGAAAAAATAATCATCAATATAGGTTGTACACACAACAAAAATATTTTCCAAAAAAAGACAATTGAAAGTATTTTTAGGAAAAAAAAATGTATAATAAATAAGCACAAATGTGAAACTTAAGAAACAAGTTGGAAATGCAATTTTGAGATTTGGGCCAAATAAAAATTTTGCATTAAGTACTGAAAGATTGTGATTATGTTCAGTATTCAATAATTTTCCTGGATACTCTGTCCTTCTAACTAAATTCTCTTTGTAGGTAGTGTAAATAGTGGTATCAGGGTGTATTGTCCTGCTGTGTAAGAAGCTTGCTATAAAAAATCGTGCCTGCTAGTGCAAAAATAGGCCTCATTTATTATTTCAATCTATCAGAAAGAAAATAAAATAGATCACTTATTAGAACACTTATAAAATGTTTATAGTGATATATATCCTTCAAAGAATATATCAGTAGGAAAGTAATGGAATAATAAAATAATCCAAAAGAAGGCAGGAAGGAGAGAAAAGGGAACAGAGAAAATAGAAAGCAAATGGTAAGATGATAAATTTAAATTCAAATATATCAGTAATTGTAAAAATTGTTATAAATTGACTAAATGTTCCAATTAAAAGAAAAAATATTACCAGAATTTTCTAAGAGCTTTATGCTGCTTTTAAAGGAGATATCATATATCAAGAACACAAAAAGGTTGAAAGTAATAGGATAGAACATTGCAAAACTGCCTTTAAAGAAAAAAAATCACAGTGGGGAAGCCTGGGTGGCTCAGTGGTCAAGGGTCTTTGCCTTCGACTCAGCGCGTGATCATAGGGTCCTGGGATCGAGTCCCATATCTGGCTGCCGGTGGGGAACCTGATTCTCCCTCTTTCTATGTCTCTACCTCTGTGTCTCTTGTGAATAAATAAATAAAATCTTATAAAAATTAAAATTAAAAATATTACAATGACAGTTCATTATGACCAAGTGGAATTTATTGCAGGAATACAAAACTGGCTTGAAAAATTGAAAATCAGTCAGCATAATTCACCATCTTAAAAGAATTAGAAAGAAAAATATGTTGCATTCCAGAAGGTGAATCAAAGCAGAAACGGCTGTTGTGAACTGGTCCAAGGCATGCAGTGATGGAAGGTCCTGGAGACAGTACATAGCAGAACAACCAGACAGGAGATTCCTCTAGGCCAGAAAGGCAAGGGAGCCTTAGGGGCATGTGATCCTCAGGCCCACTGTTCCCCCCTCCTCCTATGGAAATTAGTGCACAAACTTTGAATGTTTGCCGCTGGAGGATCTCAAACTCAAGCTTAGAACTTCCAGAACAAGTAAACTGTGAAAATGGAGCTAAAATATTTCCTTTTTTTTTAATATTTCCAAATTAATAATATTTTTTAACTCCAAGAAAAAAAGAAAAACATAAATTAATTATACACAGAAAAGTATTTTATCAAATGTACATTTATGATTTTTAATACAACTCATAGCAAATTAGAAATAAGCTCTTTTTAAAAAAATTTATTTATTCATGAGAGATACACAGAGAGAGGCAGAGACACAGGCAGAGAAAGAAGCAGGCTTCTTGCAGGGAGCCCATTGCAGGACTCAATCCCAGGACTCCAGGATCACACCTGAGCCAAAGGTAGACTCAACCACTGAGCCACCCAGGTGCCCCAAAATAAGCTCTTTAGTGTCTAAAAAAATCCTACAGCAATAATTATTTTATGAGAAAATATTGAAAACTTTTACTCTAAGAAGAACAAATTAAGGATGACCACTTTTACTTAGTGTTATACTAGAGATACTAGAAAGTGCCAAAAGACTAGAAAAATAAACAAAGGCATGAAGATGAAGAGAAAGAAAACTATCGTTACTCACAGATGACTTGATTATATACACAGAAAATCTGAAGGAATCTACAAATATACCGTTAAAGTTAATACATGAATTTAGTTAGGCCACTGGAACAAGATTATTATACAAAAATTACCATTATATGTACCAAAAGCAAATAATTTAAAAATGCAATTTTAAGTGATTTTATTTTGGTACTACTGATACTATTTAGAGTAACCCTAAAAAGCATTTCTGAGGAATAAATCTAATGAAAAATGTGCAAGACTTCTACATGGAACAGTCAAAATAATACTGAGGATCATTAAATATATAAATAAATAGATATTTCATGTTCTTGAATTAGAATTACTCAATATTTGAAAACAATAATTTTTCCAGAAAGTGGTCTGTAGATTGGGTGTAGTCCCAGTCAAAATCTCAGCAAAATGTTTATGGAAAATAAAAAGATGATTCTAAGAGTTACATAAAAATACAAAAGGTCGGGAATAATCAGTATAGTCTTATAGAATAATACTATAGGATACCTAGACTTTTTATAAAGCTACAGAATTAAAATAGTATGGGATTCACACAAGGATAGTCAAACAGACCATTGGGAATATAAAACAGCTTAACATATATGGACACTTTATTTTGGGTAAAGATAGCCCTTAAGAGTAGTCAATAAAAGATGTTTTATCAATAAATGGTACTGGATATCTATACAAGAAAAAAGTTGATTTTTATACGTACATTATACCACACAAAAAAATCAATTCACGTTAGTCTGTAGATCTACATGTAAAAGGTTAAGACAATAAAGCTTCTAGAAGATAGGAGAATATCTTCATAACCTTGAAGTAAGAAAAGAATTCTGGAGGCAGGAAAAGCACTATCCAAAAGGAGGGGATTAATAAATTAAGACCTTCTGTAGATAACAGAACATCAGAAAGCATCATTAAAATAATTAAAAGGCAATTAAAAAATGACAGGAATCTTAAACAGTCACTTCACCAAAAAAAGATATCCTGGTGCCAATAAATATCTGAAAAGATACTCAAACTATTAATCTTTAGATGAATGGAAATTTTTTTTTTTTTAGAAATTAAAGTCCCAATGAGACTACTTTATACCTGCAAAAATGGCTAAAATTTAAAAGACTAACAACAAAAGTGCTAGTAAAAATGTCAAGCAAATGGAACTCTCATTTATTGCTGGTGGGACTGCAAATTGATTAAACAACTTTGGAAAGCTGTCTAGCAGTATCTACTAAACATCTAAACATCTATTGAACATACATATAACCTGTTATCTGCCAGAATTCCCAAAAGACACCTATGGGAATGTTCATGGCAACATTTTTCTTACATAGTCAAAAACTAGAAACTATTCAAAATCAACAATAGATAAATAGTGTAACCACATAGTGGGATACTGTACAGCAGTGAAAACAAACTATAGCTATATGCAATAGCATGGATGGGTCTCACAAATATAATGTTGAGTAAAATATGCAAAAGAATAAGTTCTATTTGTTCCATGTTTTTTTAATCCAAAAATAGGGGACACCTGGGTGGCTCAGTGGTTGAGTGTCTGCCTTTGGCTTAGGGTGTGATCCCAGGGTCCCAGGATCGAATTCTGCATCAGGCTCCCCACAGGGAGCCGGCTCCTCCTCACTCTGCCTGTGTCTCTGCCTCTCTCTCTCTCTGTGTCTTTCATGAATAACTAAATAAAATCATTAAAAAAAAATTTTTAAGAAATAGAGGGCCCTATAGAAGACATGAATAGACATTTTTCCAAAAACATACAGATGTACAACAGACATGTGAAAGGTGCTCAATCAGTTATCATCAAAGAAATGCAAATCAGAACTACAATGAGTTACCACCTCACACCAGTCAGAATGGCTAAAATCAAAAACAAGAAATAACAGATGTTGCCAAGGATATGGAGAAAGGAGAACTCTCTTACCCTGTTGGTGGGAATGCAAACTTGTGCAACCACTCTGGAAAACAGAGTGGAATCTCTATAGAGATACCTCAGAAAGTTAAAAATAGAGCTATTCGACAATCCAGTATTTGGTACTTAGCCAGTATTAGGTACTTAGCCAAAGAATACAAAAATACTAATTCAAAGAGATACACGTATCCCAATGTTTATAACAGTTATATCCACAATAGCCAAATCATAGAAATAGGTCAGGTGTCCATCAACTGATGAATAGATAAAGAAGATATATATATATATATATATATATATATATATATATATAATATACATATGATGGAATATTACTCAGCCATAAAAAAGAGTGCAATCTTGCCATTTGCAATGACATGGTTGGAGCTGGAGAGTATTTTACTAAGCGAAGTAAATCACTCAGAGAAAAACAAATACCAGATGATCTCACTCATATGTGAGATTTAAGAAACAAAACAAATGAGCAAAGGGAAAAAATAGACAAACCAAGAAACAGACTGTTAACTCCAGAGAACAAACTGATGGTTACCAGAAGACAGGTGGGTGGAGTCATGGTTCAAATAGGTAGGTGATGGGGATTAAGGAGTGCACTTGTTGTGATGAGCTCAAGGTGCTGTATGGAAGCACTGAATCACTATCTTGTACACCTGACACTAACATTTCACTGTATTTTACGTAACTGGAATTTAAAAACTTAAAAAAAATAGAGGGCCATAATAATGGAATTGCTTCTTTTCATCAATTTGTAGTATAGAAAAATGCAGTATAAACTGCATTTTCTCCCCCTTCTCTCAGCATTGGCTTATATTAAGATAAGGGATTAGAAATTCTAGAAATGGGTAGTTGTGATGGTTGCACAATATAGTGAATGTACTTAATGTCACTGATTTATATAATTAAATATTGTTAACAAATTAAATGTTATATTAGGTATATTTTACCACAAAAAAGATGATCAGGTGCACCTGGGTGGCTCAGTCAGTTGAGCATCCAACTCGATCTAGTTCAGGTCTTGATCTCAGGGTCATGAGTTAAAGCCCTACTTTGGGTTCCATGCCAGGCATTGAGCCTTCATCAGAAAGAAGATCAAACATAGATGCAAATATATAAAACTAGAGGTTGGGGGGTTACTAATATGAAATGTCTTTAGTATAATATTGCTAAATAAACTAAAGGAAATGACTCTGAAACCTGCCTATCTTCTTGTGTTTCCTAATCTATAAAAACAAAGTATTAAAAAAAAAAAGTATTCCTGTCTATTTTATATTTTCCCAGCGTCATATCCTGTAACTTTATGAGCTAATCTTGTTTTAAAAATTATCAACATGTAGTGTTAATAAGATATTTAGACTTATTTTGACATTTGAAGATACTGTTTTATACCAGAAATCATTTGGTTTTGATTTTTAGTTCTTTCACTATCTCAGACAGGCTGCTATGAGTGTATTCTGTGCTCAGTTGTCATTTCAAAATGCAGACTAATGAGTTGACAATTTGGCTTGTCATCCTTATAAAGTTTATTTTAATCCAGTAATCCTACAATCTTTAATTAATTAATTAATTAATTAATTAATTTTTATTTATTTTTTATTTTTTAATAATAAATTTATTTTTATTGGTGTTCAATTTACCAACATACAGAATAACACCCAGTGCTCATCCCATCAAGTGCCCCCCTCAGTGCCCGTCACCCATTCACCCCCACCCCCGCCCTCCTCCCCTTCCACCACCCCTAGTTCGTTTCCCAGAGTTAAGAATCTTTATGTTCTGTCTCCCTTTCTAATATTTCCTACCCATTACTTCTCCCTTCCCCTCTATTCCCTTTCACTATTATTTATATTCCCCAAATGAATGAGAACATATAATGTTTGTCCTTCTCCAATTGACTTATTTCACTCAGCATAATACCCTCCTCCAGTTCCATCCACATTGAAGCAAATGATGGGTATTTGTCATTTCTAATGGCTGAGTAATATTCCATTGTATACATAAACCACATCTTCTGTATCCGTTCATCTTTCGATGGACACTGAGGCTCCTTCCACAGTTTGGCTATTGTGGACATTGCTGCTAGAAACATCGGGGTGCAGGTGTCCCGGCATTTCATTGCATCTGTATCTTTGGGGTAAATCCCTAGCAGTGCAATTACTGGGTCGTAGGGCAGGTCTATTTTTAACTCTTTGAGGAACCTCCACACAGTTTTCCAGAGTGGCTGCACCAGTTCACATTCCCACCAACAGTGTAAGAGGGTTCCCTTTTCTCCGCATCCTCTCCAACATTTGTGGTTTCCTGCCTTGTTAATTTTCCCCATTCTCACTGGTGTGAGGTGGTATCTCATTGTGGTTTTGATCTGTATTTCCCTGGTGGCAAGTGATGCAGAGCATTTTCTCATGTGCGTGTTAACCATGTCTATGTCTTCCTCTGTGAGATTTCTCTTCATGTCTTTTGCCCATTTCATGATTGGATTGTTTGTTTCTTTGCTGTTGAGTTTAATAAGTTCTTTATAGATCTTGGAAACTAGCCCTTTATCTGATACGTCATTTGCAAATATCTTCTCCCATTCTGTAGGTTGTCTTTTAGTTTTGTTGACTGTATCCTTTGCTGTGCAAAAGCTTCTTATCTTGATGAAGTACCAATAGTTCATTTTTGCTTTTGTTTCTTTTGCCTTTGTGGATGTATCTTGCAAGAAGTTACTGTGGCCAAGTTCAAAAAGGGTGTTGCCTGTGTTCTCCTCTAGGATTTTGATGGACTCTTGTCTCACATTTAGATCTTTCATCCATTTTGAGTTTAATTCAAGTTGACAAAAAGTAGTATATAAGGCAAAGGAATCGTCAGTTTAACAGAGGGCTTTTTAGTAATTCCATATAGTTTTATTTTCTAAGTTTAGGTTATTCCGTAGGAGTCTACAGTATTGCTAAAGTGGTCTTATTTCAAAAAAGGCTGTAGATTAATGAATTTATTTAGCTCCTCTCACCACCTCAGTTATTTCTTCTCAATCCCTGAAGAAATGAGTTGAAAGTAAGTTCCATGTTTAAAAAATATGTCTTACCCCTCAACCAGTATGTTTCTGAGTCTTAGAAAATTACGGAGTATGATGATATTCATGTTCTCATATTCTCTGTCCCCCCTCCCCATTTCTTTCCTGTTCTCCTATTCCCCCCACCCCCTGCCACCCAAATCATTCTCTCTCTCTCCTTTCCACATCCTTGAAGCTATCCTGGCCTTTTAGTTGTACCTCAGGCTGTACAAGACAGTAGTTTACCAAGAGTTGCACGCTGCTATCGACACAATCGCCTGCCTGTTGTATGTTGGAAGAACTCAAGAAGCGGTACCCTGCTTCTCCGATCTGGAGGATTCCATGGCAAGGGAGTGGTTGGTCTTTTCAAATCTCAGAACTCCCCTCAGGCAGGTAAGCATCTCTCTACAGCACAGTTAATGATCCTTTCACTTCAGAGAATTCCTAAAAATAAAGGAAGTAATATCTGGCAATATCATTTATGCCCTTATATTGAGCCTTCTCTCACATGCAGGCTTTCCACTGTGCAAAATAAAACATGTACTACTTGACAGTGTGGGCTTACACCTTGAATTTGACATCTTGCTTAATATGCCTATCTATATATGGGTTTTAGTAGAAATTATCATAATAAAATTTTTGGTTCTAGGCTATTTTTATTTCAGCAAGCCAAGGTATCCACAGATGGAAGCTAGATTATGCTAACCTTTCTCTTTCCTTCTGGGAAACATCCAAATATATTTAACAACTTCAGAGGCAAGTAGGGATTCTCTGTACCATGTAACATGAGATATTTTATCTCATTCCTACAAGTCACACACACGCACATACAAGTCAGCAAACTAATGACCAAAAAGCTGCCTTAAAGACTCTCAAGGAAAGGATATTTTAGGAAGCTAGAGGAAGGCCAACTTAAGAAAGCAGATAGTGCTGCTGCCCTGTTTTCTGAGGATATTTTTAAGGACTATCTCTGAGGTCTTAAAATCAGGAGCTATATTTTGCTGACCTTTCCCATAACTTCTAGCTTATAGTAGATGCTCAGTAAAATTAAACAATAGACCATCAAGATATCAGATCCAATTTAGGGACAACTATGTTCTTAACTGTTTAGAAACGAGATAAGTTCTATGGTTCAGAGGTAAAACAATGTGCTTTTGATATCTCTTTTTTATTCTCATATATTTCTCTCCTGAAAGTTAAAAATTGGCCAGTGCATCTTTAACCATTCACTTGACTAAAAGCTGCACACACATCATCATCATCATCATCATCACTATTATCCCACCTGTCTTGGAGTCTCAGCATTGGTATAATTAAAGGCAATTGGCTTTGAACTATTTTTGATACTGAGGAATCCTCCCAAGCCATATAGTAAATATAATAGAATGGAGCATATGTAAGTTAGGTAAAGTGAGGAAATCATTTCAGGAACACTGATAAGCATATCACTGAGCTTTTCATTGGAAAAAATTGAAATTATTTTATTCCACTGGTTTCTGATATTTTAAATCTAATATAAAATATTTCATATTTTTTGAGCTCACACATATGCTTATATTTTAATATCTTTGAAATTGGAATGTGATCTTAAAATTGATGTGATCTGAAAGAATTGTCACATTTTAAAAGGAAGAATTTTTAATTCTTAGTACATAAAAGAATGGTGCATCTTATAATTGATGACATTTTAGAATTTATAATAAAATTTAGAATTTTATTATATTTATAAAATACAATGGCATCTTAATGTTTGTAAAGTATAATTATGCTAATTTTTTATATTCAAGATATAAGAAAATTTGTTGACACCTCTTGTCCTTCTAACGAGTCCCTAATGATGCCTCTTTAAAGTGCCTGGGCCAATTTCAGTGATTCTTTGCTCTGTACAAACCAGTTCCAGACTACCTCAAACCTAGAATTGCTCTCACATTTATTTCCCTCTGTGCATCCCTCTGTCCCTTTCTTAGAAGGACCAGGGAATCTGGCAGTAGCTATTGCTACCTTCTCCTCATTTTCCTTTACTCTTCTGCAACAAACCCCTACAAGTTTGTGTGCCCTGTTAGACCTGTATGGCAGAACTAGAAGAAAGCTACTGACATGGGGAATTCTCACCTCTGCCCATTCAGGGATGCCAAGGGAACCCACTCCATCCTCTGCTCCCAGATAGTAGCATGGACAGGATAATTAAGGGAAATCATCAGGGAGATGTTGCCTTTTGTGACTCTTCATTTATGAATTGCTTACATAATGAGAAGCTACACCTATGCTTCAAACGACAGCCCTGTGCTGATTTTCCAGACCTGGGCTCTTTCTGGGAGGATGACGAGGCAACCAAGAATAGGTGTGGTGAAACCAATATCATAAGACGATAGCCATCTAATAATTTACAGCTTTGAGTGGGGCAAGTTTCTATATTTGGGTGTGGTAACTTGAAGATTATATACAGAAAGAATAATATAGGTAGGTAGATAGATAACTCTTATTAACAGAGACAGTTTGTTTTATTCACTTTTTCTTTTATAGCTCCTACCTCCTCTTTAGAATCCTCCAGTAGCATAGAACAAGAAAAATACATGCAAGCCTTACTGAACGCAGTTTCTGTGCACCAGAAACTTAGTGGCAGTAATACCCTTACCGTCAGGCCAGCACTTGCTCTGTCTCCAGGTAAGTACTAATCACACTTTTCTTCTTGACAGCTATGAAAGGTCAGATTCATTTCCAGGATTGGTCTCTTTAATTATTTATACTGTTCGTTTAGTACGACCCCTTAAAGCTTTATGCTGTGGGGCTATAACTTTAGCTCCTTTTACTTAAAAATCAGCATATTACTGTTAATGTCTAGTAACAGTAACTAAATGCAAGGATTCAGTTATTTACTTTTTAAAAGAGTAATAGGAGTGGAGAACATAAAGTCATCTCTCTTTTTCTTAGAATCTGTGTTACATAGACTTTAACATATTATTACAAGTTGAATGTATAAGTTGAATACCAAACTATTAAATGCATATGTAGTAAATCATCATGTATAAGTTTGAAATGCCTGAAATTTCTGCAGCCTTTTATGATTTGTAGTACAGTTTGTTTTCACTAGATTTGGATGAAGCCATTAAGACTTGTACTAATATTCTGTTTCAGTTATCATGTGATGGAACCCCAAAGGGTTCATGTAGAGGTAACCCTAATGTGTTAGACACAGGAGCATGTGACTTGAAAAGTTGGTCTCCTTGGCTTAATCAGCTATTTGAATTAGCTCAACATAAGCAGAAAGTGGCTTTTCTTGTAAAGTAACACCATGCATGCCTTGCTTCATTTATCATTAAATTCTCTGATTGCACTTGCCAAACCTAACTCTCTATAATCTTGCAAATGTGTGTATCTCTGAGGAAATAGTAACAGTGCCTTGTTATCTCTATTAAAGCTGTGGGTACTTAAAAAGTACAATGTTTGGCAGCAATTAGACATGCTACACATGAAGATAACTTTTTGTCATTTGAGTAATGTTAACCTGAACGACCTGGTTTTTGTTCTTCTTTTTGGCTGACTTTTAGGGACTGAAAGGAGGACTTCAAGAATGTCCACTGTGCTTAAGCAGGTAGTGCCAGGACATTTGGATGTAAACCCATCCAATAGCTTTGCTCGAGGAGGTTAGTAAGATTGATTTTATAACTGAGCACTGATACAACCTTGAAATCAGAAAACTTTACTCTAGATAGTGCTATTTTAAATCAACTAATTATGGTTCAAATTGTTCTTAATCACTCTTCTCTAAATACATGATCTAATTTGTTACTGGTATCGTGACAGATGAGTTTAGCCTCCTGGAACAAGAGATATAATAATGCTGAAATCTTAGCTATTGATGAGTTTGGAAGCGGCAGCAGGAGGTAAGGGAAACATATCTCAATCAGTGGCCAGCCCTGCAAAACTCTACAGTGCTTCAGGTTTGCAGGGTAGAAAAGCTGACCACAGACGCATTAAGCAGCTAGAGGGAAGTAAGTAATCTGAGCCTCAAAGAGTTGTGCCTGTAATTTTTACTCCTGTTCTCTGAAATACTGGGTTAGGGAACAAAAGAGAATGATATCCAGGTTACTCTTTTTCCTCTGGGCTCTAGCTCCTGGCATAAGGAAGTAGAAAAAGGCCTGTATTGCTCATTTAGCTCCAGAGGTGATCCACTGTGGTCTCTGGAGATTATGTGAGATTCTTTTACTTTTCAGAGGAAATTCTGTATTTGCTCTTTTAGCTCCAGAGGTGATCCACATTGGTCTCTGGAGATAATGTGGGATTCTTTTACTTTTCAGAGAAAATTCCAAAGCAAGTATCTTGATTATAAAATCTCCTACTTCATACTGGATTCATAGAATCTTGGGCTTCTCACTCCTATGCAATGCTGAATTCCCTTGGAAATGTACCAAGTGAATGATCCCAGTTCTACTTGAACATCACCAGTAATGAGAAATTCATTTCTTCCTAAAAGTAGTCTCTTGCGTTTGTAAGGAGCTCTTTATTTGTTAGAAAATTCTTTCTCATATTGATCTAAAAATCTGCCATTTTGTGGCTTTTACATATGGGCCCTAGCTCAGCCTTCTCAAGTTAGAAAATTCTAAATCTTGATCTCCTATACCATAGTCCTTTGAATTTAAAGCTGATACCATCTTTTCGCTCTTAGAACTTTCCAAATACCCCAATTCAAATGGTTGCCTTCTACTCACCATCTTTGTCACTTAGTGAACTCTCCATAGAGTTGAACTCATGCAGCCTAAGATTACATTAGATATGAGGATAGCTACATCACTAGGTTGACCCACATCTGAAATATCTTCCTATGTGCTCTTGTTCTTAATAATATACAGGACTAGCCTTGAGGATTGGTTTTTGAACCTAAATATACCATGCGCTGTATCTACAAAATTCCATCTTTTTTTATATGGACTATTGTTTTAGACTTTGAATCCTGATACTGTCTTCCTGTGTCTTAGCCTCTTGTCATGCATCAATTAGATCTCTGCCATCATGTAATTTGTTGTTTAAAAAATTGAGCAAACCAGAACTAAGAGCAGAAGTCTTCATCAAAATAATATAGAAGCCTCCTTAAAGAAAGAAATTGTCTGTTAATATATAGTAGTTAAAACTCCTACTAAAACCCACCTGGCCCATATTTCTAAATCTCTGCCAATCATTTTTTTTTAAGATTTTATTTATTTATTTATTTATTTATTTATTTATTTATTTATTTATCTATTTATTTATTTATTTATTTATTTATATTTTATTTATTCATAAGAGACACAGAGAGGCAGAGACACAGGCAGAGGGAGAAGCAGGCTCCACGTAGGGAGCCTGACACGGGACTCAATTCTGGGGCTCCAGGATCACTCCCTGGGCTGAAGGTAACACTAAACCACTGAGTCACCCGGGCTGCCCTCTGCCAATCTTTTTAATTCGATTTTTTCCATTCTTTCCAGCTGTTAACTATATCACAAAAGATTATATGGTTTGGTTATTTTACCACGACTCATACTCATTATAGGAATTAGAGCTTTTTCCTAAGTAATCATAAATTATCCATTAGTAATCCATTATAGAATTTGGTTCAGAATCAACATAAAAGAAGGCTGTTTTACAAAATTCACTTTTTCCCCTTTTAGAAACCAAGATTACTATGCCCATCTCCTGGCTGTCATCCTGGTTCTTTTTTTTTTTTTTTTTTTTTTTTTAGATTTTATTTATTTATTCATGAGAGACAGAGAGAGCGAGAGAGGCAGAGACCTAGGCAGAGAGAGAAGCAGGCTCCATGCAGGGAGCTCGATGTAGGACTCAATCCTGAGAATCCCAGAATCACATCCTGGGCTGAAGGCAGGCTCTAAACCGCTGAGCCACCCAGGGATCCCCTGGTTCTTAAGATACTTTTTTTCTGCCTCATTAGAACATTCTGCAATTGCAGGATTTCCTACTAGCTTTCAACCTTCTTCACTCATCTTCTGAATTAGTGTTTCAGGCCTGAAGGTCATTGTATTAGTTTGCTAGGGCTACTATAACAAAGTGCCACAAACTGGTTGTCTTAAACAATGATTGTCTCACAGTTCTCTGGAGGCTAGAAGTTCAAAATCAAGATGTTGTTAGGATTGATTCCTTCTGAGGGCCATGAGGCAGAATCTGTTCCATGCCTCTCCCCTAGCTGCTGGTGGCTTACTAGCCATCTTTGGCATTCCTTAGCTTGTAGAAGCATCACTCAGGTGCCTTCATTTTTATCTGATGTTCTCCCTATGTGTCTGTCTCCAAATTTTCCCTTTTTATAAAGACATTAATCATATAAAATTAGGGGTCCATCCCCCTCCAGTGTGACCTCGTCTTAACTAATTACGTTTGCAATAATTCTGTTTCCCAGTAGGGTCACTGAGGTACTCAGTGAGGGGTTAGGACTTCAATGTATGAGTTGGGGGTGGAGGCATACAGTTTAACCCATAACATTTATATATAGCTCTCCTTTGAATTTTTAAAATACCATTGTTTTAAAGCTTAAGATACATACGTCATTCTTATTTCTTTCTTGATGAATTTGAACATAAAATAGTACAATGACTGTCTCCTAAGGTTCCTGCCTGCTCTTTCTGTTGCCAAGAGCTCCTATCAGAATTTGGCTCAAGGTTGCAATTCGACTTATTGCTTTGTTTACCATTGAAAGTTTATATTGTCAGTAAGGCATGTCAACAATTTTTCCCCATTCTGCTCATAAGTTTTGACTTTGTAAACTTTAAGAACACATTATTTATTCCTCCATTTGGCCAGATGACTTGTAATATAAATTTCAGGTACAAAATTACCTCTTCTAGGTTACTGCCTAGGGCTCATGGATAGTCACCAATATGTTTGACCTACATTATCTTCTCTTTTTTCAATATTGGCCTCAGAACTCAGCCTTTTTTATGCAAAAGGATCCCAACTTATGGTCACATTCTAGTCATGAGTTCATTCTTTGCTATTCTCAAAGGTACCTAAAAGGCTATATTTACCTCTTACTGTCAAAAATCTATTTGATTTGTTTCTGACCCATTCTATACATAATGAGGCCATAATTATTATTTCTGACACCCTTCCCAAATATTTTCTTCTGAAAATTACTGTGAACATTGTGTTTCCTTACGACACTTTTTTGTTCCTAACCAGATGCCCATCGTTCTAGTATCTTAAACTAGGATCCAGAAACATAAATCTTACCTTTTTATTCCATCTCTTAATTCTTTTCTCCCAAAGCTTCCTAAATCTCCCAGGGTCCCAGTGGTTAACTGGAAGATGAGATACTGCTGTTTCCTGGCATGTTGGACTTCTTCTTTGATCCCTAAAGCTGCTTCCTTTGTCTCTTCCAACAGTGTCATTCCTCCTCACTTAGAATAACAGGAATGGACTGGAGCAAGCAAGTTTGGGAAATCTTAGAAGATTCCCTATTAACATTGACTATGACAGGCAGACACACACTTGTATGGGCCAAGTATAGACACTTACACACCTTTCAAATAGTTCATTTCCTTGTACGTCCCCTCAATGAGAGGTTCTTCATTTTTCCAGATAGCTAGGCACCATTTCTTCAGAAGTTCTTCATCTACCCTGTGTGGGAAGAGCCTCCCAGCTCTAAATCTTCCATCTAACCTTCCTCTTTTTGTCTCTTCTCTGTATTTTTACTGTCTTTTCATTCCTTTCATTGTCATAGTCCTAGGTTCTGATTTTCTTCTTAGGTTATCTACACTATGTGCCTTTCTCACTGTGATGATGAGCCAGAGTTTAGATTGACCTCCACCTTCTCCATCACCCTTTTTTCAGTCAGGGCAATCACTTTGCATTCTGTGTTGATGAATTCTAAGGCAGGGAAAGCAACTTCTTTTACACAAGAACCAATTAAGAAGTAAAGATGTGAATAAAGCACATTACTTTTCATTTATAAATTAAAATCACTTCCAAGCTCTATGGAGAAAGCATGTACTTCTAACTTGGATAAATTATTTTGTTGACTCGAAAAATGTCATGAAAGGGGCACCTGGGTTACTTAGTCAAGTGCAACTCTTGATTTCAGCTCAGGTCTTAATCTCAGGGTTGTGAGTTCTGTGCTGGTCGTGGAGCCTACTTTTAATTAATTAATTAACTTTTAAAAAGAAAATGGGTACTGCCTCCTAAATAAAAAATATAACAGCTCAGTATATTTGAGAAGTAACCACATGGAGGCTGGCTTTTAATTTTTCCTCCTATACACTTCCATGGCCCTTTATGTTTCTCTACACGTGATATTTTATCCTTATAATAATCTCTAGGATATGTATTTTAAGAGTCTCTGAGAAATGAAGTGATTTGGCCAAGATCACATAGCAAATAGCATAACTGGTACTGGGATTGTTCAGTCCATTTCAATGCAGCATTCACTGAATATAGCTTGTACCTCATGCACCATGCTAGTCATAAGGCCACCTTGATAAATTCAGTATCCATCACCGCATCCAACCCAAGTATCTTTTTCCTCTTCTCCTTTGGCCTGAACAGAGTAGAGGGAACAATACCAGTGCTTAGGAAACACTCATGTTTTGAACACCAGTGCGTTCCTCTGGGTGGGATGAACTGCACGTTTCTTCCCTGAAGCAATCCCCTTAGCCAGACCCTGCTGGACAGTTCCAGGACCACATGGTTGCTTACACAACAGGACACTAAGAGTTTGATTCAGTTACATTCAGGTTCAAACCACAGTGCCACCACTTAATGTGTGATTATTAAACAATTTAGGAAACCTTTTAATGCTCAGTGTCCTCATCTATAAAGTGCAGATAGTAAATAGTATCTAGTTTTAGAGTAGTTATGAGGAATAAGTGAAATAATGTATGTAAAGCACTTAGCTTAGTAACTGGTTCATAATAAGAACTCAATAAATGTTAGTTCCATGATTGCTGTTGTGATTATTAGTTATAGTTGCCTAATACTCCACTGAGATGGGAGGAAAGTCTACATTTGCATTTAAATTACCTTAAACCAGGTTGTTCCTCACAGGCCCAAGGCAAGAAAATTGAAGACATCTGCTCTAAGTCTAGGCCAATAATTTACAAACTGTTTTGATCATGATTCATAGTTAAAAATACATTTTATATTATATTACAGTATGTATTATATCAGGTAACACTAAGTCACGATGCAAAATGTATATATACTAAAGCAAAAACCACCAAGGGGGGGGGGGGGGTCTAATGCCTTTGGATAACATGACTGCCAGATGGGCTTACAGTTCTCAAAGCCCTCTGCTGGCCCCATGTCATTAAAGGCCATTTGCTCATTGTTGATTTTCTGCTATGTAATGAACGTTTGGCAGTTTTTCATTAGTGAGCCTCTATTTGGGGAAGTGATTAATTTTTTTTTATTATTTAATACCCTTCTTTTCATTCTCTCAGGGCAAATAATCAGAATTGAAGATACATTAGAATGGTCATAACAGCTCCAAATGTATCAATTTTCAAAAAGAAAATAATCCGCAACTGTTTTTAGTACCTATATATTAGGCTCTCAGCAAGGATACAAGAATAGATAGGATTAGGTCCCTACCCTTTGGAACACAAAATCTAGTAGAATAAAACTATGCAGTATGATCACAGTTTAAATAGAGCTCTCTACAACTCTGGAGACAGTGAAGAATGCTTTTCAAAGGAGTTCACATTTTTCCTGGATCTTAAGGGTTAGGGAGTTTATCAGGTAAAGGAGTGTGAGAATCTGTTCTAGGCAAAGGGCCCCACATACAAAACTGGTGTGTGTTCAGGGAATAGCATCTCAGAATCAGGAACCAACCAGTCAGACTTTACTACAAGCATTTAGGAATCCCATATTCCTTTAGGAAAGCTCAAAACCTTAGAAAAAAATAGCTGACCAGCACAGGAGGCCTTGTGCCTTTACCATGTTGTCCCATGGTCCTTGTTCTGTCTTGCAAAAGAATTCCTTGTGTGCAATCAGCCAGTGCCTCTGCAATCCTTAGCTTTTTTTTTTTTTTTTAAAGATTTTATTTATTTATTCATGAGAGAAAGCGAGAGAGAGGTAGAGACATAGGCAGAGAGAAAAGCAGGCCCTATGCCCGGAGCCTGATGTGGGACTCAATCCCAGGACCCCAGGACCAGGATCTGAGCCAAAGGCAGATGCTCAACCACTGAGCTACCTAGGCACCCAACCCTTAGCTTTCTGAATTCCTTTGGCCACTAAAGCCATTAATACCCTTTATTTTCTGCTTCTGACAGAGTAAGGCAGAAATGAAAAAACTGCTAATGATTTTCTTTTTATCAAATTATGCGATATGCAGTTTTACAGTATATAGCTTAATAATACTGCTGTTAACATTTTCAATCCTGAATAAATACAGAATCATTTTCTTTAATTGACTTGAGCAGTTCTTTGCTCAAGAAATAATATAACTGTAACCTACTGCTCACCACCTTTGTTACTACCAGGTAAAGTTTGCCATAGTCACAGGGCACTTTTTTCTGCCAGGAAAAAACAATATTACTCAAATTACAAAAGTATTATCTCTAATACTGCCTATCATTTTGGTGCAAGTAGGGGTTTTAGGAGAAGTCATTACCTCAATCATCACAAGCTATATTTTTTAGTGGCATTGGGGATTGTCACAGGATCATGAATTTTTGCTGCTCATACTATCTATTAAAAATAAATGTAATTTCAAAATGAAAAGAAAAAAGCATAGTGTGGCATTGCTTGATGCTTTACTGCAGAAATATGCACTTAGTTATTCCAAATGGTTACTAGAGCTTCATTCCTGATGTGATGACTTTACTCAAAGAACAAACGTGTTATATAACACGTAGCATTTGCCAATCAATCAGCTTCCTTAAATCCTAGGGCCAATGCATTCTTAACGTTTACCCCCCACCCTCAATTCTTTAATTTTATATAAATTTATTTCTCACCAAATGACAATCTTCAAAAGCTTATTCCATTTGGTATAATTTGTTAGTGGCACTCTGCTGTGCTGTCCATTTCATTGTGCTTATAATATTTATAATCAGGAGCTGAAATTTCATTTAACAGGCACTCAGTTCATCTTTTTTGTGTGACTGTGCAGATTTTTGTTAGTCATATTTTCTATTTATACTTTTATTATATTTACATTTCCCCCTGTGTTAACTTAATCTCAAAAATTAAATAACCTATTCTTCTCTTACTCAATTTGCTCTGATGTTTGCTGCTATCTACATTTCATTCCTCCTTCTGTCTTTAATCTCACTTACCAGTGCATGGGTACAGAGATAAGTGTTTTACTCAGTCAAATCCCAAATCTTCAACTAAGGGAAGAGTCCATAATCAAGGTACTGTATTATCTGTCCTGATGTGTCACTCTTTTTTAACCATCTTCATACGAAAGCATTTTTGTTACAAGTGACTTTTTTCACATTCGTTTGTCAAATTATGTCCTTCATTTTCACCCATATTCTGAATTTGTTCTGTGATTCCATTTATAAACACTTGCCATAATATCTAAGACAAACTCATAGGTCATGTAGAAAGATTCATCCATGTTTTTAAGCAGAAATCACCTAAAACACCTTTTCCTGGGAACTGGTCTCCTGATATGCTTATAAAGAGAGAAGCAGATGAGACAAACATTATTGTGGTGACTTGCAGTCACCTAGAAACATGGATTAATTTAACATTTGGCAAATATTAAAGCCTTCTAAATCTAGGGAAGAAACCCAACTTTAGGGAAGCAGTGGCAGTGGCCTGTACCCCAGTGACCCCATCACGAGCATGAACACCATGTGAACATTTATGAGGGGCCCTGTTATTTTTAAGGTACTACAATGTTTTTCAAAATTTGAGGCTTAGTATTTGCCTTTGTGTTTGGATATTGAATATTGAGTATTCACTTGCATGTAGAAATCCTTGACTTTTCTAATTAATATAATTAAGGTCAATTTATAACATGAGATTCTTCTAGCAGCTTAGCTTTGGCCTTTCCCTTAGGAGACATATGAGACATCTGCTTTTGACTGAAATTTTAAATAAAGCTAAGGATCAGTGAAATGCACATTACTAAATTTATAACTTCTTACTATTTTTCATGAATACTAGAACAAAAAGGTGAGAATATAATCTTTGCTGGGTTAAATTTCTATCATTTTGGCATGACACATATATATTAATTCTAAATCCAACCTTAGATTTTAATAGGTATAGTAAAGTTCTAATTTATTACTTAATCTCCATTTCTTGTTGTGTTGACTGGCTAAAGCAGAGGAGTGTTCCTTACTTCTTTCACAAAACCCTGTGAAACTGAGTCACTATGTGTTATCTCTTTGTTGCCTTCTGCCCACATTTTTTGTTTCCTTAGTGTCTGTGCACTCTTTCTATTTATGATCTCAGCATTCATTTATAAATACTGACTTTACATAAAAATGCAAAAATAGGATTGACTTGGGTGATTTCTTAGGTCCCTCCAACCCAAAGATTGTGTGATTTGGAAATGTTGTATTGAATAGTGCTTATATGTTGTAAAAGTAAACGACAAATTACCAATATGATCCATGATATATAACTTAGGTGAATTAACTTGCTATTACTTCTAAAACTGAACCTACAGAGAGCATGCATCTTTTCCCTATTCAGTGGCATTCCCACATCAGATTATCTCACTCAATCGTTTTGGCTTTTGTGAAGGTGTATGGGCAAGTCTTCGCTCTAGCACTCGCCTGATCAGCTCTCCAACATCTTTCATTGATGTTGGTGCCCGACTGGCAGGCAGGGACCACTCCGCCTCCTTTAGTAACAGCACCTACCTGCAAAACCAGCTCTCGAAACGCCAAGCAGCCCTTTATATATTTGGTGAAAAGTCTCAACTAAGGGTAAGATTTCTTTTCCTCACTTAGAAGCTTTGCAGATACATGAAGGAAGTTTATAAAACCTATTTCAAAACAGCTTTCCTAGAAATTTTGTTTTACAGCATAAATTCTTAACCTGGAGTTAATAATCAGTCTCAAAAAAAATTTTAGTTGATATATATGTATGTATATATGTCTAAATATACTTACTCATAATCATTATAAAATCGAATATCAGGAATATTAGGAAGTGTATGTACAAAAAAGAAATAAGGCTCATTCAGGGTATGTTTTTCCATTGTCTTAGTTCCATAGGAATCTGTACCCCTGGCAAAATAGATCCCTATAGATAATGAAAGCTACAGGAAGGTAGAGGAGTGAAAAGAAGACCATGACACTACATATGGAGACAAGGAAAGGCCAAGACTGTTTTCTAAGTTAAATTTTTAAAAAACTTTGCAAGGCTGTATATATAGAAATACATGTCTTAAGACAAGTGAGAAAGTTCAAGATATTAGATACTAATCAACTTTAGTCTTTTTTAAATGATTATGCTAAAGAACTTCATTATGCTCAGATCCTATAAATTGGAAAGATAGTCTCTGCCTCCAAAAGCAACTATTCCTTGGGATTGTTTTAGCAATGCACACATTACAAAATACATTGCCACTGATAGGTTTGTGGGAAATAAAAGTATTTGTTAAGTCAGAAATCCCCTCAAAGTTTAGCTGACTCTAGTCAGCACTGGACAATCTAGACAGACCTTCTGTTGAACCATGGAGCAGGGGCTGTGAGCAGGATCCCACATGCTTGGTTCTCAAGATGCCAGTGATTGAGTCATCTCTTCTCTGGCAAGCTGTCTTTGCTAGCTCTTCTCCCACTGCCAGGACTGCTGCAATCACTTAGTCACAACCTTTAGGGTAGAGGGCATGAAACTGCTGGGTAATACTCAGTTTTGAAGTATGCACACGTGTCTTCTGATACAGCAGATAACTTTATATCCAGAAAATAGTTGGAACACTTGTCAACAGTAATCCAGGGTTGCCTGTACAGCCTCTTTGGCACCAGCGTCTTTCCCAGAGCACAGACTTTCCACACTTCAGCACACCACTTATTCATAACCTGATTCACTCTCCAGGCTTTGTCTCCTAAATTCTCACCTCTGCCATTGCTTTTGCACATCAGTCTTCAGATGAGCTGTGTGATCAGGCATATATGAGTAAGAAAGACTGACTCCTTGCAACTCTTCCTCCTCTTTCTCCCTCCCTTTCTCCTTCCTTCTTTCTTTTATCCATAAAGTATTATATTTTAAAAAACATAATACCACTATCCCGGCACAGTGGTTATTAGGGTTTCTGTATATTCCATTCAAGTTTTCCTTTTATTTATTCAATTGTATCTGTAGAGTGTAGGTCCTTATCTGTCTGGTGTGTGCCACATTCTGGCTAACACAGTGCTGTCTAGTTGTAACCCAACACTTTCTTCTCCCCACAAAGGAGACATATAGGAAAGCAAGTAAGTAGGGAATGACCTATTCTAAATAATCTTGAATTGCCCTTGCTAACCGTTTTCAATTTACAATACCTTAGACTTAGAAACAAATTCCTTTTGACCTAGTGTTGGTCTACACTATGGTTAATAGTTCCTGGTTCATAAGATGTGCATACCTAGTTCATGTACATTTGAGAAATGGAAAGAAACCTGGTTTTCCTGGAAAGTAAACTATCTTTTATCTATTATAAGTTTAAAAAAAAAACTAGCAGATAAGAACTTGTGTATACTACTAAGTTCTTATCTAAAGAACATGGTTCCATGTCGTGTAATAGTCTTCATAATTACTTTCATCACTACATGGCATTCCATGTTGTTGAATTTTTATATTTATCTTCTGTATGTAAAATTGCAATCACATTTACAAGCATATAGTTTTTTTTATTTTTTTTTTTTTAATTTTTATTTATTTATGATAGTCACAGAGAGAGAGAGAGAGAGAGGCAGAGACACAGGCAGAGGGAGAAGCAGGCTCCATGCACCGGGAGCCCGACGTGGGATTCGATCCCGGGTCTCCAGGACCGGGCCCTGGGCCAAAGGCAGGCGCCAAACTGCTGCGCCACCCAGGGATCCCTAGTTTTTTTTATTGAGACACAATTCAGTAGGGTTTTATTTTATATTTTATATTTTTTCTTTAGGGTATCTTCCTTTTTAAAAGAGGGATTATTAAGACAAACTTTTTTTCTTGGTACATGTTAGAAATGCTATTTTAAAAAAGAGAATTAGGATTTTTTGCTTTTTATTTTAAAACTATAATATACCTTTTTAAAAATACTCTGAAATAACCAATATAAAACATTAGCAGACTCTATGTATAAGTTCTTGGCAGCAGTTTTTTTTTAATTGTGATAAAATACAAATAACATAAAATTACCATCTTCATGCGTACAGTTCAGTAGTGTTATGTATATTCATACTGTTATACACCCAATCTCCAGAAAGCAATTTTACTCTTAGAAAAGCAAATAGTCTAGTACAGTAATTTTAGCAGAATGTGAAGAAAGCACAGAGAATATGAGAAAACCAATTCATTCTTTGACATGAAAAGGTTGAGAACTTTTAAATCTTGAGAACTAGGGCAGCCTGGGTGGCTCAGCGGTTTAGCACTGCCTTCAGCCCATGGCGTGATCCTGGAGACCCGGATCGAGTCCCGCATCGGGCTCCCTGCATGGAGCCTGCTTCTCCCTCTGCCTGTGTCTCTGCCTGTCTCTCTCTCTCTCTCTCTCTCTCTCTCTCTCTCCTCTCTCTCTCTCTCTCACATGAATAAATAAAATCATCAATCAATCAATCTTGAGAACTAGGCAACTAGATTATCAAAACAAAATAGACCAAAGGGCCATCAGTTTAGTATTTTTAAATTATAAATACAACCTCATGTGGAATAAATTTCATATGGATTAAAGATGTAAATTATAAAAGTATTCAAATAAATAGAGACTGATACATGTGTCATACTGAATGGAAAAAATACTATCCCAGTGCTAGAAATCACAAAATCTTTCAGAATTTACTATATATAAAATTTTGTATTATTAGCTTTAAAAGAGTAACAGTAACATTAGTAATCTTAGGGCAGTGAGGTAGTGATTTTTATTTCCTTCTCAATGTTTATCTCTACTTTTTTTTCATTTTACAATGACTGTGTTTTACTTGCATAATAAGAAACAGATATGTGTATATCTACAAACTTTAATTTGTAGAGTTCTGGAACCTCAACAGTATATTACCTTTTCATTACAGGGTATATCTTGGGGAAACTTAATTTACAGTTTTGGATTAATTATGCTGTCCACGTGTCATTGGTTCCTCTTTAGGCTTCGAGGGTCATGGCCTTATAACTGGCTTATATATGGTATTATGAATTCCATCAGGTTCCAGCCTACCAGTAGCCTCTCCAAATTCTCAGAATGACAGCAAGCCAAGTCAAACCACAAGACCTTACCGAATGGCTCTTTCCAGTAATACTGACACATTAGCCACACAAGATTGACTTTCCTGACCTCTGCAACCTCTGTAGCTACTTGGCCTCAACTAACTGTGCATCATTAAGTATTGCCCTGTTAAAAACAGTGCTCTTTTACCTATAGCACTGCATCTGCCTAATTCTCTGCATCTTCACCCACAGAACTTCAAGTTAGAATTTGCTTTAAATTGTGAGTTTGTTCCTGTTGAATTTTATGACATCCGACAAGTTAAAGCCAGTTTCAAAAAACTGATGAGGGCTTGTGTTCCAAGCACCATTCCTACTGACTCAGAAGTGACCTTCCTGAAAGCCCTGGGAGACTCTGAGTGGTTCCCACAGGTAATGTCTGGAGCAGCTTGTCTTATAACTAAGAGAAAGAAAAGTCCAAGTAGATAAACAGAATGGGATACTTGAGGGGGAAAAAATATTGTGTGCCCTCACTACCTGACATTCTCCCCTTCCTGTATGCCCTCCATAAAGACTTTCCAGTTTCAGGGAACCGTATGATATAGAAGATGGCAGGGGGTAGAATTCTTCATCCCTGGGCTTTCATCTCTCTATAATTGAAAATTAGGTCTTCATGGGTTGCTGAGGAGGAGGACATCTTTATTGTTCGATGGAAACTTTCTGATATGCAGTAAATTTAATCATCGAAAAATATTTATAGGACTCCTGCTCTGTTATCAGCAGAGTGAGGATCCAGGACAGAATGTGACATCTGATGACTCCAAGAGCCTTTCCCTGTTACTTTCTTACCTTCCATGTGTCTCTGCCTTTTCCATGTGTCTAGATTTTAGAATCACCCTCAGACCAGCCACCAAAATCATTTTGGATACCCTAAAACCTACCTAAGGTTTAGGAAAAACTGCATATCCTTTCGTCAGCTCAGTCAAGCTTGGGATGTTTTTAATTAAACTCTTATTAAGAAATTAAGGAGAAATAGGTATGCCAGCACACATAACCCACATTTCTTCCAGACCACAGAAGAAAGGTATTTATGACATGCATGTTTTAGACACTGATGCAGACATTTAACCAAGAGCATCTCTGCGGTATACCCTTCAGCCTTGTCTTCAGGCCACTGATGCTATGCCCATTATTCCTTTGCCCCCTATAGGAGTTCCCAAACCCTCTAATCTCCTGTTCCTATCTGTCTCCAAGCCTCCTGCCTCTCTTAAGGAGGAAAAAGAGTTGTTTTCCATAAACCAGGAAATGATTGGGAGTACCTAAGGCAGTGACTATTCTCAAGATACTTAAACTCTTTTTAAAAAAAAAATTAGCTATAAATCTGGATCAGGGTATGTTGATGACTATTATAGCAGTTCAGGATACTTTTGAATACCCATGGAAGAAGCTGATCAAGACTCCCTTCTATCCCAAAGCTATGAGCCCCAACCCCAAACTATTCTCACTACCCAATCTATCTGTGTTTCTGATACATTCTGTGTCCTACTTCTTACTCCAAAATAGATCCTTACCAGAAGTTGGTAAGTAAAGTCAGTGGAAAATATTGCCCCACTTGGAATATTGGCATTTTAAAAGTTAACTCAGAGCAAATGCT
This sequence comes from Vulpes vulpes, assembly GCF_048418805.1. Classification (NCBI taxonomy): domain Eukaryota; kingdom Metazoa; phylum Chordata; class Mammalia; order Carnivora; family Canidae; genus Vulpes; species Vulpes vulpes. The sequence goes on from NC_132790.1 coordinate 16,705,246, forward strand.
AAGCCCAAGAGAATACAGGCCTGGTAATATCTATGTTATAGGAACAGGGAGTAAGGAGTTTCCCATTGCTGGAGAGGACATGTGCCTTGTTCCTAGGTATAAAATAGCCCAGATCTCTTTAAAGTATGAGGGATTTTATTTTGTTTTATGTTAGTTGACAGATCCATTCTACAATTTATATCAAAAGATGCTTATAATAGTTTTAAACTATAATATACAATTGGTTTTGAATCTATATGGTCTGCTCACCACCTAGTTGTTCATTAGGGACTTTGAGTCTTTTGGGTTGGCTTCAAAAGCTGAGCACAAATATAAATTTTCTTTCCATTTAATATATAGTGCAAATAAGAATGTCTTTTTTTAAATATAAAATTAATTTGTCAAAAATTCAGCCCTTTAAAGTGTACAATTCAGTGCTTTTTAGTATATTCACAGAGTTCTGCCTCCATCCTCCTATCTAATTACAGAAAAATTAAAAGTATCTGAAATAGAACCGATTATATCATAGAAAAACAAATTTTAAATCCAATAACTGTGTTGGTAGGGCCACTTAGAATCTGACTTTTCCACTCTATGGGGTTACATAGCTCTTCCACTTTGGGGAGATCATGTAGGGTCAGTTTATTTCATTGTCTATCATTTGAACACGTTGTTTTAAAATGTATCTACTTCTAAATTATGTCATTGTTTCATCTTGATTTTGACAAAGAACCTTAAGCATTTAAAACTAATGTGATTCTTTTGTCCAAATACTTCATCCCTAACTTGTTTCATTATCTAAGGTTGATAATGAGTCTGTCTGTTCTTGGTGTTCAGAAAGTGCCTGGTCTAATTGTGGCCTCCTTTCCTATTTCTTAGCTTCACAGGATAATGCAGCTGGCTGTGGTTGTATCAGAAGTACTTGAGAATGGTTCCTCAGTTTTGGTCTGTTTGGAGGAAGGCTGGGACATCACTGCACAAGTAAATGATTAAAACAGTTTCAGATACTTAGTTTTAGATTTATATTTAAATTCAGTTGTTTTTAAATCCTGCAGATGAATCTTTTGTATAATGACTAATGTGTTTATGGACAAAGTCCTATGTTAAAAACCACCATATCCATCAGAAAGTTTTGTGCCCTGAGCTTCCAGGCACTACATACCCTGGAGCTCTGGTCCAGGGCATCTGGCTCCCTCATGACAGATACACCATGCGAGCATACAAATGGAGCCGTTGATCAGAGGGTAGGACATGGACCGTCCTTCCTGGGTTTTGTCAGTCCTTTCCCTGGCTTTCAATAAGCTCCTCCTTTATCCACTGTAGAGTAAAAAAAGGGTATAAATATAAACTATGTAAGACATTAATCTGTATCTGCCAAAAAGTAGATAATAGGTTGGAACTGATCCTCTAGCCTTATTAATTAACCTGCAGGAGGGGACTATAGTCAGCAAACTGGTTAGGTAAAGAAAGATTAAAATCATAATTCCCTGAAAGAAAACATGTAGCCAAAATGAGTTTGAGTTTTAGTTTTTACTGGAAGTTTGCAGAATTAATTTGATTGGCTGTCCTGGAGCAGCTAGTGAACAAATTTGCTGTTATGGTAACTTTGCCTGTCTTAGTAACACAATTTTTTCAGGACCGAAAGTAATGTATCCATCCTGCTTGTGTCCTAGGTGATATCCCTGGTTCAGTTACTCAGTGATCCCTTTTATAGGACACTTGAAGGCTTTCGGATGTTGGTGGAAAAAGAATGGCTCTCTTTTGGTCATAAATTCAATCAGCGGAGCAGCTTGACCCTCAATTGTCAGGGTAGTGGTTTTACTCCAGTCTTCCTGCAGTTCTTAGACTGTGTACACCAGGTAAGTAGAGCAGACTTTAAATTGACTTGATATGAAAGAAAGAAAAGAATTAACATTTATTGAGCATAGCAGTGCTGTGCCAGGTATCTTCATGTCATGATTCTGATGGACTCAGCCATAAGGCTTGCTGAAATCTTAGCAGTGGATTACTGGGAATAGAGAAGAAAAAAAAAAAACTAGTTGGTTTCTGAATCTAGGATAGCTGAGTTAGCTACTGGCTGGCCCCCATGTGAAGTAGCCAGCACTCTAACTTATCATCTCCCAAGAAGAGGAGCAAACTTGGGTTTGTCGTTCAGGAAGGTTTGATCTATGATAAAACAGCAAAAATCTCTAGGTGATGAAAGGGCCTGAAATCCAGCAGGTGCTCATCCCCATTCTGGAGGATGTTAGCTTGTGCCTAGGAATATGGAAGGTGGAGCTTAACCCCTGAGAAGGAATCAGGGCCCAATCAGTCAAGCCTGTGAGGTTGAGAAAACTGGCTCGATTCTACTCAGTGACTTAATCAGGGCTAATCAGAGACCAGACAGAAACCCAGGTATATAATCCAGTCATACCCAGTGGGAGCAGGGGAATGGGGAAGATGTGAATGGTCTATAGGCTCCCTCCAAGCCTCATCAGTTACAAACTTCCTAATGGGGCCTGAATCAGAATTGGGCTTGAGAATTACATGGCACTGGGTTTGCTAAATTGGCCTAGGAAAAGCAGTGTTGACATTTCCAACTTTACTTCATCTGCACCATAACAATGAATGTGTTTTGGCATGTCAGACATATTTGTCAGAACCATGAGCCTCTTGGAAATGGATTGGCCTCGGGTATCTATTGGAAAGAAAGATGGAAATGTTTTCAGGAACCAGTACTAAAACTAGGTCTCCTAAAGAGGTTTTGTTTTGGTTTGGTTTTTTTTAATTCTATTTATCATTTGATCAACTTTATTAATTCACTACATAATTTTTCATTTATTTAAAGTGTATATAATTCAATAGTTTTTAATATATTCACAAAGTTGTATAATTGCCACAATCAATTTTAGAACATTTTACCACTCCAAAAAGAAACTCTATACCCATTAGCAGTGACTTTCCATCTCCGACCCCCGACCCCATCCCCCATATACACACATTCTGGTGTTTGTTTTTGACTGCTCTAATCAGCTTCTTAAAGAAAAGATCTATTGAATAATTTCAGTTAATTCTGTCCGAACATCATCCAGAGAAGCTGGCTGTAGGATTGAGCTTACGTTTTAAATCTTTGCAGCAAAAGGTATATTTGTTTACTATTTGAATATGAGCCTTTTTATTTTGTACTTCTTTTGGCAGATAGATGAGGGAGGCATTTGGAGCCCATTGTCTCTGAAACAGAAAGCTTAACTGATACCAAAGGAGAGGCACAAGGATCTTTTTCTCACATCTAGATAGATGAACCATACGAATTCTTCATGAAAGCACTTCTTATTATCTTGCTTATTGCCTTATATTGCTTACCAAATGCACTAAGCTGTCTACCTTAAACTTATACAGTGACATATGTCAAGTATTTCTTGGTAAAACTGGCAGAGGTATGGGGAGGCAGGTATAAGCAACTACATACTATACATGATTTCATTTATAGAAAATTCTACAAAAGGCAAAACTATTGTGACAGAAACAGATCAGTGGTTATTTGGGACCAGTGGTCAGGGACCATGAAGGGGCATGAGCAAACTTTTTAGGATAAGGGAACTATGCTAATTGTGCTGGTGATCACACAATGTATACAATGACCAAAACTAATCAATCAACCTGTATGGTGTAAATAGGAGGATTTTATTATATGTAAATTATATATCAATGAACCTGAAAAAAAATTTTTTAAAGATTATTTATTTATGATATACATAGAGAGAGAGAGAGAGGCAGAGACACAGGAGGAGGGAGAAGCAGGCTCCATGCCAGGAGCCTGATGTGGGACTTGATCCCAGGACTCCAGGATTGTGCCCTGGGCCAAAGGCAGGCGTTAAACTGCTGAGCCACCCAGGGATTCCCCCAGAAAAACAAAATTTTAATTAGTAAGTCCAACATCTCAGTTAACTGGAGTTCCAGAGAAAAGAGAAAACAGCTCTCTAGTTTTTCCAGAGAAAAATTTGTTAGTCTGGTGCCCAGAGAATACTTATAAGCCTGGCTGCCTGCTTTTTAGAAATAGGGCAGGAAATAGGTCCAGGGAGATCCCTCTTTTTCTATGCTATTTTCAGTTTCAAGCCTCATCATGAACCCAGTTGTGCCTACTGTTCCTAAGTTCAGAGCTCATCTAGTTTGGTTTTTCCAGAGGACAAACTTCTAATCCCTTGCTTTCAAGAAGGTAATCACATGACTGCATGGGGTAGGAGAGGACCCTGGAGATCTCACCACTTCCTCTATAGACTTAATCTAGTCCTCATTTTTGGCTCCCATTTCACCTCTGTATATGTTACTGAGTTCTTGGGCCTCTGAGTTCTGAGCCTTTCTGAGACAGGGCAAGCTGTCACCTTCTCAAATCATTTTCATCCTACAAGCATTCCAATGTAGCTTCTCATCTTCTATCATTTATTGCTATTCTTATATTCTATTTTCCATTGTTCATAAATGTACTGAATTTTCTTGACCTGCTACTGTTTCCCTTTCCATTCTCCCCACGTCATTTTAGGTTATTCTACCTTATAAAAAATCCTTTCCTTTAATTAAGGGAGAGTTGGAGGGCAGCTAAGTTTGTATGGCTGGATTTGGTTTAAGTTAAATGCATTATTAAATATGTTAAATATCCATGCTCAACTTGCAAAATTCTGCATACCTAAACATGAGAGTCAGCAAAAGAGTCCACTCACAATCAGTAAGAGATGGGAGGGTCTCACAGAAGACATACTGTCCTCGAAAATGACATCATTCCACCCCAAGCGTAATAATAATTACTTGAAATATAATACTTATATTTTATTATTAGGGGTGGGTAGAAGTGTAAGTAGTCTAGAATTGGAAAGTAACCTGTATTTTGTGAGTACCCCTTAAATGATATAAATAAATCTTAATATAAATGAAAGTATAAATTCCTGTTGTCTTTAGAATACATTACAATAGATGCTAAAACAATGTAGTGTTATCTAAAACATCTTAGGGTGTATGTTTAATTTCTAGTAACTTTTTATTTTGAATAATGAGTTAAGGGCCGCTGGTGTGGCTCAGCAGTTTAGTGCTGCCTTCAGTCCAGGGCGTGATCCCGGAGACCCGGGATTGAGTCCCAAGTCAGGCTCCCTGCATGGAGCCTGCTTCTCCCTCTGCCTGTGTCTCTGCCTCTGTGTGTGTGTCTCTATGAATAAATAAATAAAATCTAAAAAAATTTAAGTTAAAATAAATAAACAAATAATGATTTAAAATTCAAATGTCCTATATAAGTTGAGCTTTAGTGACAGCTCAGTTATTTGTAGGTGAATGTCTCAGAAACTGTAGAAAATAATATTGTTTGGAGCCTAAAGACTCCTTTAGCATTAATTCAGATCTGATTATATCACATTAAAATTTTTTTATAGATTTTTTTTTAAGATTTATTTATTTCAGAGAGAGAGTGTGTGTGTGAATGGGAAGAGGGGCAGCAGGAGAGAGAGAGGTAGACTAACCATTGAGCACGGAGCCTGACACAGGACTCAAATCTCATAACCCCAAGATCATGACCCTGAAATCAAAAGTTGGACACCGAACTGACAGAGCCACTCAGGTGCCCCAATGTTAAAATTTTTCAAACTAAAATATGAATTTTCAAAAGTTTTCTGAACCTCTTTTGCCTTAGTACCCTTTCACATAACAACCTGAGTGCAGGCAAGTCATGGCAAAGTAGCATATGACCTTAATTGCAGTATTTAAAGAATGCTTGGCTATGATAGGTATCAGCTTTGGTGAAGCAAATTACTTCGTGCTGAAAAGGGATTGTTTATTCATTCAAAAACAGAAGACTATAGAAGACTAGTTAACAAATAGTGCTTCTGACTCTTGCTGACTTAATTATAAGGTAGTATTTCATCATCTCCTACATACTAGTTTTAGGCATTAGAGAACGCCTTCTTTGAATACCTTTCAAGTGAACACCAGTGCTTTACATGACTCCAGCTTTTGCCAGACAATTCAAACTACCACTGTCCTTAATTTCTCAGGGGCACAAAACAGAGCCAGGCCCAACATTAAAAAAAATTTTTTTTTAATGTGCAAAATTACACAGCAACAAGCAAAACTCCCAGGTGGAATGTGTTCACTGCTTGTTAACCATTTCTAACACGCTGAATGCCAAAAGGCAGTCTATGGAAATTTGCCTAGACTTGTCCATTAGTACTAATAGAGTTACAAAGAAAACAGATGAAGTACTGATCTTAAATTAGAACTGCCTCATCATATAAAAAGCCATTGTTTACGCCAGTATATCCAGGTGTCAGATGAATTATAAATGCTAGATCACTGTTTCATAATAGCAACATCTGGCAAATTTTTGTTGCTTCTAAAAGAAATTGGCTTAATTCAAGTGATATCATTACAGGATGCTTCCTTTTCTTAAAATAGTTGAACCAAATTCAAAAAGAAATATATCCAAAATACAAAAATACAATTTTTACCTAAAATTTATTTTTAAAATATAATACCAAGGGAACAGACATGTATAATATGAATGAAAACATGAAGTATAGGAAAGCATCTCCTCTATTTCAACATTAGAGTAAATCTTTGAGTGTATCTTAGGACTTTTTCATTATTTCCTACTTTGAGGAAAACAAGTAAGAATTATAACTTTGCTTTTGAAGTTTATTCAAGTTGTAAATTGACTCACTCTGGTCTGGTTGTGTGATATGGTCTCACGGTTACCATACATATGCCAGCACTATGCTAGGTCCTATTCCAATAAGAAAAGCTATTTGTCTCTTGAAGATATGAACTTTCCTTGTGCACACATGTGTGAGGAGCCACACCGCCCTCACACAGTTTGGTTACTCTAAAATGTATCCATTAATATTGGCAAAATAACTGCAGTTAATGGATTAATGGTATATTCAAAGTTTCTGGTCTTCCTGCTTCCCATCCATTTGAAAACTGGCAAAAATTGATGTAATCCGAGCTGTTTTATAACAAAGCAATTTTGCATTAGGGTTTTAATATTTTGAACCCATAAAATAAGTCTGAGTTTAAATATTTTGAGCCCATAAAATAAATCTGAATTTACATATCAGTCTTAACTTACTAATTTTTGATCCTTAACAAATTATTTAACCTCTCAGGTGCTTCGGTTTCTAGATAGATACATGAATACATAGATAGCTATCAGAAGGATTACAAATCTTATGTAAAGTGATTGGCACAGTAGAAACTGCACAGTTAATGTTTGTTAAATCTTTATCTTGAAATAACAAAAACTAACATTAATTACTTATTTTTCTAGGATGTGTCTACCATACCCACAGTTTTTCCAATATTGATGCCATTCTATATAAGATTTCTTATAGCTTAACATTTCTAATTCTCCAAAGCAAAATCCAATGTTAACTTACTATATTTTATTCCCAAAATGTTGATCTTTCCTGGGATTTGAGTCATAGCTTATTTTATGGGCCTTTAAATTTTATAAAGTACTTAATGACATATGGGCAAAAAATAAGACCCCTATAAATTCCTGTGTCTCCAAATTCCTTTTCAGATTCTCTTCTTATAAATAAGGGAAATTGGCAGGTTTCAATCCATAATGGAAAACAAAACTAAAATACCTCACATAGCTTCATCTTTTAAATCTGTATATTTTTATCTTCCATCAAGATAAATAAAAAGTTATTTTGGACAACAGAATCCAGATGATGCCTGAGAAAGGCCTAAATTCTATTCATGAGCATATTTGGGGAAATGCTCCTATAGAATTAATTTATAGACTGAGATGCCTATCATTTCCAATTCTACATAATAAAATAAGACTAAGTTTATTTGAAACAGGTTTGCCTTTAGGTTCCAAAAATCTTATGGCCAACAGCACAGAAAAATAATGAAACCAAATGCTGTTCTTTGAAAAGATCAATAGATTGTTAATCTTTGAAAAGATCAATAGATTGTTAAACTTCTAGCCAGACTAGTCAAAGAAAGACACAGAATACCAGTATTAGAAATGAGAAAGATGACATCACTACAGATTCTACAGATATTAAAAGGACCGTAAGGGAATATTATGAAGTTTTGCACCAATAAAATCAACAATTTAGATGACATGGACAAATTCCTTGGAAGACACAACCTACCACACTCACTCAGGAAGAAATACATAATTTGAATAAGCCCATGTCTATTAAGGAAATTGATATTGTAGTTAAAATCTTTCCACACTGAAAACTTCAGACCCAGGTGGTTCCACTGGTTAATTCTACTAAGTATTTAAGGAAGAAAGAATAGCAGTTCTATATAAAGTCTTCCAGCAAATTGAAGCAAAAGGAATACTTCTCAAAAAAAAAAAAGGGGAATACTTCTCACCTCAGGCTATGAGACCAGCGTTACCTTGGCCTGACAAAGACAACAAAAGAACACTATAGACCAGTATCTATTCTGATCAATATTCAATTTTTTTTTAATTTTTTAATTTTTTATTATTTATTTATGATAGTCACACAGAGAGAGCGAGAGGCAGAGACACAGGCAGAGGGAGAAGCAGGCTCCATGCACCGGGAGCCCGACGTGAGATTCGATCCCGGGTCTCCAGGGTCGCGCCCTGGGCCAAAGGCAGGCGCTAAACTGCTGTGCTACCCAGGGATCCCATATTCAAATTTTCTAAACAAAATTTTGTTTTGTTTTAGCAAATCAAATCCAACAATATATTTAAGAGATAATATACCATGGTCAAGTGGCATTTATCCACTTATCCTGTGCAGGAATGCACAGTTGGTTTCACATTCAAAATCAATCAAAATAATTCACCATATTAAGAAACTAAAAAAGAAAAACCATAAGGTCATCCCAATAGATGCAAAAAAGCATTTGAGGAAATATAATATCCATTCCTTGTAAAAAACATTCAGGAAACTAGGAATAGAAGGGAACTGGCTCAAACTCTAGATAGTATCTATTTTTTAAGAATCTACAGCTGAGAGGGATCCCTCAGTGGCTCAGCAGTTTAGCACCTGCCTTCAGCCCAGGGCATGATCCTGGAGTCCCAGGATCAAGTCCCACATTGGGCTCCCTGATGGAGCTTACTTCTCCCTCTGCCTGTGTCTCTGCCTCTCTGTCTCTCTCTTTCTCTCTGTTTTTCATGAATAAATAAATAAAAATCTTTAAAAAAAAAAAAAACCTACAGCTGACATCATCATAATAGTGAAAGACAAAATACTTTTCCCCTAAGATCAGAAACAAGATGTGGATGTTTGCTTTACCACTTCTATTCAACATTGTACTAAATAAAGATCTTACCCATGCAGCAAGGCAAGAAAATAATAATATAGACATCCACATAGGAAGTGAAATTTTGTTTATTCACACACAACATGGTTGTGGACTCTACAAAAAACTACTTGAATAAGTGGATTTAGCAAAGCTACAGAATACATGATCAATATACAAAAATTACTAGTACTTCCACATACTGGCAATGAAATATTTGAAAATTAAAATGTAAAGATTATTATCTTTACAGTAGTATCAAAAAACATGGGTGAAATCTAACAAAATATGTTAAAGGCCTAAACATTGAAAAGTACAAAACATTACTGAGAGAAATTAAAGGCCTAAATAAATCAAGAAATACCTCTTGTTTATGAGAAGAAGGCTCAATATTGTTGACATATCAGTATCCACAAATTGATCTAAAGAGTCAGTACAGCCACAATCAAATGCCCAGGTGGCTGTTTTGTAGAAATTGGCAAGCTCATTCTAAAATCCATATGTAGGGATGCCTGGTGGCTCAGTGGTTGAGCATCTGCCTTCAGCTCAGGGCATAATCCCAGGGTCCCAGGATTAAGTCCCACATCGGGCTCCCTGCAAGGAGTCTGCTTCTCCATCTGCCTATGTTTCTGCCTTTTTTCTGTGTGTCTCTCATGAATAAATAAATAAATAAGTAAATAAAATCCATATGGAAATGCAAAGAATTTAGAATAGCCAAAACAACCTTGAAAAAGAACTAGCACTATCTAATTTTATTATAAAACTACAGTAATCCAGATTGTGTGATAATTGGTGTAAAGATAGGTCAGTGAAACAGAATAGAGTCCAGAAATAGTCCCACACTATATGTGATATATAGAAAACTGACTTTTCAATGAAGGTACAAAAGACATTGGTAGAGAAAGGATAGTCTTTTCAACAAATAGTGCCAGACAATTGGATTTTTAGGTCCAAAAACAAATTTAAAAAAAACAAAAAAACAAAAAACTTTGATCCAAACCTAGCACCAATATAAAATTTAATACAGAAGGGATCATAGACCTAAATCTAAGACCTAATATTATACAACATCTGGAAGAAAACATAGGAAGAAATTTTTGTGACCTTGGGTTAGGCAAGGGTATCTTACATTCAATACCAAAAGCATTATTTATAAAAGAACAAATTCATAAATTAGACCTTGTCAAAATTTAAAACTTTTGTTCTTCAAAAATCACTGTTAATAAAATGAAAAGACAAATCATGTGTCTACTTAAAGGACTTGTATTCAGAATAACTCAAGATTCTTGGGGCACCTGGATGGCTCAGTTGGTTAAGCATCTGCCTTTGGCTCAGATCATGATCTCAGGGTCCTAGGAGCAAGCCTAGTGTCAGGCTCCCTACTCAGCAAGGAGTCTGCTTCCCACTCTCTCCCTCTGCCCCTCCCCCATCACTCCCATCACCTCCGTCCTCACACTCTTCCTTCTAAATAAATAAATTAAATTGTTTTAAAAATTCATAAAACTCAGTAATAAAACAACCAACCTATTTTTTTAAGATTTTATTTATTTATTCATAAGAGACACATAGAGTCAGAGATAGGCAGACGGAGAAGCAGGCTCCCAGCGTGGAGCCCAATGCGGGACTTGATCCCAGAACCCCCGGATCATGACCTGAGCCAAAGGCAAACACTCAACCACTGAGCCACCCAGGTGCCTGAACCTGTTTTTTTATGGGCAAAATATTTGTACTGACTTTACCAAAGATGTACAGATGGCAAATAAGCACATGAAAGGATACTTGACATCATTTGTCATTAGGAAATGCCCATTGAAATCACAGTAAGAGACCACTACATGCCTATTTTAATGAGCAAAATATTTTCAACTGATGATCCCAAGGATAGATGAGACGTGGAAGAACCAGAACTATCTAACACTGCTGGTAGGAATACAAGATTGTACCACTATTTGGGGAAATGGTTTGGCCATTTTTTTAAAAGTTAAATATACCTACCTACCATACCATTCCTCATTCCATTTCTAGGCCGTTATGCAAGAGAAATGAAAGCTTTTGCCCATACAAAGACTTGTACATAATTCTTCATAGCAGTTTTACATGTAATAACCAGAAACCCAGAAGCAACTCAATGTCCATTCACAGCTATAAATAAACAAATTGTGGTATATCCATACAATGAAATACTACCTAGCTGTAGAAAGAAATTACTGATAACCCAACAACATGCTTGCATCTCAAAGAGTTATGCTTGATGAAAGAAGGCATACAAAAAAAAGAATATATACTTATGATTCCATTTATATAAAGTTCTAGTAAATGCAAATTAATCTATAGTGACAAAAAGCAAATCAGTGTTTGCTTAAGAGAAGGGTACAGAAAGAGGCAAGCAAAGGGTGCACAATGAAACATTTAGGAGTTATAAATATGTTCATTATCTTGGAGAAAGTCTCTTGGCTTTCTGTTAAAACAATAGGGCATTTGGGTAGCTCAGTCAGTTAAGCCTCCTACTCTTGGTTTCAGCTCAGGTCATGATCTCAGCATCCTGGGATCAAGCCCCACATCAGGCCCACATCAGGCCACATTGGGCTTTGAGTTCATGCAGAGTCCACTTCTCTGCCTCTCTCTCCCATTTCCTCTACTCACTGCCACTCACACGCGCCAACACGCACTCTCTCTCTCTAAAATAAATCTTTTTAAAAATTAAAACTTAAAAAATTTTTAAAATAGAAATTAAATAAAGGATGAAACAATACTTAACAGAAGAAGAAGGAAGCATGTAGATTGTGCTTTTTGGAAACCACTGTGGTACTTTACAACAGAAGAATCTAGGTGTCCCATTAACAAGGAGGAAAAAAGCCAGTGAACTAGACAAACTGAGTCCCTGGGAGATAGGACTAAATGGAGAAAGTATAATTTTTCTTTTTTACTGGAAATCTAAGCACCAGATTTTGTTGGGCAAATACAATCCGGTCTTCATTTCTCATTATGACAAAAAGACATTTCAAAAAACAGAATTGAGAGCCCAGAAATAAACCCACACATAAATGGACAATTAATTTACAACAAAGGAGCCAAGAACATAAAATGGAGAAAGGATAGTCTTCAACAAATGGGAAAACTGGACAATTACATGCAAAGAATGAAACTAGACTTCTGTCATATACCATACACAAAAATTAAATCAAAATGGATTAAAGACTAGAATGTAAGACCTGAGACTGTAAAATTCCTAGAAGACTCCAAAGACAAGGGAAGCAAAAACAAAAATAAATGGGACTACATCAAACCAAAAAGCTTCTGCACAGTGAAGGAAACCTCAAAATGAAAGAGCAACCTACTGAATGGGAGGTATTTGTTAATCATCTATCTGATAAGGGGTTCATATCCACAATATATAAAGAACTCCTACAACTCAGTGATTTAAAAAAAAAATTAAAAATGGCAGAGGATCTAAATAGATACTTCCCCCTGTTTCTTAATATCAAATTCCAGATGTGGTTATCCAGATATTATTAATCAATCCAGCATTCCGGTCAGTGTGATTTTTTTTTTCCCATGGAAGAAATCTTTACATGCTTGTTTCTTAAACTGTGGCTAAAGAGTTTGGTTTTATTTTTTAAGATTTATTTAATTATTTATTCATGAGAGAGAGAGGCAAAGACACAGGCAGAGGGAAGAGCAGGTTCCCTGCAGGGAGCCCAATGTGGGACTTGAACCCAGGACCCCAGGATCACAACCCGAGCTGAAGGCAGACACTCAACCACTGAGCCACCCAGACGCCCCACTAACAAGTTTTTTTTTTAATTGTTCAATATCTTCTTTTCTGCTTCGAATAGACCTAATAATTAACCCTAGTTTGGGGGTATATTGGTCTTTAACCTCAAGCAGTTAGTGACTACACGTGCCCTGTGGCACACAGACACACCCCCAGTGTCCCAAGCATTGACACTGTGATGCTATCTAAGTACCAATTCCAGTTCAAGCAGGGTGAGTGCCAGGGGCCTTGAGAAGTGTCTAACCTTTCTAACATAATTGTAGGGTCCAGGATTTGTGGTGAGGCTAGTCACTCAATACAGTGTGCTGTGGAAGTATTTTTCCACTTGGAAAGGAGTTTTGCTTCTAGTCCTAGCATATGATCTCCCTGAAATGCTTGTAAGTTCAATTTAAGGTCATTTCCATTATCATTTTCATTCTACTTTACCTCATAAGTGGGTCTTCAAAATTACATTCTTAAGCATATTAAGTATCAGAATAATCAAGGAAAGATACAGACATGTATGGAGCAGTAGTTTCTATGGAGAATAGTCATTGGGAGAACTGTTTTGTCATTTAGAGCTTTGTTTAATAAAAGTTTTTTTTTAAGTTTTTAGAACCTATTATGGACTAAGTCTGTAGAAATAACCCTGAACTCTTCTTCCCCTGTGACTAGCAAGGTTTATTCCAGCATCTGTTGGGGCAAAGTTGTTCTTGGAGCTCACTCTCCTTGAGTACATTGCAGATTCCTCCTTCCTGAGACTCTCCGATGGAAGGGAACCAAGTTCCATCCTGGGCCTGTCTCCTTCTTCTGCCCTACCACCCACAATCTGAGTCACCCCCTCTCTATCATGTGCACACTGGCTATTGGGGTGATGCTATTGATTTTGAACCAGGAGCTCAGACTAGAGAGCTTGCAGTTTTAAAACCTTGGAAGAGGGCACACTACCTAGCTATTCAGAGCCATGTCACAGTTGTCCCATAGAAAGCTCTCCTGTCTTATGGAGACTTGATGCAACAGGAAGTGGCTAAGATCAGGGAAGCAGCTCTACAATATACAAGCCCATTGAATGGGAGTCACACTCTATTTCAATATCTTTTCCTAAAATCCACTTTATATTACTTTAGTTCATTTAAAAAGCCAATAAGAAAATGTTATGGGGGGGAAAACTTTAATCACAGAAAACTAAGTTTCTAACCAGATGATAAACTTTGATAAACCAGTGATATCCAAATCATGACTTTAAATTCTCACTGATTTGTTAGGCTGTAACATCAACATATTACACCCATACCTGCTCACTTTGGCTGACCAAATGTGGATCTACATTGCCACCTTAAACATGGAAAGAAAAACTGGCTTCTAGACAGCCTGCCTAACGTGTTCATTTGAAATAGCTTTTAAGCAAGTATAATTATGATTGGAACTCCTCTCAACCAAATAAAATTCTCTAATAGTCATGAAAGATTGGGCAATATAGAGGTGACATTGTTAGGTAGATTGGAGTCTCCCAAGGTTATCGGCCTACCTTTTGCCAACATTAGGTGGTTCCATGGAGTCTGCATACAGTTTGTCTAAGGTATGCTATAGCAGTAACCATTTCAAACTTTGCCTTTCCATCCCTCCCATATCATGCCTTCATCCTATTCCTATGTCCATTGACCTCACTGCCTAACTTAATGATGATAAATTAGGTTGAAAGGCATAAGCTCCTCCCCCTTCCCTTGGCTCTTGAACATATCTTTCTTCTAATCTACTCTTTTATCCCTCCTCATTTCCAAAGCTGCGCCCTGTATCTGGACCCTTAGCCTCTTGCTTTCCTGGGGCCTTGCTTATCTTAGTTATCAGCTCTTTTGCACAATTTATTCTCTCTCTGTTGACTTCTCCTGCATTGTCTTCAGACAGGCACATATTTCTTGTCCAGAAAAGATCTCTTGGGGGATCCCTGGGTGGCTTAGTGGTTTAGCGCCTGCCTTTGGCCCAGGGCGCGATCCTGGAGTCCAGGGATCGAGTCCCGCATCGGGCGTCCGGCATGGAGCCTGCTTCTCCCTCTGCCTGTGTCTCTGCCTCTCTCTCTCTCTCTGTATCATAAATCAATCAATCAATCTATCTATCTATCTTAAAAAAAAAAAGAAAAGAAAAGATCTCTTGCTATCCCCTAAACCACCAACTCCTCTTCTCATTCCTTTCACTGCCAAACTTCTCTGTACAACTTTTCTTGCTTTACTACACACTATTATCCCACAAGTGCCTGAAAAGCAAGTTATGACTTATGGTAATTTATGTCTGTCAAGTACCTAGCACAATATAAAGCAGTGAATGAGTCACAGACCTTGAGTTCAAATTTGGTCTCACTGGTTACTGTCAAATAACCTTGGGAAATTACTTAATCTTACTCATCCTTAGCTTCTTTGTTTCTAAAGGAAGGGGGCATGGGAATAATAGTGCTAATCTTCAGAGGATCTAAATAGGCATTTTTCCAAAGAAGACATACAGCCAGCCAATAATTATTATGAAAAGGTGATCAATATCACTAATATCAGGGAAATGTAAAATCAAAACCACAATGAGGTATCACCACACATCTATTAGGATGGCTAGTATCATGAAGGTAAGAAGTAACAAGTGTTGGTAAGATGTAGAGAAAAAGGAGCCCTTGTGCATAGTTGGTGGAACTGTAGATTGATGAAGCCACTGTGGAAAAGTAGTTCCTCAAAAAATTTAAAATGAAGTGACCTTATAATCCAGCAAACACACTTCTGGGTGTTTATACAAGGAAGTGAATTTGGTATCTCACAGAGATAGCTGTACTCCTATATTCACTGCAGCATTATTCACACTAGCCAACATATGGAAACAATCTAAGTGTCCATCTACAGATGAATGGACAAAGAAAATGTTATATATGTAAACAATAGAATATAATTGAGCCATGAGGTTAAAAAAAAAAGGAAATCTTGCCATTTGCAACAATGTAGCTGGGACTTGAGGGTATTATGCTAAGTGAAATAATTCAGAGAAGAATAAATTCAGTATGATCTCATTTATATGTGAAATCTAAAAAAGCCAAACTCATAGAAAGAGTAGAATGGTGGTTGCCAGAGGCTGGAGGTTGGATGTAGAGATACTGGTCAACAAGTACAAACTTCCAGTTATAAGAGAAATAAGTTCTGGGAATCCAATGTACAACATGATGACTGTACTTAACAATACTGTATTATATACTTGAAAGTTGCTAAGAGACTAGATCTTAAATGTTCTCACTAAGAAAGAAACTAATTATGTGAGGTGACAGAGGTATTAACTCATCCTGTTATAGTCATAATTTTATAATAGTAAGTGTATCAAATCATCACATTGTATACCTTAAATTTACCGTGTTACATGTCAGTCGTATCTCAATAAAGCCAGAAAAGTATATCTTGCAATATTGTTATAAAGATTAAATGAAATTATTTTATAAAAAAACTCCTAGCATGGTGTCTGGCTTATAGTAGGTACTCAAAAAGGCTGGTTCCCTTCTCACGTCCACTCATGGTAGGGATTCAGTTGATTGAGTGACCAGATGGTCTCCTGCATATTTCAGGTCACCATTCAGTGGCATGGTATCCAATTTTTGTTAAGTTTGATTCTTGCTCTTTTCTTTGCCTTGTCTGTTTCAGGTTCACAACCAATATCCAACTGAGTTTGAATTCAATCTGTATTACTTAAAGTTTTTGGCTTTCCATTATGTGTCTAATCGCTTTAAAACATTTCTTCTGGATTCAGACTATGAAAGATTAGAGCATGGTATGTGTTTGCATTCCCTTGTTCCATCTTTTTTATTAGTCTTGTGTGTTTTCAATTAAAAACTCTAATATACTACCCCCAAGTGTGGCAAAGCCAATTTAGGGTTTTACCCTGAAATATAAAAGTAGAACAGATATAAATGTGTGCCCAGATTTTCAGATTATGTGCTGTGCTAACTCTTAGGGACTACAAATGGTCATCCCTGTAGCACCTTTGAAAGGTAAAATCTGCTTACTACGTTAACATCTCTAACCACCATACCACCATACATCTCATACCACCATAACAGTGGTATCGCTGTTAGAAGAGAAACATTTGACTTAGTTTTTCCATCTCTGATACACTCTGGTAGGAAAGGTGCCTGCCCTTGGAGGCAGTTCGAGTAGCAGGAAAGGCCATGGGCTCTGGATCAAGTAGCCTAGAGTTCAATTCCAGCATTCCCAGTACCACCTGAGTACTTTGGACAAGTTAGGTGCCTCTCTGACTTTCTTCAGTGTCCTCATCTTTAAAATAAGGACAATAATAGCACCTATCCCTGTGGGCCATGATGATCACATTAGGAAATACTTGTAAATTTCTTAGCACAGTGTCTAGCTTATAATAATCAGTCATTGAATTTTAGACATCTCCATCATTATTATGATTTTTAACAGCAGTAATACTTGTAAAGAGTAGATACTATAATACTTGTAAAAAGTAGACTTTCAAAGCCCCTTTCAGCCCCTGTGAAAACTTTCCCCACAGGGATTTTACATTTTTTTATTTTGTTGTTGTTATAGGGAAAAGGGAAGGGAGGATACACAGGATCTTACTAAGACAGTAAAGAAAAAAAAATCAGCTATTTTCAATATATGTATCTGGATATTCATAAAGAGGACTCTTCTAGTGAGAAAATATTTACTGATGATATTTACTGATGTTCTCAGTTTAAAATATGAAATCAGGAAATGTTGCTTTCCAGTGCATACTATTAAATTGTCTAGTATGATATTTCATACTTTTGGTAAAGGAGACAGCACTGGTTCTTATTTATACTTCCAGACCTTTGTCAACTCATAGAATTGTTTTTCCACACATCATAATCAGAAACTTTAATTTCAAAAAAAAAAAAAAAAGAAAGAAACTTTAATTTCTTAAGCACTCTGTGTTGGGAAGACATTAAGGAGAGCTGATTGATTATATTGGACATTGGAGTCACTTGGAGAACTTTCAAAATGACTCATATCTGGGACCCATCCTCAGAGATTCTGATTTAATTGTTCGGAGGCAAAACTTAAACACTGGGGTTTCTTAAAGCCCTTGATTTTTCTGATGTGTGGCCAGGGTTGAGAACTACTACACTGGACTCGGCAGTTAAAAGGTAGACAGGAATACTATTTGGTCTTGGGGGCCTTTTACAGGATTTTGTGCAGCCTTGGGCTTGAAACATTCTTTTCTGATAAACTAGTAAAATGCTTATTGACTTTTGACTGAGTCCTTTCATTCAAAGCAAGACAGCACTGTTAAGAGAGGCACCCTTTCTGGCCCTTTAAAGAAATATCCTCCTTCCTCACCCTTACACATCCTGTATTAAAACCAAAGTGAGCTCATGTGAGTGGCAGATTGACTGTTTGATAGGTACAAGGGTAGCATCTAAAAAGCCCTGAAGCACCCCCCTCTACATTTGGCTTTTGTTAAGTCACCCAAAGATACAAACCATACCCTTCTATCATCCAAAGTCTCCATGACCATGATTTGCAGTATATATAAACCACTAAACAAGATGAAACTTTAAATGGCTTCGTAATGAACAGCTGACAACTGGAAAAAGAAACATAAAATTATGTTTTTAACTGAGCTTCATCATATCAACTCAAAGTCATTTCCTTTTGTCCTGAGAAATGTGTAGAATGATTCCTGGCATGGAGCTCTATGAATCTAGGTAGAGGTGTAGGATGTAGATTAGAAGAAGGTCATGATGTACTACTAAATACTTGGGAAAGCGTTATCAGATGCTTTCTTTCCATTTGGATTTATTTTCCTATAGCTATGAAGTTCATTCTTCTCCTTAGCTTTGCAGTTACCTCCTAAGGTTTCTGTATGTACATTGCAGTTTTGAGAGCCCTAAGATACATTTCACTTTTCATCTGCTACATGCATCATAGTTTTAGGCAAACTGTTGATTTGACTTTTGTTTTAGTGATTTTTTTTTTTTTTAATAGGAACTTTGTTTGACGATAAAGGAGACAAGCATGCCAAAAAAGGAATTTGTATTTGGGAGTGTATTGATAGAATGCACAAGAGGAGTCCCATTTTCTTTAATTATTTATATTCACCAGTGGAACTAGAGGTACAGTAAGAAAGCATTTGTATTTCATTTCCTGAATATTTAGTGTTAAAGTTTTCCTTACTTTTAAGGATATATAAGCTGTTTAAACTTTTTATAAACATTGGACTAGGAAGCTATTTAAAATGCTAGAAGCTATTTAAAAGTTTGGTACACCATGGGTTTGAGTTATGCTGGAATGGAGAATGTCCATCATATTGACCACAAAGATTAGGAGCTATCCCCCCCCAAAAAAAAAAAATCTAGAAAGGATAAGTTAAAGAAAGTCAAAGCAAGGCAACTTTCCATGGGAAGAAAGACCAAACAAAACTTGAAACCTCAACTAGTTATCTAAGCTGAAAAAAATCTAAAATACTTTAGAAAAGATTTCCTTAAGTCCATTTGTACCAAAGCCATGGAAGAACCCCTACAGGAAGCAGGGTTGTTTCGAGCCCAGCCCAAGAAGGATGACATCTCAGGGGCAACCATGCTCTGTGATGCACGTCTATATGAAGTGAGCTCTGGGATGGAGCAGACTGGTTGATGAGCAGTACCACCCTACTCAGGGCAAGAATGTCCCTGCACTTAGCCCCATACATTAGGACTCCACTGTCCTTTTTCCAGCTGTCTCCTCCTAAAGTACAGAGCACAAGAAACCAAGTGTATGTGCTTCGATACCCTTTCTATATCTAAACCATGCCCCAAAATTTCTTGCCCAAATATAAGTTACTCATGAGAGTACTTCTCCCAGTCTGTCTCCCAAACCAATGCATGTGCCCCTCAGCCTCAGGGGTGCCTAAGAAGTAGCTGTTGGGCCGGGAGGAGAAAGAGTTTAGCTCTGTGAGCTGGGGTATATATACACATTCATAAAAGACCCTCAGAATATAGGACAGAACCAAGATGAGAGGAGCAGGGACTTAGGCTGAGGACTGGGACCTGGGACCAGCTTCCCCAGCGCCACCACTTTCTGGTGTAGAATTCCAAGGAGTCCGAGATACCTCATATTGAGCCTGGTCTTCTAGGCCATTAGGAAGTTCTATTTATCAAGGTAAGAGGAGAGACATCTTTTATTTAATAGTTTATCTTGATGTAAAATACTTAAATATTTAGACATCTGGTATTTGAACATCCATTCATGCTCTTGCCTTAGACCCTGCAAATATTAGGGGCTGCCAGTAAACCTGAGCTACTTTGAGGTCAAGATGATATTTCAGAATTCTCTTTGAACAGGCCCTGAAGCCCAACGTAAATGTCTCCAGCCTCAAGAAGTGGGATTACTACATAGAGGAGACCCTTTCCACAGGGCCTTCATATGACTGGATGATGCTGACCCCCAAGCAGTTCCCTTCTGAGGACTCTGAAGTGGCTGGAGGAGCTGGGCCCCAGAGCCAAAGGAGAACAGTGTGGCCATGCTATGACGACATCAGCTGTGCTCAGCCCGATGCACTCACCAACCTTTTCAGTGTAAGTCAGACCTATGGAGACATGCACATAGGGTGCCTGAGGCCTCAGGAACCAGGCTAAGTTAAAACTGGTTTGTAAACTTCCAGACATGGATGGCTCTCTTCACTCTGGGCTAGTGTTTTAAGTGGCACTTCAGGAGGTTGAGGAAACCAAATTTGCTCCCCAGCAGCAGCAGGGGACCAGGCTCAACTACTAGAAAAGAGTCAAAAAAAGTAAGTTTTCCGGCATTATGAGGAAGCAATCAAACAAATGGAGCAATTTGCAGCTTCCCAGCTGTTTTAGCTGCCCAGCAGCCTGAGTCAGGCCTGGGTTATGGCTTTTGTGGGTGCTTTACTTCCTCTGGTCAGAAGTGTGGGGAGTTGATGGTCTGATGGGAATACTGCCAACCATCTTCTACAGGGAATATTCTGGAGTGAAACTATCCCAGCAGTAGTCACCCTGATGAGAGCAGCAGCCCAGGGAAAGGGTTTGAGCCCTGAAAGGGGCCAAATAGTTCCTGAAGAGTCTTTGTCCAGCCTTCTGACTGAGAGGAGTGTGTATGCTGCAGTGAAGGCACTGTCACAGAGGCAGCTGCTCTGATCTCCAGCTTCCCTCTCTGAAGGAAATTCCATTCCTTGGGCATTTCTTGGTTCATCCTTTCCACATCTGGTTTTAAATCATCAGAGTTGGGGGTTCCTCTGTCAAGGACAGACCCTACCTCAGCTATTAGGGTTTGGACACCAGCCCAGTGCTTGACCTTTTGCTGTGGCCATTAGATTTCCTGTGGGCTGGCCAAAGGTGAAGGTGTTTGGGATACATATTTGATCTCTTTATTTGAGCTATTGTATACAAAAGGGCCTGATTACAGAGCCTAATAAATCACCTTTGCCACAGTGCACCACACTAGCTAGAGGCTGCCACCACTGTTGTTGGCTTAGGAGACCTCTGAGGCCACCGACTTTAGCTGCCTTCTGGCCATGTTGTTCACCAGGCCCAGTACAGGCTCTGGGACACATTCTGATTTCTGTGAAATACTTAATGTCAGAAAACTCCTTTTAATTACTTCACAGGAAATTGAAAGATTGGAACATAAATTGAACCAAACCCCTGAGAAGTGGCAGCAGCTATGGGAAAGAGTAACCATGGACCTTAAGGAGGAGTCCAGAGCAGACCGTGTGAGTTGGTAAAATCCTTTGAGGAGCTACTTCTGAGCTTTTTGAGAGTGCTGGGTCAGGTAACCCAGGTGGGTTTTTGGCCAAAGGGAGGGGTGGAAAGGCCATACCCTGGAGGTCCAGGGCAAAAAGTTCCAAATGACTGAATACTTTCTGAGTGTCTCACTTTACCGCAATGACATAATACTTGTGTTTCAGAGCCCCGCATCCAGGGAAGATTACTGGGTTCTTTTCTATCTGTGCCTCTGTGGTTTCAGCTGATTTTCTGCCACATGAACGGGGAAGGGAACACTAGGACCATCTTTCCTTCAGAGAAATAACCAGAGAAAAGAAAATACATTTAAAAGACAAATTATGCAACTTTCTGTTGCTCACATCCCCCTTTTCTGTTTCTGAACTAAGAAACATTTATCATAACAATATTTTAAAAACACACACTCTGTTTTCTGTTTTTCATACCCTCTCTTATGTTTTTATCTTAAACTTTTATCAGGCATGTAATATGTGCAAGAGGCCATGCTGAGCACCACCCACACTTTAACATCTTATGTAACCTATAGTAAGGGGGTGGTGTCCCTTCCCACGAGTGAGGGCTCAGACACAGAGATCACACACCTAGTACTTGGTACAGCCACCATCAAATCCAGATCATACTGGCTCCAGATGCAACAGAAGGGAAGTCAGGACAGATGTAAGTGTTCTGAATAAGATTTCAGAAAGGGGAGGTCACCAAGGTCCGATGTCACAGAGAGACAAGGAGAGTATTTATTCTTTTAAAGAATACAGTACACAGATAATTGGATAAAAATCACCTATAATTGATAGCCTAGGGACACGTGGGTGGCTCAGTGGTTGAGCCTTTGGCTTGGGTCATGATCCTGGGGTCCTGGGATCGAGTCCTGCATCAGGTTCCCTGCAGGGTACCTGCTTCTCCCTCTGCCTATATCTCTGCCTCTCTTCCTGTGTCTCTCATGAATAAATAAAAATCTTTTTTAAAAAAATTGATAGCCTAGGAACAAACCACAAGCTGTCAAACTTGTATCATTCTAAATAGACATATAAAATGGATTTACTATACATACTATTTTAAAACCTTCTTTCTTTTTTATTTAATATGAGGTATACATGAGCTTGCATTTATCACTCACTATAGTCAGCACAGCAGTTTTAATGGCTGTCTAGAGTTCCATTATATGGAAATCCCATTTTTTTAACCAGTCCCCTAATGATAGACATTTAGGTTGTTTGTGGTTTTTTACTATTATAAAGAACTTGAGAATACACATCTTTGTACATATATTTTATTTATTGCTCCAGTTTTCTTCTTGAGATAATTTTTTAGAAATGAAATTCTTGCATGAGTTGCTCAATAAAATCTTTATAAAGCTTTCCTAACTTTTTTTAACTTAAAATACAAATTTATTATCTTACAGTTTAGGAGGGTTTTATTTTTTTTTATCAAAGTATAGTTCTTTTTCAGCCACAGAGACACCCTTCAGGCTCCCCAGGAATTGTGTCTACCAACCTCCCCTCCTGTCAGAAAAGGTCTCTGCTGCACCTCCCAGACAGCAGTGCAGGGCAGGAGCACAGTACTAGCGTCTCCCCGTCCAATGGTGTGGACCGAAGAGCAGCCACGCTGTACAGCCAATATGCGTCCAAGAATGATGAGAACAGGTGGGTGTGCCAAGCCCTGCCCAAGGCTGAACCACCTGCCCTGCAATAAGCTGGCCAGTGTAAGACAGCCTTCTGTGAAATTAAAATTGATTTGCCTTCATTCTTTCTTTGTTTCTATTGTAAATGTGTCAGATGGCTCGTTGAAGAGAAAAAATCAAAATTACAACTAAAATAATGTCAAGAGGTTATAACAATTTTTGGTTAAGTCCTGGTTATTATTATTTCATTTCTGTCAGATGATTTGAGGGAGTGTTAGCCAGCACTTTCTCAGTGGTGGACATCAGAAGTTCAGTTCAGGGCAGCCCCGGTGGTGTAGTGGTTTAGTGCCGCCTGCAGCCCAGGGTGTGATCCTGGAGACCGGGGATCAAGTCCCACATCTGGCTCCCTGCATGGAGCCTGCTTCTCCCTCTGCCTGTGTCTCTGCCTCTCTCTCTCTCTGTGTGTCTCTCATGAATAAAGAAATAAAATCTTTAAAAAAAAAGAAGAAGAAGAAGTTCAGTTCATATTAGCTTAAGCAAAAGGGAATTCACTCACATAGACAGGGAAGGCCAAGGATGTCCCAGTTTCTCACATAGTTATCTTCAGGCTTCTGTTCATTTGCTGGCTCTGCTTCCCTGTAGGGGTTGCATTCCCAACATGGCACAAAAGATGGCTACGGTGAGCTCCAAACCTCTCAAGTTTAGTAATTATAGCAGAAAAAGGCAGTTTCCCCTAAAGGTCTAATAGAAAGATTCTGGAGAGAATTCTGGCTTTTTTTGGACCATCTGAGGGAAAGAGCCTTGACAAACAAAAACAACAGACATCCCCATTCACAGCACTTTTTAAATGAAAAACCCAAATTAACTGCCCTGTCATCATTTCTTCTAGGTCCTTCGAGGGAACGCTTTACAAAAGAGGGGCTCTGCTGAAAGGTTGGAAGCCCCGTTGGTTTGTGTTGGATGTAACAAAGCATCAGGTAATACTGTCAAGGCCTTCAGAAATCATCTTCTCTCTAGGCTAGACTGCAGCCTCACTCTACCTTGGAACTGACCAGTCACCCTGGAACCAGAGGAATACACATTTGGATTCTAAAAGCATTCATCTCTAAAATGGAGTCTACTGAGAAGCACTTGGGTGGCTCAGTCAGTTAAGGATCCAATTCTTGATCTTAGCTCAAGTGTTGGTCTCAGAGTTGTGAGTTCAAGCCCCACACTGAGTTCCACACTGGACATGGGGCCTATTTAAAAAAAAAAAAAAACTAATATATATGTATATGGGGGTGTGTGTATGTGTATGTGTGTGTGTGTGTATAGGAATCTGTTGAGAAAGATACAAACTAGTACCTCTATACAGTGTTCTGGTAGGACCTGCACCTAGAAGACCATTTCCAGATAAAGATTTTAGATGGGGACCACATTTCTTTCTCCTCAGGGCATTTCATAAAATTTAGAGAGTCCTTGTGGAAGAGTATAGAGAATTTGTTTACAAATATGCAATGGAAACCCTTTGGGGGATTGTACTTCAACATAACAACGTCTCTGAAATCATAGAGAATACGCTGTGGAGACAAGTTCCATTAAACCACTAAATATAACATAGGACAATGTCATAATTTTTCTGTAATTTATAATTACACCAAATTATACTTGGATTCTTACCAATCTTTTGGATATCTTTAACATGAAAGGTATACAGTTCTTCCATTTAGACCTGTTTACACCATGCATGACTGGAGAGACAGAAAAGTCTGAGGCCAGAACCACAGTGACAGAGGCACCAGACACTTTCCTACTGTGTAAGTTAGAGAGTAAAATCCAGGCTTATTTAGTTAGAGAATGATATCCAGTCCTGGCACATAATAACCACTCAGTCAAATGTTGAGCTATTTATTGTAGTTTTCAAAAATCACTTTATATTTACATGCTGTTTGACAACTTGTATTTTTATATATATCTTGAACATATTTTCCTACCAGTTTATAAAGATCTTCCTTGTCATTTTTGAAAAGTTTACATAGTATTCCATATTATTGATATAATTAACCAACCATCATATAATTAATGAATGCCCCATTGAAAGAAGATACATCTTTTCAGTTTTTAGCCAATAAAAATAGTGCTGGAGGAAACTTCTTTATGTATGTCTCTGCATGCTTGTGGGAATGCTTCTGTAGAGATGAGATGTATCAATAGGCAAAAACATTTTAAATTTTGGTTGCAATTGCCAGATTGTAGTCCAGAAGGTTTCTAACAAATTATATGCCCCACTAACAATGAGAATACCTAGTGCCTTACATTCAGCCTGAGTATTATCGACCATTTTTAATATATCTCAATCTAAGTGAAAAGTGAAATCTTACTGATTTCATCACCTTTCTTTCATCAGTGAGGTTGCTCACCTTTTCAGATGTTTATAGGTCATTTGCATTTTTTCTGAGACTTGCTTGTTGAGATTTTTTTATTTTTCTACTAGATTGTTTATCTTTTCCTATAGCTTTATAGGAATTCTGTTTATATTCTAAACAACCTCTTTTTTATATGTTACTTTTTTTATAATTGTTAGTTAACATTTAAATTGATTTTTTAATATGTAATACTTCATGCATTCAAATTTCAAAAAAACATGTCTTTTTCCTCTTTCTGTCAGCCAACTAGTCCTCCTTCCTAGAAGCAAGCAGTGTTTTTATTTTCTTTCTTTTTCTTTCAGGCAGGGGTTAGTATCCAAATACATTTTGAAAAGCCATGCCATTTCCCCTTTCTGTTTTTCTCTTACATCCCATCTGTATCCTTTTGGTTCCAGCTGCGATATTATGACTCAGGTGAGGACACAAGCTGTAAAGGCCACATTGATCTGGCTGAAGTAGAAATGGTCATCCCTGCTGGCCCCAGCATGGGAGCCCCAAAGCACACAAGTGACAAGGCTTTCTTTGATGTAAGTTGATCTTACTTGTCTTTTCCTGGCTCTGTCTGGATATGATTCCTTATAATCCATCCACCTCTAAGAATTATGGAACCTCAAAGCAATTAATGATGACAGCAGATCGGTTGCAGACCCCCTGGCCATGGGAACTGCTACAGAACTTGAACTCAGCGCTCCATCCTCAAACCTAACCTCTTCCAGCTGTTCAGATGTCTCAGAAAGACTGCATGTTGCTTTGCACAAAGGACTTCTTCAACGAGTGTCCAGCCACATATGGAGGCAGATGAATTCCCTGTTAAATGTTTATTTTACTCTCCACCTAATGTCAAGAACAGATGCTACTTCCTTTTAGATCCAGTCATGCTTGACAATCCACAAAAATTGTCCTTAGTCATACGTGATGCCTATTTGCCCTAACATCTTCAGCAGATCTTAGGTGGGCCTTGGGGCATTTTATGGGCCACATGATAGAGTTCTTATCTAGTTCCCATAGCCAAGCAGAGCTTCATAAAGAGCACGGTCATACTGTAGGGCTCTGTTCTGGCTATGAAGCCATTTCCCTGAGTTTGGGCTTCCAGTGTGCCCCCAACTGAAGCCTTTAGAGAGGGAATGGAGAATGGACAGGAAAGCCAACTTCATCATGGTATGGATGAATCTCAGGCTTCCCCGAAGAACACAGGGAGCTTCCATGGCACCTTTCCTGCATTGGTACGGTGCATGGGAGAGGCCCGAGACCCCATCCATTCCTGACCCTCCTCCTTAGTCAAGGAAGTCCCCCAAGAAAATGCAAAATGAGGCTCTCCTAGCATGTCTTCTTTTTCTGGTAGTACCCTTCTAGTAACATCTGCAATAACTTTGGGGACCAAAAAAAAACAAAGTGACTGTAAAGACAATGACAGTATGGTAGTGGAAGGGAGGAAAAACAGAGTTCTGGGGCAGTATGGAAAGGGGGGGTTCACTGGGATTGATTTGCACACTTATCCAAAGAACAGTGTGCAAATGTGTATAGAACATAAAACAGGCTTGCCCTTCATCCATAGTTCTCTTCATTTGGTTTTGTAGCTCAAGACCAGCAAACGTGTGTATAACTTCTGTGCCCAGGATGGACAGAGTGCCCAGCAGTGGATGGACAGGATCCAGAGCTGTATCTCTGATGCCTGATGCCCATGTTCAGCCCAAGCAGAAGAAGAAGAACTCATGCTGTCAGATAGAACAAAGTGCATGAATCCTTGAGGAGCTGACAGCTTCCTGTTTGGTTCTAATGAGTCATCCCAGGCCTAAGATTCTCCTGCCCAGTCTTACCCAGTGCCCTCTTTGAGCAGTTGCTATGTCTGCTTAGCTTGAGTGAATGTGTCACAGAGGTCTGGTCAAGAGCCCCAAGCATTCCCTGTATCTTGTACTAGGTTGTTCTAACAGGGTCTTAGTGATTAGGGATCAGAAGAATGCTTACTGAGCCAACTGTATCCATCCCCTAGGCAAAATGACTACCACTTACTTGACTCCTTCTTGATGAAACTAGGTCCTTTTTTTTCCCTAAGGTCATAATTTCCTTAGAGAGCTCTCTGACAAGCAAAAATCAAAACCCTCCAAGATGATCTTACATGCTGTCCAGAACAGGTTCCCTGCAGAATAGCTCCTATTCTTACTGCCTGACCTTAGAGATACTCAGTTCTCTGGTGCTGCCAAAAGGTGCTTCCATGACCCCTGCTTGGCCACTGGGGATCACAACAAGAACCTCAGTGCTCAGTGGCAGGCAAAGGGGGAGCACACAGCATTCTCCTGAAGGACAAAGATGGTCCAGGGAATGTTGCAACAATGACCAGGCCAATGCAGGAAAGTACTGCTTCCAAAACACTGAATTTTCTAGGCCAAAGGTGCCCTGAGGATCTAGGACTTTGTGTTTCTATGTATTCTTCTGCTCCCTGACAGCTTCTTACACAAAATAGCATGCACAGAGCCGAATGCACTAACTCACAAAATAAACACTTGCACTGAACTCTTAATGAAGTGAAGATGTTGGAAAGACAGAAGCCAGCTGTTCATGAGCACACCACACCTGTGACGGGTTTTGTAGACAGCAGTGACGCTGTGGCATGATCAGATACTTAAACAGCACTTCTGCACATGAACAGTAAGAACTGTTTATAGATTTTCTTTGCTATTGATAACATTGTGTTTGTTCAGCCTAAGATCTGTGGAATGCTGTTTGTTCATGGTGAACAGCAGCCGCATCTCTGCTACAGGCACCGCAGCCAACTAGAGTCAGAGGTAGCTAGATCATTGTTTTGAAATGTTAATATGTTAAATACCAAACTAATATTTCAAAAGTATGTATATATGATTTCTATATCCTTGTTTTTCAGATAGCCTACTTATAATTTAATATAAAATTAACTGTTTCATGCATAAGATTTCAGTAATGAAAATAGTTCCCTTTTTAAAAAATAAAAAACCACTTTGTCTTTGTAGATTACAAATAAATCAGATTTTCAAATTTAAAATTACACACTAGGAAATAGAACTGTGTTAATATATAAGAAATTGAGGAATAATAAGAATGAAGGACTTTTCTATCATTTTCATTTTATAAATTGCCACCTGTGAAAATGATTTTTGCACATTATTTGTATTTTTTCTTTGTATATGAAATAA